>NW_024884586.1:8656103-8737954 GCF_019232065.1 Centrocercus urophasianus | reverse complement strand
TATTTTATTTTATTTTATTTTATTTTATTTTATTTTATTTTATTTTATTTTATTTTCTCTGCTCTTTATCTCACTTCCCCTTTTTTCTTTTCTTCCTTTTCACTTTGGGTACCATTTCCAAACCAGGTGTCCCAACTGTCTATCTTCTTATTGCCACCTCATTTATAGCAGTATTTACAAATCACACGCAGTCTTGCAGGACGTTTTTTGCTTTTTGTTTTTCTTCCCCTTGAAACTCTTCAAGTAAAAGTGGTGTCAACTACTGCATTCTCCTTCCTTTATCTGGCCCTTCCTAAGTGCAGTTAATACTTCAAAGACAATTTTTCACTTCATTTGATTGACGCTTCATATTTGCTACCACATCTTGAACAGGGACATTACAGTTTTGATCCCTCAAGTCAATAAAGCTCGCTGGCTGCTTCCATATTTCTATAGAACCCAGAGCTGTTCGGCTGGTTAGGGAGCATCTTCTCTGCCAGCAGGAGAGAAGGATTCAGATTTCTTGCAGTGGAACCTCAGGGAAGTTATTTGGGACCTAGTGTTGCACCACTGATTTCAAGGATCTTCTTTCAAATGCTTCAGTGGGTGCACAGTCGCACAGAACCTTCAGATTCAGTTTTCCTTCAGTTAGGAAATCTTTTATACTTTTTAGTGCCTCACATTATGACAGTACAGTTCTCCAAAATAGTGAAAAAGAGTCTGAGTATGCATCTGGGGATCTTTACCAACTCTTGAAGACCTTACATTCTCATTTTAAACAAGATAGATTACATTTTAATGCCAGGCATTGTGGTTCAGGAGTAGGCTTATGTGATGGAGATGCACATTTTGATGATTCCAGTGGGATGACGTTTTTATCCATTCTGACAATTTTACTTACAAAATGGTATTTGTAAGGACTTTGTCATCAGAATGGAGTGAATAGGTTGTTAGCAATTTGGAAGGCATAGAGAAGATCCAGTTGCTCTGAGAGAGCTATACCTGGCTGTGCATTAAAGCACGCTGAACAAAGGGTTGCTTGGAATGGGTAGAGATGCTTTGAAGATACGCATGGTGCAAGCCAAGTGGATTTGCTTGTCAAGAGTTCAGTCCTGTTCTTTTCAATGAGACTCATGCAGTAAATTTTGTCCACTTAAAGTGAAGATTTTGGTGCTCTCATATCGTGCCAAGTGTTTCCCTAGGCGTGTGCATTTGGCTGCATGCAGCAGGAGCTGCAGACAGGGAAAGACAGTTTTCATGTGAGGGGTGTGGGCATCATCCGGCAGCTCTCGGACAAGAAATTATGTTGCTTTCAGAGACTCGTTAATGGAATCTAGATAAACCACTGCTTTAAAAGGACTAAAAGTCTCCCCTTAAATGGATTTGTTTGCTGGCAATTTGGTATGAAATCGGAGGAGTAGGAACAGATGATTAGCTTTTTTATTTTTCGGTTTAGTTTTAAAAGATTAGGAACTGCAAAATACATAATACAGACTTCTGGCATTATTAGCAATTCTTCTTGCTTTATTTTTCCTGTCACTCTGTAATGACTAATGAACTAAGCTGGTATTAAAGGAAGCTTAACAAGCTATTGCTTTTTAAATTGCAAGTCTCACAATGTGTTTCACTCACTATTAATTTTAAATAACTCCCATTTTTGTTGCTGTCTTTCTGTTCCTTGTGAATTTTGCATAATATTTGCATTCACACTTCTTCAGTCCTCTCCACAAAGATGCAGTGATTGGGCTCTCTCTGTTAGAGCTTCCAGCACCCGAGAGCAAAGGGTATTGGTAGGCAATGAAAAGTCTGAAAAAATGCGATCAAAGCCAGAGTGTACGTGAGAGGCAAGATGGTCTGTGAATTTCACTGCTGCACTGAAGTTGCTGGAGTTCCTGAAAGGCACTCAAAATTTCAAGTCTATTAACAGCATTTGTAATTGAGCTACTGAAGTCAGTAGCTATTGTGAGCCTGGGGTTTATCTTGCTTGAAGGCTGTCCCTGGCTGCTTGGCTGCAGGGAGGCTGCAGCTTGAATTGCTGGTCCCATTCAGCTGGTATTTCTGATCCATCTGGTTCAAAAAGGGTTTTATTGACGGAAACATGCAGATTGTTGAGGTCAAATGACATTTTGGTAGAAGAGGATCAGAGAACGTATAGTAAGTGTGGAAGGGAATGATGAATGCAATTTCAAGTGCTTCTGTTTTCCATTTCACAAAAGTTTAACAACAGATGACATCTAGCAAAGGTCAGAGATTACTCTGACACTGATAGAGGAAAATACCTTGGAATTAACCTACTTGAGCTTGTTATCATAAGGTATCAGTGAAGGTAGAAGAACCATTTCTGAATGCAAAATACAAGACTCAGTGTTCCTCCTCTTTCTCGAGAGACTTTGGCATTGAGGATACGTAGCTTCTTTAGTCTCTAAATTCCTGAACTGCATACAGTAGAGATAGAAATCTTTGTGTGTTAAGAAATAAAGCACTTCTGAGTTTGGAAGGAGTTTTCTAAGTGCAAATATCGTTTCACTGTGCACTCTGGAATTGACTTCTCCTCTCTGAAACATCCACTGCTATCACAGATAAGCTGTGAGAACAGGTGAAATGCTGGCCTAATTTAAAATTTCCCTATCTAAACAGATTGTAATGCTGTATTTACTTAAAGAATATGTGGCAAAACCTGTAGCTTTTGTTGCCATGGGCCATACTGCAGGCAGTGTGTGTTTGAAATGGTGAAAATTGGGAAGAAGAATCTATTAGAGGCTGTGAAATATGAAGGCAACACTTAAGCATCAGGCAATGCCTGTGCATTGGAGTGTGGAGCAAGTTCCTAGAGTAGTATTGCTGAATGCTGCCTCTGTCCTCTGCTGTAGCTATGCCTATGAGGGGGTTTGCTGCTATTCTAGGTGGAAGTGCTGAGCTGGTACAGCCATTTTGGAGTGAAATATTGGGCTCTCGCCTCCTGAGAAACAGGCTCTATAAAACCATCTCTGTTCAGGCCCTAGAAAATAGATGATTTCAAATCCCTCTTTGCACTTCAGATTGTAAAATGCCAAATTTCAGAGCATTAATTGTGAAGAATAGCACCTTGCTTTGTGTCTGACCCCAGAAACACAGGCTGGCTTGTAGATTAAGGTATTATTTACTGTAGGCATGAGGATTGGATTTTAGCCATTACTTGAATAAAAGAGAGTACTTTATGCCAAGTGACAGTATTAGATGAGTGATGCCATCTCGTTCTTGATAGGAGCATAAGAGTAATCCTCTCTGAATACGGTTCTACATGATAGAGCTTAACAATTTCAGAGGGGAGTCATTACAGACGATCACGTAAATAGAATGTATTTAGAAAGAAAAATGCCCACAAGGCTTGGGTAGTTACTTACCCGATGGCTTAGGAAGAGGAGTGGTTATCCTGTCAGGCATCCTGTGTACCTGTCAGAGTGTTTTCTGTTCCACACTATACATATTTATCCAATCAGATTGAAGACTTCAATGCAAAGGAGCAACTGCTGGCTGTGATATGTAGGTGTTCTCCGACAATGGGAATATCTTTGGCAATAGAAAACCAATTTCTTTAAAATAGGTGAGGCACAAACTTGTTTTGTCTTCACGCTTTTATATATACACAAAGAAGGAGGGCTGGGAAGGGGAGAAGGAGAGTTAACTGAGCTCTTCTTGGGTGAGTTCCTAGCTCTGTTCATCCTGATCTGCCCTCAAGCTTACAGAGCTTTCTGAGCTCAGCGCCCAGCAGCCAAAATGGCTGTGGAGGTTCTGCCTGCTCATAGCATCAGTTTTGTGGCAGATTTTGTGGGGTTATGCAAAATGTGTGCTTGAGTTTGGAGCAAGCTCCATTCATGGAGCGGGGTAGGGTTGGGTTAGGGCTGGGATTTTGTGCACTGCTGCATCACTGAGGTGTCTCAGCCAGATCCATGCGCTGATGCGTAACGTTCAGTGAAAGCAATTAGGAAGAGAATTTCTTCTCAGAAAAATGCAAAAAAGGCAAGAAAAATCAGAAAGAGGTTTTGCTTACTGAGAACTGAGCTCCGTGATGCCTGAGTATCAAACAGGGAGCAGTTTTAGTAAAGATTTGAGTTCAATGAAAAGTCAAGTGCTTGTTTCATGTTTGCTGTTGGGTGCGGGCAAAATAACCTCACTGCAGCTGAACCTCTGATGCCAGAAATCTAAGCACCATCAGCAATCCCAGCGGCTCTTAGGAGTGCTTGGCCTGGCACTCCTTGTATCATTTTTCTGCATTTCCTTAGGTCAGTTGGCAGGCTGAGATGACTCACAGTGCTCTGAAGAACCAGGAACAGCAGGAGAGCTGTGGGGCTGTGCTGAGGGCTGTCAGCATGGTGTATTTGCAGCTTTGCCAAACGCCTCTCCATCTCCTGTATGGGTACGGCCACTCCGTTTGCCCCCCAGCTTAGCAGAGCACTTACATTTGCTCCCATAGAAAAAAATGCTTACACAAATGAGAATATAGAAAAAGTATCTATTTATCCATAACAAAACCCAGGAGGAAGGTTTGCAAGTGATGACAACTTAGCTTTGAAGTTGCTGTGATGTTGCCAGAGGCATGGGTTCAGAGCAGCCATAGAGTGCTGGGTCCACACTGGCCTCTGCCCAGCCTTTGTCTCTACTCTACTTCCAATCACTGGCAAAGTTTTCATTGTTTTTTCACCTGCCATGTTTTCCTGTTATTGCGGAGCTGTGTTGGTATTTGTGTTTTATTGACTTTCTGTCCAGACCAACATTTAGATATTGGTGCAGTTTCTTTTCACTGCTGCTATCTCTGAGAGTTACGTGGTGTATTTCAAAGGTAGTTAAAGCCAGAGAATGTATATTTTAAAGTGTGGTTTTGGTCAGGGAAGTGACTAAGTAAAAATAACCCCATCCTTATTGCAGAATGATTCCCCAGTGTATTCGCAAGACATTTGATTATTTTGACAAATATAAGTCTTTATGCTTCTTCTCCCTGCAGACCTTGTGAAACAATGGAAGAGTGGCCTGCAGTCTTTTCTGCCTTGAGCATCTGCTGCTTTAACTCATTGGCACAGTCCTGAATATGCAGTTCTCTATCTTTATTACCTGAGCCTGCTGCTGGAGACAGGAGAAATGTAGCATGATTTTTCCAATCTCAGAATGAGATTTCTGAACTGTCAAGAGAGAAAAAGCCCATGACTGAGTTGTAAACTGACTAAGTGAATTAATGCTGGCTTTCTGCTCTCCTTTCTATATAAACTGATTGCTCCAGTGGTGGGCTGGTGAGTGCCTAGAGGGTTCAGCGTCAGCCCATGTAAGAAGGTAAGGGCAAGAGATGTATCTTATTAGGGCAGAGTGGTGCATAAAATAATACAGCTCCATCTGTGTTCTCCTCATCCTCTCACAGAAGCTGGTATATCAGCACCTATGCACTCTCATGAGCATCCATGCCCAGCAGTTATAGTAAACAGAGCAGGAGACTACACTGTGCTCTTTTTTCACTCTTACCACACACTGATCAGGCATGCTGAGGCTTAGCTTCTGCCTTGCTCATTAGAGACGGAGCTGAAATGTAAAATCTCAATTTCAGCTTGGATTTCAAGCCCCGGGAATTTGAGACTCCCTCAATTTAAGGATTAAGTTTCAGGTCGTACTGCAGCCACGTGACAGCTGTAACATCAGCTGGGTTTGCGGCTTGGTGTGACCCTTCTGCTCCATCAGAAAACAGGGAGGCAGCTCTATCCTGTTGGCAGTGACCTGGGATCCAAAACTGCTGGAAACAAATAATAAGCACTCATTTAGTGCATCTTTGGTAACAGAAGTTTTGTGCCTCTTTCTACTGATTTAGCAAGCTGTTACTGAAAATGTAACATAGGCAGGGCTGTGAATCCTACCATGGATCGAGGCAACTCAACACTGCAAGTGCAAATTAGGGCAAGATGCTGCCAAGTGGGTATGGAGAGGAGCTGTTGGTTTTATTTTTACCTTGAACTCTGAAGCTGGTTGACAGCTCGTCCATCAGCCTTTGGAGATCTGCAGGAAGGATCCATGCCTCTAGCACCATCTGAGCCCCCTCTTAAGTATTTGCTACAATTGGTTGGGATTGGGTTTTTGTTTTCGTTAACAGTCTCAATATAGATTAAATGAGTTTTCATTTCCATTTTTTTCCTGTGGTTTTCTTTTTCAGAAGGTATGAGGTATAAGAGTGTTGTTTTATTTAAGAAAGAAACTTGAAAGATTTATTGAGGCTGTGGCTTAGTGCTCTGCTGTGCTAAGATACGAGCTGGTAGTGAAAGCTCCTATACACTTTTGCTGTGTTCCTCGTATAGTTAAAAGCTATTCTCTTGCCACTCATGTATTTATATAGTTGTGAACATAAATCTCCTTCAGAGGATTAAAGAAACATGTGTTCCATCAAGCTGAGATGTGCACTCGTCATTTAATAGATAGTTAGTCCCTTTGGGGCTCTGACTGTGCCCTGGTACGGGGATGTGGAAGTACGTGTCTGTAAAGAGTTTGTAGGTCTCAACATTAGGATGACGCTTGTTCCTCTGTAGTTTTAAGTGCTACCTCAAGGAAAGGTCCTGGCTGATTTAAGCTGGATTCAGAGAGCAAACTTACAAGAGGGGAAAGACCAAAGTAGAAACCAGCCTCTGATTTGGGTGCTCCTTCTGCCATGATGGTTAATAGCCTGGTGTCCGCTGCTCGCACCACTTCCTTTGGTTGTTAGGAAGCGTTGGATCTTCAGACAAATTAAACCCTTGTTATTTTGTTGCCTACACTCCAAAGCTGTTTAAGGATAGAAAGAAGCTTTCAGTTGTGATGATAGCATTGCAAATGAGTTAATTGGGAAATTAACCTGCATTTAATGACAGCTGTGTGCGCTTCCCCTGCTATGGGCTTTGTCAGACAAGTGACTCCAGTATAAAGTGTTAAAGAAATAACAGACCTTCCCAGCATACTTAGGATCTTCTTAAAGCACAGAAGATTTTGAGGTTTTGTGTTTAAATTTTTTAATATATTTTTCTATGGTTATTATTCTGTTTTAAAGGTATTTCCATTGCATCCATTGTATGGTGATTTTCGCAGTAAGCGGAGCCCCTCATGCAGAGTGCAGCAGAGAAAGGATTGTAGTTCTAAAGGAACCTGGTGGTTTGCATTAGGCTTTTCTAATGAAGACACAGTGGGAAGAGTTTCACTCTTATGATTCAATAGATATTGAAAAGCAAGAAAAGAAAGCTAATCAAAGAAAACAGAAATGATGTTCAAGTTTTGATTTCTGACACTGGTATGGTTGTTACATTTTTAGTGGTTTATGCATAGAGTCCTTTTTAATTGAATAATTTCTGTTGTGAGGTGAAAGTTAATTTAAGAGCAAAACAAAAACAACCTGAGGTATGTTTGATGCTAATTAACCTGTGAGGGTTTTGAGAGGTTCTGCAAATCTCAGTCGCAAATGAAGACCATCTCCAGCCACACTTTCTACACCGTTAACAGAGAAGCAATCTCTAACTCGAAAGAGACTGCAGTCAGACAACTGACAAAAATGACAAACAGATTGGAGGGTGTGCAAAAAAGCAGCAAGATAATTAAGAATAGCATAATAAGCAATGGTGTTATTGTAATGCTCAGTAAATACACCCAAGTAAGAAAAGGATGGGTGGTGAATTGTATTTTCTGTTTGAAAGTGATTGAGTTGTTTCTTTCTGTTTTCTACTATCTGCGTGCAGGAGTGTGTTTGTTTTCAAAACCCCTTCCTCTTTTGTTGTGTGAACTCCAGTGTTTGGGTGTGATTCCTTCAGGCTCTCAGTTATCCAGTTTGATGGAAGCTGTATCCTGAGCCACGGGTGCTCTCATCTCATGGAAAACAGCTCCCAGGATGACTTCAGACTTTCTTTTGAGGCTCATATCTTCAATCTCTGCGTGTTTTGCTGATTTACAAGCCAGTATTAGTGAACACACTGAGTCTGTTACCACTGGGAGATAAGGGAAACACCTGAAGCGATCCAGAGATAAATTATATACATGATCTGAATTCAGCCCTTCTTTTTTGGTCACCTTTTGGTGGTCTGGTCTACGAGGAGCAGTGTTCTACTCAAAAGGCAGCACAACCAAGGGTGGAAAGAAGTCCTGTAAATGAGGCCAGGCATTTGAGTGACTGCAATCAAAGCGTGCTCTTTACTCCACAAACAGCAGAACAGATGGCACTGGGGTTTATAAAATCAGGTAATAAGCTCTGATGGAAAGAAGTACCTTAAATGTGTTGATCAGTCCCAATTCGGATGGCCCCTGTGTGACTACATGAATAATCAGGGCTTCTTGCACTGACAAGCTGAAGGTCTGTCATAATTTCTTGCAGGGAGCATAAAGTGCATACTTACAGCAAGTGAAGAGGACGCATTCTCTGGGAGAGGATGAAAGTGCACTAAGATTCCCTTCAATCATTATGGCTGTGACATGAGTTCTCTTATGTCTATAGGTTCTGCTGCATCCTTGGCAGTGCATGATCTCGGAAATCCCAAGGTCCTGCATCAAGGCTTTACATTGACCTTCCCTCTTTTGAAGCAAGGTGGACCTGCAGTATAGATTAGACTCTCTGAAGGGTTGCTATGCAGTTTCTTTGGCTATGCAAAATGTGCAGCTTGTAGCTGTGCACTGGAAGAGCACTTTTTGAAAGAGGGGAAACTGTTATCTTCTCTATGGTTGTATTTTTGTACATCCTGCTAATGAGTCCCAACTCGTGCAGTTATTATAACAGAGACCTGCACAGTTGGAACCTCTTGTCAGCCGCTAAGCTTCTGCTCTTCACAAAAGGAACATTTTCTAAAGTTCAGCAAAGTCTTAGGAACAACAGGGGTTCTCTAATGAGGCTCCATTGTCTCCAAGGTGTGAGTGATTTTCTCTCCTCTAGCAGAAGTCTGTCTTAGCTCCTTGTAGCTGACAGCTCCTTCCCAGCTCCCTGCAGACCAGAGAGGAAGGAGTGCTACAGGCGAGATGCAGCACGGAGGCTTCATAGCACTTCTGCAAAAACCACATTTGAACATACTAGGGATTTTCTTTCTCAGTGCCTCATGAGCGTCTGTCTTATCTGGTTCTCTTTCAGTACCCAGCTTAGGCAAGATTGTGCATATAATAGATGAGACATCATCTGTGAGGTGAGTTTTAGCATGCAGAGTGGCCTGGCTGCTCCCTCAGAGCTTGGGGCCCATGGGCCACATGTGGTGACACAGCCAGGGGGCAGAGGGGTGGTGGCAGCAACAGCTGGGACTCCAGGTAGTTAGACACAGCTGATTGTTAGACAGGGCTGGAGCTGGGGACAAGCCCATCCCTACAGCAGCTGAAACAGGGCCCCCAGGGAGGTTGGTAGGTGACATGGAAGTGTGTGCTGCCTGGTCAGGGATCTCCAGTAGTTTGTTGCTGCTTTAAATGCTTGTGGATCTGAAAACTCGTGGCTTTAGCTTTATTTTATTTTATTTTTTTCATAGCCTTTCAGTATCCCTGACCTGTTCAATCTCTAAGAAAGGGAAGACTTTCCAGAAGGGGAATGCTTTCCAGATAAGTGGCAGAGATAAATCAGCTATAAATTGCTTGATTTCCTTCCAGAGCAGCTGCTTTTACATAATTTTTTTCTGGGCATCTTGGAGAGGCCTGACAAGGTATGGACTGCACTGTTTCTGCAGCACAGGAGCACGCTGCTCTTTTTCAAGAGCAAAGTGCCAACCTGCATTTTGTTATGCATTGCTTAGGAGCTACCTGCAGAGGTTTTACAAGCCTGAGGTGGAGGGAAGCAAACTACAGGCAGATGGATGACCTTGAAAGAGTCAGTCAGTAGCAGCTTCCTTTGCCTGTACTACCTACAAGCCTGTGGCTGGACTACAGTCAGTGCTCTTCATTCCTAAAACTGTTATTCTTTCAGAGGTCCCCAAGGAATCTCATTTCCCTTCAACATTTTTTGGGAATGATTCAAGGGAGAGGAGAAAATAGAGAGATTTAGGAAATGTGGTTTGGTAGCCTACAAGCCTCTGGTCTTTAGTGCTTTTGCTGAATATGTTCTCGGGTTCACAAAGGCAAATCACTTTCATTTTTTTGATGTAGAGACTTGTCAGCTAGAAATCTGACCTGAGCCAATAGTTCATTTCACACTGTAGGTACTGCTCAGCAGTTGGTGTGCTAACTGTGTGAGCCTGGTGACTGCAGCTGAAAATGGAGTAACCCTCCATCTGCCAGGAATTTGAGAAAGGGGAAGGAACCCAAGGTGGGAGCATCTACTGACATCTAATGTGGAGAAGAGAAAACTAGGAGAGAAACACGGGTGGATCTGAAAAACGATTTCATGTGTTTTGCAGACCTTTTTTATTAAGAAAGAAAGTGCAGTATGAAGTCGACCTTGCGTTAGCTCAGAGCTCCCAAGAAACAATGTTAGGCAATGTTGTCATGTTGCATTCACGGACTGGGTTGCGTTAGCCATAAGAATCTCTATTCTAAGTCTAAGTAGCTATTCACTGGGAATAAAGAGCTAAAAACTCTTTCATAGCTACAATATCAAATGAAATGTCTATTAAAGAGCCATGATCTTAAGAACTGTACTTATACCATCTCTATTCCTTCAGGACCTTGAGATCATTCTGGTTGAAGTGATTCTGCTGAGGTCCGCTGCTTTTATCATGAGTCAGTGCTTCTAAATGGTTAACTATTGCATGTCTGCAGGGCTTCAAGTGCCAGATCCAGGATCGCAGGCAAGCTCTGCATCTTTGCAGACCGTTGAAGGGCTCTGAGCCGAAGGGATTGGCATTTTCTTCTGCTGTTGTATTACCTGAGAAGAAAATCTCAAGGGAGTACTTTTCCATTTACGTAGTCACTAAAGCAGTAAAAGTTCTTGGGATACGCGTGGGTATCCAAAAATGGCAAGGGTTAGACAGTAATGTTATTTCAGTTTGAGAAGCACAAGGTTATGTTAGAATGGCACGGAACAGGTTTTGAGTGGTTTCAGAAGGAGGTGTTACTCGATTTTGCAAAGTGCAAGACATCCTGTACTTGTGGAAAGCTACAGCGATACAGAATCTAGTAGGCTAAGTCTCTGCTTTCTGGAAGAGGAAAAGTAGAAATACAGTGATATTTAGGAGAGGTTCTTTAATGCTTCAGAGGCATCCCAACACATTTTAGATACCAGCTGCTGTGTGTGGCTTTTCCTGCTTTATAGTGCGTGTCATTTGAATTTGATGCCGAATCTTTGGCTAGATGTATGGGGATGTTTTTCTGCCTTTTACACAGCGGCAATATTACTGTCCCTAGGGAAAATAACTCTCCGTTCAAACATTTGTACTAAGAAGGATGCTTGAGGCACTTAACGCCTCATATTTGGGAAGGCAGTTATGTTGCTGGTGCTCTGCTATTTTCTTTGGTGTGTAGAACCATTTTTTTAGAAGGAAGAGAAAAAGCTATAGCTGTGACCAACTCTCGTTGCAAAGCCTGAGATAAGAACTGTCGGCTTCTGTGGACGTGTGCCAAAGGATGAGATTCTTCTCAGAGGCTTCCTGTGAACCTGAAGATAATCCAAGGGGGAGCCCTTAACAAGAAACACCAAATCCAGACCTTGCAGAGTAGCTGTGCAGGCTGGGAACTAAGAGATTGGGCAGCAATCCCACTGCAAAGGCCCTGCATATAACAGGGGATGTCCAGCTGAGTATCAAACAATGATGTGCTCCTACTGTGAATGAGAAGTTTGTATATGAAGTGAATATGTGTATATGAAGTTTGTATATGAAGTGGAGCAGCATCACTGAAGCCACTGCTCATCTCATTCCAGTAGCAGGGGCTGAGGCTGGTCATTGACTCTGTCTGTAGTGGGGCCAATGCATGTGTTTCCCTCTTGGTGTTTTCCCCCAGTTTATTTGAGGTAAGCCAATGTTGTTGCTGTCCCTGGATGTGAGACATTGTTAAAAAGCACTCAGATAAAAATATGCAATAGTGAACGAGAATTCACTCCCTCCATTCATCTGACAGCATCCCCTGATTCTGCCTCATGCTATCAACTGCCTATTCTCTTGTAATTAAATCTTGTGATTTTTTTTCCCTGTGCATTTCATTTCCATGCCACAGAGCTGAATTTCTTCTGGGAATTCTAGCTGGTACACAGCAATTTCCAATGGCCATGATCAACTGCAGTTGGTATGATTCACTATCTAATGTTTTCTGGAATTTTTAGTGCTTCTTGATACTTCCATGAGCCTGTCAAGACCAAGGATAGAGTTAACAGAACCCTTTGCCTTGTAGTACGGTGGTGCTGAAGTATTTAATGGTGCTTGTGACCAGCAATTTCAGCTGAAGCAAAATGTGTAATTGTCAGTTGGTTAAACTACTAATGTACTGTAAGAAAAAGTGTATCTTCAACAAAAATAAATAGGGCCATATTCTCAGCTTGGTTAAACTACCATTGCTCAGCTTATTTCAGTGAGGTAATGATGTTAAAAATCCCATCTTCCTATTTGGTCTTTTAATTCCGTATTGCATTTTGGATGGCATTGGAAAAAAACAGCAAGAACAAAAAAAAAAAAGAAAAAAAAGCAAAGAGGTAAATGTTATATCAGCATTATACTGGAACATTTGGCTGAGCACTTCAGGCAAAACAACTTCCTGCATTGTACTCAGTCAGTCACACTAGAAATTGTTGAAAGAAAGGTAGGCAAGCGCTAATATATGGACGTTTGGTATGACTTACCTCTGTTGTCTTCCATACAGTTTTCCTATTTTCTTAATAAATTGTAAATGCATCTGAGAGACTGCAATT
Organism: Centrocercus urophasianus; assembly: GCF_019232065.1. Lineage (NCBI taxonomy): Eukaryota > Metazoa > Chordata > Aves > Galliformes > Phasianidae > Centrocercus > Centrocercus urophasianus. The sequence continues at coordinate 8,725,206 of NW_024884586.1, read as the reverse complement.
TGTTAGCTCCAGTATGTATCAAGCAGAAGAGATAAGGCAGACAGGAGCTGAACAGTGACAAAGCTGGAGAGCTGAAAAAGAATGAGAGCAAAACTTGCCGTGGAATTGACAAGTGAATACATCAGATAAAAAATAATTTCCGATTACATTTGAAGGAAACAAGTAATGTGAAAAGTGGTAAATAGGATGTATCAGACTCTGAGTATCTGCAGTGTGATATGGCCATAGAAACACAGGCGGGAGGTCTGCCTGGTTTTGCTGAATTGTGTACTGTAACAGGAAAGGCAACTTCTCCTTTAACTGCCTTTCAGATATCTCACATTGATCTATCAAATCTGATCCTGAATCCTTTGATTGCATTTGGAATTCAGATAGCATACATGAAATCAAAGGAGCAGCATGGAGAGTAAGAAAAAACATCTTGGTGATAATTGTGAGCCGCATGGTTGAAGAATCTGGCAGAATATAGTAAAGGAAAAGTATGACAAATGAAGGGTAAAACTAGAGAGGAAGGAAAGGAAATGTTCGTTGGTAGATGGATGAGCTTTAGAAAGGACAAATTATTAAGGAAAAAATCTCCATCTGTGGAAGCCGGCTTTGCTGTGCCATCACTGCAACACAAATCTGAATGAGTAGAAGTTAAAGTGTACTGAACGATTCTGCTGTGGCAGAGAAGTCACTTGGGGTGAATTAAAAAGCTTGCACAGTCAGTTCAACAGGAAAGTTTAAAATGACAGCAATAGTCAGAAGAATAAACAAATCCAAGATGTGTACCTTGCTGCCTACTTGTGAGAATTAGTTCTGAGTTGAGGCTTTGTTTCTGACTGTGACTTGAGGGCACTGGGTCTTGCTTTTCCACGAAGAAGGGAAAATAATTGCAGATCATTTTCTACTCAGGAATGCAGTGACCTACCTTCTATACATCTTGCAACTTAAAATAACTCCCAGCTCATTACATGCATTTTAGTGCTGTCTAGATCTGAGAATACTCCTTGGTCTTCAAAAACTCCCAAGAGGTGGTTGCTGCTACGTTAAAAATATCACACTAGCACTTACATTTATTCTAAGCTATGATGAATTTTCATGCACCGGGAAACATCTAGGAGGCTTAACTCTACCAAAAGCATAAATACTTTTTAATAAAAAAAGATACGGTTCTGCTTTGTTTCACATAAACTCTCCATTTCACATTCTGTAGTTAATGTTGTTCAGGATGAACGTGGAAAGAGCTAGCAGAATTTGCCACTTACGTTTTATGGTCTCTGCATTCATATTTTCAGTATTCAGCCTGAGGGGTTTTTTGTACACATACAAGATTCAGATTCCTACAGTTTTTACTTTGTCAGATAAAGTGTATGTAAGAAGGTTGAAGCTTAGAGTCATAATTCATGCACTGTGTAGAGAACTTTATCAAATGTTGGACTTCATTCTGCTTATGAGAACTTTGAGTTTTTGATGTTTGAACTTGTCCATCTAATTTTTAAGAATGTTTTTGTTATGTTCAGTACTACAGAGTTTCGTAGTCTTTCCAGTTCTGGGTCTAAGTGAACGTGGGTCATTGAATGCTTACAGCAGAATCCCATTTTGGGAATGGAGGCAACCTTAGGGCCTTCACCTATGCAGCGACAGCTTCATTCACTACTGAGTAATTGCATTGTTAGTCTGAAGATGATTGAGGAAGAAGAGCTCTCAGTTGCCTCAAACTGACAAAAAGTGATAGGAGATAGCTGGAGAATCATAGAATAACTTCTGATGGGAATGATCTCTGGTGGTTATCTAGGCCAGCTGAAAGCAGGTTTTGCTACATCAGGTAATTCAACATCCAGTCATTCATTTACTTGTCTAGTCAGATTTTAAGTATCCATGTTACAAACAAGTAGTAACAAGATGGCTATGAGGCAGTGGGGAAATGTCATTGTATTCACAGTGTCTTCACTAACTCTTTGCTACAAAATGTTCTTTTTTTCTTCCATCATTATTTAATTAGATGAAAAAGTCAAGAAAAGGGCTTGAGTGATCTTTACAGTGAATATATTCTTTTCCCATCCTTCTACAAAATCATATATGTGGTTAAAAGAGGTTAGGGGAGATGGGGGGGAAGCTCTCACAGTTCATATGGGCAAGATAAAGTCAGCAGAATCAAAATGTTTTCTTCTTCACTTTAAAAGAACCTTCCCTGTCACGGTGGGCAAATCACTTAACCTTTGATGTCTTAGCTTTCTCTTTTTTTTTATGGATACCATGCTCCTTTAGATCCTCTGAAGTAATGGCTTCATTTCTATTAAGGTAAGAAATGAACAGTGGATCATCTGGTCTATACTCCTGTGTATACCTTCTTGAAGAATTTCACAAAGGTATTCTGGCTTTGAGTTTGTGTTTCTGTAAATTACCCATGAAGTGCCGTAGGCAAGATGGTGGGAGGCCTTCTAGGAGTCTCACATCTTCTGTTTCTCAGCCGCCCAAAGGAACAGGGGATGCCTGATATTAACACATTTGTGTCTATCCACAGACAGTGAACCTTATCAATAGCAAATAACTTTTAGCAGCCAGCTTTCGTGCTGACTGATGAGCGGAACAATGAATGATGTGCATAGAAAAAATAAGCAATAACAAAGCATACATGCAAATTTTTTGCACTGTTATTATTGTTTTTTATTGGAAAGAAACTTTTTTGTGTTTCTAGAATTTCCCTACTTCCCTTTCCCCAAAACAATTCTTTTTCTGAGATTTGCGTTGAGAACTAAATTTTGCTTTCTTCTCTCAGATGCATGCAGGAAAGGAACTATTTTTATTGCGATAGATGATGATGTCTGCTCATCAGTGAGATGTGAAAGACCTTGCATATTTGATTTGCTGTTTTTATTTCCCCTGGTGCCTTTTCTCTGCCAGTGTCAGACTTCCACATACAGAGTGAGCTGATGGAAGAGAGGCTGCTTGGGAGACTTGTTACATGGAGTGGGGCAGAATTCTGCAGGTTAAAAACCAACTGTCCAGCAACCCAGCAAACTGAAATTACATCATTTCTCATTCTGGAATCCCTTCCCAGCTGCCAAGGGTATTGCTGGAGGAGATGGCATCACTGATGAAATCCAAATGTGCTTTTCAACTCACAAGTTTTTGAAGTTGTATTTCTGCTATAGCAAATAGCTAGGCAGAAGTTGTATTGCCGTACTTTTGGGACTGGATTGCTTCTGGCGTTGGAATCTGACATGCTGAATATTTAGAAGTTCTGTTTTTACCTTTTTTATTTCTGCAAGACTAATGTAGCAAAATGACAGCATTGTTCTCATGTAATATTCTTGTGGTACTTAACTTTACTGTCTTTTTCTAAAAACCCAATTGTTCCATTCGTGTTAATACTTAAATATATTACTTTTTATTTTTGTATGAATGCACTTTATTTTCTCCAGAGGAATAGGTGTCAGTCAAATGCCACCCCTTCCAGAGTCATCCACATGTTCCTGAAGAATCGGACTCCTATATTCGTCCCACATTTTAATCCAGCTACACGGTTTTAGGCATTTGCTTCTTGATTTGTGTATGGATAAGACCAGGAACAATAAAACAAATAGGATTTTATTCCTTTTGTATTTAAAACAGACAGTTTTAAGAAATATGGTGAACTTCAGTCAACCTCACTCAATTATCGATCAGGAGAAGCCACGAGAGGTAGTGGACCTGCCTAAGAATCATTTTGGGCATAGCGGAAAGTTGTTGGGTCACTGTTGTCATTTCTTTGGATCAGCTGATTCTTTGGATAGTGTGAAGTGCAATTGGAATGTGATGGTCCTTCTTAAGCCTTTGAAGAAAAGACACCTGTCTTTTTGGAAAAATTGCAATCTGCTCTTTCAGATGAGAGAAGCTGAGATAAATGAGAGGAGGATCTGCCTGTTCTGCAGTGAATTATTTCGTGATGCAGTAGCAACTCAAGGCTAAAATGATCCCCATAGTAGGAGTTTGAGGATCAGTTCTTTCTTCAACTATAACGTGTCTCAGCCGTAGTGGTGGTTAAAAGTGGAAGACAATGAGTTAAGAGAAGCCTTTACCTGACACAGAATTTAAAGCATATATATTTTAAGTAGAAGAAAGCATTGCAGCTGGGTCTGAAGTCAAGTGATGAGGCGCTTTGTTGGATATGTGCTTCTTACCTGGCTTTATCTTTCTTTAACCACCTTGGATAGGATAGTAAAGTTATTATTGGCCTGCTTCTTTCCTTCTACCATGTCATCTGTAGCATAGTCTCAACTGTTTCAGAGCTGTGTTTGATCTCCGCTACAATGGTTAGGATCCCAGAAAGTCATTACGACAAATTAATCTCTTGGATTACCCACAAGCCTTGTTGCTTTTGTCCTGCCTTGACTAACAAGTTTTGACAAGTAAATTATCAGGTCAATAGCCCATGTAAGATGAGGCTGATTGAGAAAGCTGGAAGCAGCTTCAAAGCGCAAATGGTTTATTGTCACAAGAAGCATAGCAGATCTTCAGGGATGTTGAACCCAATTATCCATATCCTCCTTGGATAATACCAAGCTGTTTCAAGCTAATTACCCAGAGTGTAGACCAATCTGGATATGAATTTCATCTAGTTCTAATGAACTTTTATTCTTTGGGTTTTCTCATCTCAACTGCAGTGGATTTCACTTTTGAGTTAGCGTTGTTTTTGTTTTAATTACATTGCAGCAGACTAATTGGATGGCTCGGGACTGGATGCTTAATAACTTGGTATTGGGTATTATTAGTGCTGTCATTTAATATTAGAGTCTGAAAGAAAGTTACTACTACCTACATAGGTTTAAGACCTAATTCTTCCAGGAGAAGCAACTTGGATTTTTCCACCTCTCGGTTCATTCTTTCATTTAGTGACTGATCGAGCTCCTAGTAAGGGCTGTAAAAAGATTCTCATTGATTTGAACAAAGCTTTTATAAGGCTGCTGATTTAGATCTCAGTTTAGAAAAGTACTTTAGCACGTGATTAAATAAGTTGCCCTGTCAAAAGAGCTTAAGCACATATTCAAAAATGTACTGGAGTATGAATCAAGACTTAGAAAAAGGTAATTTATTCAGAAATGTTTATTGTTCAATTCACTAGAAAAAAAAAAAACACAAAACAAAACCAAATGATTTTAAGGAAAAACTAACTTAGTATTCACCTTACTCTTTTAATTTTGACCTCGCTATCATGACTGATTTATCATTCATGTTCTTGCTTTGACTAATTAGAAAGAAACTGTAGGAGCTTATTTTTAGTTTGCTGTCTCATTCACCAATCTTTAAATATTTTGAGTGTGTCTCTATTTGCCTTTGCTTTTTTTTTGCTTCAACTGAATGACATCCAATCTACCTAAGCTGAATGGGAGCTTATTTCTGCATTTCAGCTTGTTTCATGTTTTCTCATGACACTCTCATGTTTACAGCCTCTCATAGGGTACGTAAGTGCATATGTAGCTGTTCCATTTGCTACTTCAGCATCTCTGTAGAGAGTGCAGATGGGCCCAGGGAAGGAAGCACTAAAAAAACTCAGTAGTTTCATGTCAGAACTCTCTCATCTTTGTTTCCTTATACCTTTGGTGAGACTTGCGGGGTTTATATGGAAGCTGTTACATTAAAACTCATTTATCTAAGTTTTGGAATCACTGTCTGCATTGGTAGTAGTCAGTAAGATGTTGCTGGAGGAAATACTTGGTTTTTTTTAAGTGTCCTGTTGCTTTGTTTTCCTCATTTTTCGTAGTCTGAGGTGATAAAATCCAGAGGGTCAGTTGTAATTTTCATCCAACTAGATTGGCATGGCACAGTTTATTTCAAGTTCTGGAGACAGGCGATTGTGTTTTTTTGTTTGTTTTCTTTTTAAACTCTTATTTCCTGTGGAGGAAGAAATATTAATGATTCTATTCATGTGGACTTCAATAACGTTTTTCTCAAGTTCCAGTCTACAGCTTACAACTTGTAATTCATGAAACTGGAGATCAGGCAAATGCAACCTTAAGTCCTTCCATATTTCTCTATTTTATGTAGTTCGCATTTCAGTAAGGCTGCTCAAAAGCTTACTGTATAGTTTCTTCAATTGATGAGGATTAACAAAGACGGGTCTTGTGTGGGGAGTCAAACATTCTTGTCTCTACCTGGAAAACTATGGTATTTTAAACTCAAATCTGAGCAATATTTTCCCCCCATCTCCATTCTGAGGTCTTCAGATTTGTATTTTTCAGTCATTCTTTGAAACCATGATTGCAACTGATTTTTATTGTTAGCTGAGACTCTGCTGTTATCTCTGGCTCCAGGAATTAGAACCATAAGAAAAACACTAAACAGAACAAAGCTTAAGATAAGCATGGTAGATATTAATAATGTTGATGAGCTGCAAGTACTTGTGTTAGAAGTTATTGCAAACATGGTGGGAGTTTGTGTTGTTACACAGATAGTGCTGTGCAGCTCTATGTCATTTGTGGATCCCTCTACATGTCAGTGACTTTCTTATAACTAGCCAAGTTGCTGTTACGTTGCTTTCTGTTAGCAATGTCATCTGTAACTTGGAGAGAATCTGAGTATGTATTTCCAAACCTACTGGAAATTGTTGTTGTGTGGAAGCAATGACTTAACGGATAATGTGAATAAGAGTCTTGAATAACATTAATCCATTGAAACCACTTCTTTTCCATGTTCAGATGCTGTTAAAATAAGAAATAAATGCTAGGTGGCCAACCAGAGCTGTGACTGGATAGCAGAAATGTCTTCTTAAAAATAAAGAAAAAAAAAAAGGAAATCCCCATAGGCTTAAACAAAATAATACAGATGAGATAAAGTGCTGTGCTGTGGGGTTATTTCAAATAGGAGGAAATGTGCAAGACTGAAGTGTAACAAACATTAACAAAATGGTTCCTCTTAGAGATTCTTGGCAAATGATGAAATGAAGAGGATTCAGATAGGGCAAAAGGACAAGGGGGAATGGCCTTAAGTTGTGCCAGGGAAGATGCAGGTTGGACGTCAGCAAAAACTTCCCTGACAGAGTGGTCAGGAATGGGCTGCCCAGGGAGGTGGTGGAGTCACTGACCCTGGATGCATTCAAAAGTGTTTAGATGTTGTGCTGAGGAATGTGGTTTTGTGAGAAATGTTGTTGATAGGTAGACGGTTGGACTGGATGAATGTAGAGCTCTTTTCCAACATTGGTGATTTTATGATAAATCTGTTTTAAATAGTAATCAATAGATTACTGTGCAAGTGTAGCACAGATTTACTGTTTGGATCACACAGAGTGATTCTGCAGTATGTACTGACTACCCTCTAGAAACTTTCTGCAGACACCTTCAATTTTAAAGCACAAGGGGATGTGTGTGGTGGTCACAGCCAACATACAGCTAGAAGTATGGATGTTTTGTAAAAAGGGTTTTTTATTAACATCTCCTCAGCAGTAACTAACATTGAGCAGAGATGGCTTTTTGAGTTGACCCTAGTGGCTTAACATTTATCCCAGCTCCTTTAGAGTAGAAGCATTGAAGATAGAATTTTGAAGTAGCTGAAATCTGTGACTAGTGCAGAAATGCTCCTGTGCCAAGCAACTTGCCTGACTGCACCTGTACACCAAGTGGGTTTCCAGGGAGTCCAAGAGGCAATGTCTCTGCTTTTTAGCCTGGGTTAGACCTCAGTGATCAGCAGAAATGTGAAGAAGGGAGCACCTTTCACTGTAGTTTGTTTCTGTAGATGAGGTCTTTTTATGCAGGGGTGAGGGACTGTAATCCAGTAGAGTGTTTGCTTAGAATTCGTATATATCAGCTATATGGCTGCTATGTAAGGATGAAGGAGGAATTAGACGATAACTAATTAGAGTGATGGATGAAATTCTGTATCCAACAAAACACAGGAAATCCATAATAGTCAAATAGTGAGTCCTAGTTTTAATTTTCTAAGTCCCCAGGCCAATTCTCTAACCAGAAAATATTGTTAATGTCATAGCAGCTAGTTTTATACCAGGTAGATGATATTAGAAATAATTCTTGTGTACCGCGTGACGGCATGAGGGACAGTGAAGCCCCTAACACTTCTTTTTAATGCATCTTTCAAAACATAATAGCAGCAGTAGTTTTCCCAGCAAGTATAAATTCACTGCTGTTACCTTACATTTCTTTCAACTGTTATCACTGCTGAATTGGAAGAGGGGATCAAACTGTTCCTCTGCCTTTTTTTCTTTCTACAGTACAAAGCAGTTGTAGCAATAAACACATGCCCTCATACAAACAGCAGCAACGAAAAAACAGCATTTTAAAAAGCCAGTAAGAAACTGGACTGGAAGTTTTGTATTTGTAGGAAAGCAGTCATCGTAAATTAAGTCAGGTTTATTTATGAGGCTTATTAATGTGAAACGTAGAATCCACATTCTGAAGTTTTCACAGACGGCTACTCTCTTAAGGGACAAACTAATTATAATCGTAAATATTGTGTGTAATCCCGATGAGTGGAGGGGAATATTGGAGAGAAAGGGCTCTGGAAGGATTCTGAGGTTTCCACGGGGGTTGGATGACTGGCTGAAAAATGGATTAACCTGAACAGAAGCAGGAATGCAAAAAATCTGCATGGCCAGCAGTTGACTATTACAGACTTCTTGTTATTAAGCATTTGGGAGAGCAAAAGGAGTGAAAGTGAAGTTCTTCCTTTTAAAAATGGCCCGATGTGGTGCTCTGTACAAATACCCTCTCCTGTGGCTTGCAGCTGGACTCCTTGAGCAACCCCAGGCCTCTCATCACCTCACATCATGAGAGGCAACCTTGGTCCTACTGGTGTCCCCAGCCTGCTGGGTTGCAGTGGGCTGGGCTCTGGCTCTGGCCATGCAGTGAGAGCACTATGAGCTGCCTTTGTTGGGCTCAGCAAATGTCACGCTCAAGAAACAGGTGGAATAAAGCTTGGCAGGATTATGTGCTTGGTTTCATGTTTGTATTTGTACCCAGAGTCTGACCTTCCGGTGATCTTCAGATAAAGGAGATCTCTGGAGTCTTTTTGTGTTGCCTCAGGTGCTTGTCAGTAATTAGTATTGCTGCAACAGCATCAGAGGTAGTTATCACTCCCTTTGTGGTTGTGTGTTTAACTGTACTGCCTAGCATAAAGACAGGGCTGTGCCACCTCCTTCAGAAGGAGGCTGAGATTTTTCTTGATCTCTGCTATGCTTGAGCCATGATGATGTGATAGTGCCCTGTGCTTTATTCTCAGATTAGTGCTGCTTTAGGGTGGGTGCTTAGTTGGCAGTAGGTAAATGCTCCATACAGTGTGACTTATTTCTAGCGATTTCCTTAAAAATCAGTAAATTACCTTCAGGGGATAACAGAGCTTTTCTGGCTTTAAATTGGGGATTGAGCCTGAACCATTAACCTGAAGGTGAGCGGCTCCTGTTTCCATCAACATGATTCATCCCTGTTCTCCAGGCTTTTCAAAAAGGTGAATAAAGAGCAAGAGCTGCTGTTTCTCTCACTGATTGGTGGTCTCCAGTTTCAGTTAGCAGCTCTTCAGTCCTGTCATGGCTGGTGTGGTACCATTTTGGGCTGGATGGCTTTTTGCAAAAGGTAAACGTGATCAGCATGGCACAGCTACATTATAAATGTGAGTAAATGGAGAAGTAGGGAGACAGTACTCTATCTTGTGATGCTTTCTGAGCATGGCTTGTCAGCAGAAAGGTGTGATGAGGAACCTGCCACATAGCCATTAAAATTCCAAAAGAGAAACTTCCTTCAGCCAGAAGAAATTTTTTCCTCAAGCTGCCGAGTGTGTGACAAGTTATTAGTGGCACTGTCCTCCCGATGATGGAAACTTGTGTAAAAGTGCAAGCCTTAGCACAATAAATACTTCAGGGCATAAACTGATTAACAGCTAGGATTAAGCTGAACTTTGCACACAGGTTCGTGGTGCGCAGGACTGTTTGACACAGACAATAATGGCTGACTCAGCGTGGTTGCACTAGCGTGGGATGGGAGGAATAAGGATGGCTGAAGCTTGTGCAGCTAACAGATGGGGAAAGAGAGCTTGGGATGGTGGCGATGACGATGATGATGTGGTGATTGTATTGACTTTTTTTGCTGTTAGTTTCTATAGTAAGGGAATTCTTGGAAAGAGGTTGGGTAAAGGATACAAGGCATGATTAATTAGCATATTTTTTCCAGATGCACAAAACGATGCATGTGAGAAATCCTGTCCAATTTATGAATATACCTCCTGAATTATCTGGGTAGCATAACCATGCAAAGCTGATTGCTCCTAGAGTACCCTGCAGTGGTGATTGTGGAGTGGGCTGTGATGTCAATAGTCATCTTTCATCCTGTTCACATACCCTTTGATGCCTGCCACATGGCAGTTTATAGTGTCACATCACCTCTAAACCACACTGGATAACAGTTCAAAGTGAGACACAACTTCCCAAGGATAGCAAGCTTTAAGAACACAGGATTGAACACCACACCACTTATAGTTGTTGGATGTTTTCCCCGCAATAGGAAAGTCGTGATTTTTGTATTTATATAATCAGTGTGGTATCAGGCTTATCACCTTTAGGTAGTGCTAGAGGTGGCTAACCTGGGGTCTAGGAGGATCATCATGAACAATGGAGGCTAGCAGAAGCTCACTGCTTTCCCTGTGAATGTTGGTACTTCTTTGTGTAAATCAGCATTGATGAAACTTGTTAATGTGGCTTGCTCTTCTGTAGACGACCTATTGAACTCTTTCCATGCTCAGTGCCGGCCTATGCATCCGTACTCATTTGATTAGCATCTGAACAGTGGCTTTCCAAACTTCACTGCAGGAAACCACATTTCTGAAAACTGAGACTTTTTTTAATGGAAAGCAAAACAAAAACTGAGAAAAAGGATAAGTGTCTCTGCTTACCTGTGTCTTCAGGGTTGCCTTTGAAATTAAAGAAGAAAATTAACTGGGATTAGTATTGAGTAAAAATTCAGGGTTTCCATCACAGTGGGAATGCCTGTATTTGAACATTGGGTTTGTTAGAAATAAGAGACATTTTAACAGAGTAGGTATGCCAAAAAGCCTCGTTTGACTTTTCTTTAATCAGAATGAGATATCTTAACACTTTCCAGGTTGGAAGTGCTAAATTTCTATTACTGATTGAATCGTATAATCACAGAATCATAGAATGGCCTGGTTTGAAAAGGACCACAATGATCATCTGGTTTCAACCCCCCTGCTATGTGCAGGGTCGCCAACCACCAGACCAGGCTGCCCAGAGCCACATCCAGCCTGGCCAGGGATGGGGCATCCACAGCCTCCTTGGGCAACCTGTTCCAGTGTGTCACCACCTTCTGTGTGAAAAACTTCCTCCTAATATCTAATCTAAACCTCTCCATCTCATTTTAAAACCATTCCCCTTTGTCCTATCCACAATTTGGCTCTGAAGTATTTGATTGTGAGTCTGTTTAGTACTTAAGCTATATTTAAGATGGGGATTGCTGTTAAGACATGATTTATTTTCCATTCTCCCTTTTGGGTTAGCCTGCTTTTCTGAACTGCATCTCCAGGGATTATTTGGAATTATGCAGCTTCCATAATATATCGTACAGATCTCTCAGAGGAAGATCTGCATTGCATTATAGGAAATGTAATCTTTTGGGCCATCTAGTTTGTGTTAGAAAATGCAGCCCCGTACTTCAATTTACATAAATCAACATGCTGGTAGGGAAATGCAGTTTGATTATTTCTTTAATCCAACTTCAAGGAAGCATTTTAGGACAGTTCAAACTAAAAAACCCAACAGAACAACGACAGACTCCCCTGCAGCAAGAAACTCTGTAATGAGATACTTCAGTTGCATTTTTCTTAAGTGGTGATAGTAATTCCTTTTAGTGTTTTTCAGCATAGTCAGTTTTTCAGTGGATAATGCTGTTTTGTGGAACTGTGTGTTTGCTTAGCAAGCTCTAGTGTTCCTACAATTTACATTTCTACAGATTTTATTCAGTGACTGAGGTCTTCCCTCTGCTGATGGCTGTACAATATACCAGTCAGACCTTGCCAGATTTTGCTGTAGAGCTGCTCTGAATGTTCTCCTGTTTCCCACTGCTGTCAGAGATTTATGGATCACTAAAATCCACTAAAGGTTTGTTTTACTATTGTCAAAGAAAGAAGAAATCTAAAACCTGGCTGAGCAGAGTGCCAGGAAAGCAAGGGTTATGCTAAGCCTCCATCCCTGCACTGGGGCAGGGGTTTAAGGTATTAAGTACCCAGAGTCATTACTGGTTAGGGAGAAAACAGCTGCCATCTGGTTAGGTTTCAGTTACTATTAGTTCATATTAGCCCTGTTAAGCAGCTGAATTTAGGTATTAGCATAGTCAACGCTTTAAATGTTTCAGGTGAAGTATTTGGGTATTTCTTTAAATTTTTTCTGATTCTTTTGGAGATTCTGCCTTTGTGTGCTCTCTTTAAACAAGGCAATGGCGGTCACACACATGGGGCAGCAGGCTAAAAAAAACCCCCAAACCATAGCAGCTTATTCAAAGTGCCACAAGTAATTGGGATGAGATTTCCCTTAACTAACCGCAGTCCAGCACTGCATGTTTAAAGTTGTCTTTGAGCGTTGCGCTGATGCTGGTTTTCAGCTGAGATTAAAAGAGAACTTTAATTTGAAATGAGATGTGGTTGTCACTGCCTGTGTTGGCAGAGGATTTCCTTCTTTTTCACTTTTCTCTCTCTTCTGAAAGCATAAATCTGAGGAATTACAAAGATTTCTTTCTATCAGCATTATGTCAGAAGAGCGCTTATACTTCATACATAGTTATTTTCTTTTGAAGGTTGTCCAAGGTCACTACTCTAGCCAGGCAGATGAAAACTTTCCTTTTCTATGTTGTGGGATGGATGAGAGACGTTTTCAAGCTTTCTTATGGCATAAATGCAAGAGGAAGCAGTGCTTTGTTAATGCAGACTTTGCCATATTGGATTAGCTCACTACCTCCTGGGGTGCACCGGCACACCGGTGTAACAGCCATGGAGCCGTATCAAGGTGACCCTCAGCTCTGTTCAGTAATTTATCTAATCAGTGGTGCAGTAATTTACTTAAGGTTGAAAAGGCAGAGGAGTTACTTCATGACCTTTGTATCTGTCAATTCGCACTCCAAAGTGTGATTTTTACTGCCCACTTTATGTGAGGTCGCATAATGATAACACTGCCTCCTTCTTAAAATTCATTACCTGCACCTGTCTTTAATGAATTCTAGCAATTATGTATTCCATGAACTCCCTTTCTGTTGCCTTAAGAAGTCTGCCTTTGTATTGATTTTTAATTCACTGCCCTTTAGCTTTATTGATGAACCTAAATATTTCAAAATATAGAAATGCAGATTGTACTGCCCAAGTATAGATGAACCTTAGAGCTGCGCCTGAGAGCACTCTTGTGCCTAATTTATTCAGACACAATAAACAAGTGTAACTCTCACTGACTACAAAGGCTGGGCTTCTCAAATGCACTAAAATATCTTAATGCATAAAAATGCAATGTCTCGAAAAAACAATTCTGTTTCTCTAGTTCTTCACCATAGAATTCACAAAATAATTGTTTTCCAGACTCCATTAAGATTCAGTGTGCCACCAGTTGTACAGGTGTCATTAATCAGAAAGCTGGTGTATGTACCTGGACAAATTTTCTATACTTTATTAAATGGAGTGCGGTTCAAGAAGAGAATAAAAGTTTGCTGTATATTAGGAATACAGAGATGAAGGCAGTATTTTGTGCCTCGTGGCTTACTTCACAGTTTACACATGCCAAAATCTGCAGCCTAGGCACATCTCAAATCCCATCTCACAGGTGTTCCTGGAATGCATCCATCAGAAGCCCAGCAGCACCCGCTGCTGGCCATGCCACCACTCTTATCCAAGGGCTCAGCGCAGATACCCAGGAAGTCTGATGTCTCCTTTGGACTGTCAAGTAATGGGGTGTGCCACGTGAACACCAGATATACCTGAGAAAATGTCTTCCTCACAGCTAAAAGTGTTAGTCCTGGATGCTTATCTACCTCTATCCCACCAAGTACAAAAGCCTTGTAATAAGACAGATTTTTTTGCTTTAGTAGGATGCAAAGGTGCACAGTTGCCCCAAAGTAGTCATGGGCACCATCCAAGTGCACTGTGCTGAGTAAAGAAAGATGGCTTTGGGCAAGAGCGTTTGGTCTTACAGCAAGTCATGTGCATTCACTGGAGGGCAAAGCAAAACTGTGTAGATTCAGAGGTCTTGCAGCTATGTCGAGACACAAAGCTCTTCAGAAGCTCAAGGAGACTCTGTCAGGTTGGATTCAGTGTTGCTTGGTAGACAGGACACAACTAAGGTTTCGTGCTCTTAATCAGTTCAGTGTAATAAAAATGTTAGATAAGTCTAAGCAGAAAGGAAAGTTTGAGAAGTAAAGAGAAGGAATCACTACCCAAGCTTTTACAAAACAGGAGTTTTACTTGGAATGTTATAATTTTGTTACTATGCCTCTCTATTCTAGCCTTACCCTTTGTGTAAATACAGGTGATGGGGCATGGGGGAGGAGTCCTGGTTCTGCCTTCTCAGTCAGCCCCATTCTGCTTGGAGCTTGGGAAATGCCATGTAAACTACAGCTTCTAAATTTTTTTTAAGCTTCATTCCTTTCAATTCAGATATATTAAGTGAAAATGGGGAATGTATTTGGAAAGAGGGCGCCTGTTACAAAGTGCACTGCCATCTCCTGCCTGCACTCACACCACTGACGGTAATATGAAGGGTTTTGCTTTTTAATTTTTGAGAGGGTGCAGATGGCTGCTGTAACCACAAAGAGGCTTACATGGGCAGTGGTGCCACAGTGCTATTTCTGAGTATCTCAGAGACCACAGACTGTCTCTGGCATTGATGCAGTGTGGTTTGTCCTTTAAGACCTTCGTTTTCCCTTCAGATATGCTGCCACTGTCCCATTGTGGCTGGCCCTAGTTGTTTTTGCTATGATCAGCATTAGCACCTCATTTCCTCCTGCCCTCTCAATTTGCCCTCAAAGCCCCATAAAATCCATCTCATCTCTGGTGCCCAGAAAGCATTTCTGGACACCCTGAAGAACTGTCTTGTGAAAAAAGCAAAGCTGAAGCGCAGCTTCAAGCCAGAGGACACTATTAGCTCAATACAAACCCTGTGAAAATGGATTCCATCTCACCCTCCCTCCTCTTCCCCTTTTGTCTCCTTCATCCCATCCTTCCTTTCTGTTATTGCTCATGCACTGAAGCTGAGCAGCTCCTCTCTCATCTGCGTTGATTTGATTTGTCTGTGACAGCAATGGGGACCGATGTCCTTAGCAGTGGGAAAGCTGGGAAAGCTGTTAGTTGGCTGTGCCTATCACTGCTGTCGTGAGGAGGAACTGCTTGGGCTATTGCAGGGGCTGAACATATGTTCCTATTAGATTTTATGTACTGTCTCTCACAAATGACTGTGAATTAAAGGATTCCTGCCTGTGTATGTAGGTAATGGTTAGGATAATAATGAAAGAAATATTTACAGCACTGTAGAAGGCAGGAAATTCTCTCTTTGAGCTGAACTTGCACTGACTGGCTTTCTGACTGTATTTGCCTCTTAAGAGGTTTCTCTGTTATGCAGTCAGCAGGGGGCTGAATCTTTGCTGCAGAACTTTCTAGTTCTCTTCCTGCATGTCTGTCTCACCTTATTCCCTTCCTGCTGTTCTAAATCCTCTCTGTTATTACTGTAATTACTTATTTTTATAGTTTTAGGGGCTGAAGATCTGCAGCGATCACATCAGGCTGTGAATGGTGAGCAGACATGGGTTCATAAAATAAGAGTATGTTTCTACCAAAGGAAGCTCGCAAACTGCATTTAAAGTCATTCTGTAGTATCTTTGCTTACAAAGTTAATATTACTTAGGATGTGCTTCCTACTGCTCACTCTAAGCCCCATCAGGAGCAATAATGATCAGGTATTAATGGTGGCCTGTTTGTCTCTGCATCATTTTACAAGTGTTTGTTAGTGTTTTGGTAGCAACTAAAATTCCCATCCGTTGTTTCATCTTCTTGTGTCAAATGCTATCGGTAACGTCAGTTTTATGCTGAGACAGAAGATGCAGATGGTCAGGTGATGGGACAGGCTTGGAAGCAAAGAAGTGGGACTGGTCATGGAGCTTAAACCTTGCTGTTTTAATAGTATGCTTTCTAGAGATGAGGAGGGAGGCGGCAGATGAGCAAGCAACATGGGAGCTGGGAATAGAAAGAATCAGAGAAGCTGACATAAAGATTAAATTGGACAAGAAAATGATGTCTAGACATTTACTTGCAGTAGTTGACTTAACTAGTGTTCAGAGTAGTGACAGACAGCTCGTGCCCTGCCCAGCACCTGTTCTTGGGTAATTCTGCAGAAAGCTCATCTGTTTTGGAGAGAGTCCACTGTTCCATCACTTTTAGGGGGCAAGAAAGGCTGCTGCAGCCTGAGCCTCAGGAGAGAAGGTTGCTGTCACAGGCATCTCCCTTTACTGAAATCTGACATGAGGAAAAAAGAAGTTTTCCTTGCTCCAGCTTCTTTACTTACTAAAATGCATTTAGCTCTTCAAGTCTTTAGCTCTTCAGAAGCAAACTGGTTTGTCAGCCATTTTGTTTGATTGTTTTAGCTAGCAGATCTACATTTTGCCTGTCCAGTTGCAGATAAACTCTGTGTATGAAGTGGTGGGTCTGTGTTGAAGCTTTGACTGACTAAGTTGATCTGTATAGGCATCCTCTGGGTTTAGGTTTAGGAGAGGGATAGAGGAGTTCTGTGATTCCAAATTATATTTGAGAAAGTTAAAATGCTGTGTGAAGAAGGACAAGTGTGACTTCCTTCAGTATTCTGGATGACGCTGGCAAGGAGCCTCCAAAAACCAAATTAAAATAGTAACTCAGAGTTTGTTTGGAAGTTTGAAATTTGCTGTTGTCTGCTGTAATGCATATCTGGAAAAGAATAAAACTTATCCGTGGTCGAGATACAGAGATTAGCGTAAGGATGAAAAAATTTCCACCCTTCAGGTATCATTCTATCTTAGCCATCTTGCATATGAAATAAAAAGTGGTTTTCTCCTATATTATGGTTTTAAATCCAGCTTTGTCACTAGTCTCAAGAAAGCGTATAGGTTCCTAAAGCATTCAGACTCTTAATTCCCTTCAGTCACTTTAAAAATCTCAGTTGAATACAAAGGCATTTTGCCAAGCCTTCTACATCTTGCTTTGAAAGGTGTTTCAACAACGAATGTCTTTTTGGTTGGGGATTTTATTCCTAAGGATTTAGATAATTCTGCATTGTGTGAGCTATGTACGCTGAAACCTCAATTTCAGAATTGGTGTAGCTTCTGTAGCATAGCAGGTTAGGTGCACATCTCTCCTATGCATGACCTTTTAAAAAGCAACCAAGCATCCAGCCCGCTCTTAGTACCTCCCATCAATTATGAAGATTTTTTTTTTTTAATTTTTATTTTTAAATGCTGAAAGCCTATTTGTATTCTGTGTCCCTTATCAAACCTACAGAAAAAGAGATACAGCTTAAGCAACTTACTTTGCAGAGTAAGGCACTAGCAATTTCCTAGATTAATGATACGTACGAGCTTTTGTTCTGATTTGGAAATACTACAACAATCATTTGACCTCTTTTTACAATTATCTCTGTAGTGACAAATGAAGCCAAGCCAGAAAAATGTTTGTGGGGTTTGTGAGTGTGCCAGAGACTCCCAGTGAGCTTCCTGTTTCTGCCCGAGATAGCTGACAGCTCCCATTGAGCTGTGCACATCTCTGCTCTGCGGTTATCTTTCATATTATGATTTCTTTTAAGATGATAATTGCTTGAGCTATTTCAAAAACGAAGTTGAGATGTTGTTTGAATTTATCTTCATTAATTAGGTCTGTGACAAAGTAGTGCCTGGAAGAGAGCTGTTTTATTTGTTGCTAAGCTTGTGTCTGAGCGTGCTGCTTAGTGCCAGCAAATTCATTCTGCAGTTAATTGAAAAGAAACACTGTGAAAGTATTATTTTAATTAATGAGAAACAAAAAATAAATACAAATGAAAAATACTCCAGGATGTTCCAATAGAATGAGGTCTTTGTAGAGTTTTTCAAGGACTTCTCATGTGCAGTTTGGACTCGTGGCTTGTGGGTGGGCTGACACAGCATGCAGGACTGTATGCATCATGCTGTGTACTTCTGCTGTTTTCTTCATTTTATGGATGCGCAGGTCCTGAATCGAAGGAGGCTGCTCAAAAAGAAAACAGTTTGATTTCATTGTAATGGAGATCACGAGGACAAAAAATGCTGTTTGTTGGAGAGAACTTTTGTAGAGCAGTTTTATATCTCAGCTAGAGAGTAAGTTCAGGAAACTCAGTGCTTTGGGCTAGGGAAACAGCTTCAGGATTTATCTGCATTTTCTGCCAGAAATTCTGACTTTCTTGTTTGTATCTGCTTCAGGAATTGTTTCTAACATTCACACACACTCACACAAAACCCATTTCTTCTTTTCAGCATCTGTACTCTAAATTTAAGTCATTCAGTGAATGCGGTTTCCATACTTTGGAGCAGATCGAGAGTAAAGATACTGGGATACCATTTTGAGAATGCTATTGCAAGTGATATAGTTGTCTTTGAAATGATTATCTTCCAGCGTGGAAGTCATACAGGCCTTATGCTGTGCCAAATTTTTCCATTCTACTGGAAGAAGAAGCTAAGGAAAGCAGTGTATCAACAGTAGTCGAAGGGGGGGGTTGAAAACCAAGCAACTGTATCTTCTGAAACTATCCCCTGGTGGCTAAGGTTTGTAGGGGTGGATTTTTATTATTTTATTTATTTATTTATTTATTTTGTCATTCATTTTAATGACAAAATGTCCTTTCAGTAAAGTAAGAAGAACTAAGTGCCTCCACTTGGAAAATCAATAGCAAATCTCAAATCCCATCAGCAAACACACAAGAGGCTGCTGTTTCTCAAATCCCTTTTATTTTCGCCTTTAATGAGGTAGAAAGTCATTCAATTGATATATTGTGTCCTGGCCTTTTCCCAGTAATTGACCTAGACTGCTGGGCCTTGCCTTAATAAATCTGTTGTTTGAAGGGAGGGAGGGAAAAGGAGAGGACCCATGAGTTTGGTTTAGAGTAGTTGTATAGCTCTAGCTTCACTCATTAGTAATTTCAAGTATCCTTCTTGGCTGAACAAGTTTGCTTCATGGCATGAAACTGAACAAAGTAAAGCTGATTTGACATCTAGAATATAGATTTGCTTTTACTGAAATTGCTGTGTATGCAGGGCAACATATAGGGTCTCAAATAGTGCAGTGAAGACCCTTGTCCTTTCTGATGACAGTTATTTATGGCTCACAGAATCATAGTTTGGGTTCGAAAGGACCCTAGAGATGATTGTGTTTCAACCTCCCTGCCATGGACAAGGATGCCTCCAAGTAGACCCAGTTGCTCTAAGCCCCATCCGACCTGGCCTTGAACACCTCCAGGAAGGGAGCACCCACAACCTCTCTGGGTAACCTGTACCAGTGTCTCACCACCCTCATGGTAAAGAATTTATTCCTCTATCTGATCTAGATCTCTTTAAACTTGGTTCATAGTTAGGGCAAGAAAAAGACAAAAGGCTTTTTCCATGCTGAAAGGTATTCACATTTCAGGATAAAGGAGTGTTTGTAAGAAAAGCGGGTTTTGCCATACGTTTTCATTCAGCTATCTGACTGCATTGCCATTACTGCCTTCCTCCTACCCTTGAGCTTGGGTATTTCTGTGTGGTTCCAGTTGTGTGACTGCAGGGTTTCTAGATCAAA
This sequence comes from Centrocercus urophasianus, assembly GCF_019232065.1. Lineage (NCBI taxonomy): Eukaryota > Metazoa > Chordata > Aves > Galliformes > Phasianidae > Centrocercus > Centrocercus urophasianus. The sequence goes on along the minus strand of NW_024884586.1, from coordinate 8,705,451 downwards.
CCAAAAGTGATTCGCTTGTCATGATTAACCTTGTTTGGCAACGTTAAGCAATGAGCACCAAAAAAGAGGCAGTTCTGCTGTTCTTCACCAGTAGGTAATGCTACTTTCCAGAAATGTTGCAGTCAACTGCAGCTGTCTTCCCATAGAAAATGAACTGCTATAAAACCAGAGGCTTTAATGTAAGCTCTTGGATGGTAATTCCATATGAAAACCAAGCTAGCTGTATTTACATACCAGTGCAGAGGCCAACAAGAGTGTAGTGTGATCTCATTAGGTATGTTTTTTCAAAAACATATTTATAAGCAAATCTCAAATAATTTAGATTTCTTTGAATTTTATACATTCTGTTTTGAAGATCTTTTGTAAGGCATGCTTATTTGAACACATAATACAAGAGCAGCTTTTAATCCAACTTCTCTGCTTTAAAACAAGCAATGTCTGCATTGTAAAACATTTTTGTATGTACAATTGCTGAATTGCCAATGTACTTGCAAGTGTTCATAAACACAGGTGGAACTAGAAAGGTACTTAATGCTGCTAGGAGCTGCTGCAGTATTGGAAGTATATTAGAGGGGATTTTCACTTTCATGTTTCTCTAGATGTCAGTGAATTGATCCAATCATTCTTTACAAAACCGATGCATAAAAGGCAATTTCAGAACATAACATTGTTTCATACCTCCTGCTCTGAAAGCTTTCAGCAGCTAGGTATTTCATGTTTGTTCCAGGTGTAAAAACCTTAAATGACTGAGTACCTGTGGCCAGCACACTTGAGAAATTGGGTGCCAGACACCAGCAGATGAGCTGGAGATAAGTCAGAAAGAGAGCTATGTTGCTCGTTTTGTGAATACTTAGATCGAACACTCCTCAGTCCCATGGTTTGCTTTGACTGCTGGGTTATGCTTCCATTGTTTAACTGGTTTGTTTCCTGCCATTCAGATTTGAATGATGCAGATTTTTTTGTGTGCGTATTCCCTGTCTCAGAATAAAGGCAAACAGGAGGCTTTCATTGCCATCATAAAACTGTGCATAAATACCTACAGTCTGTGTGCAATTGTATGCCAAAAAAAAATCCCCAAAAGAATCTTAGTAAAACTAAACTGCTTCTAAAATGAGGAAATACTACAATTCAAGTAACCTCTGTAGCACTCGTTTAGCTTCTCTGTGTTCACTGCCTAATGGTAAAGATTTAATAATTACATTAGAAATATGCTAATTTTCCAGTAATAATGGCAGTCTCATCGTATATCAGTGAAAAAGATGCTTCATTTTCCCCCATCAGACTTCTACCACTCTTGCCAGCGGAAGACTAAAACAACAGTAGGATGAGGTGTTAATGCAAACAGAAATAAGACATGCATTTTCAAGTGATAGATGCACGGATACATGGATACTTGCTAACAGGAAAGGTATTTGCGAAATTTTGAGACTCATATTTTAGATTCGTTTCCAGGCTTTGCAGGTAGAGCTGTTGCTTTGTTTTGTTTGGGGGAGAGGGAGTTGGGTTTTTTTGGTTTCTTTGTTTCATGGGTGAAAATGTTTCTTCTGCCTCATCTTCATAAATTTGAATGCTTCCCTGCCTTTCACCACCAGCCTTCTTGTGCGTTGCTCATACCTTTACATCTTCTGGTTGTTTTTGTTTTGTTTTGTGTTTTCCTTCATCCTGTCAGAGTTTGGGAAGAAACAAGAAACTGTGTATGTGTTTTTGATGCTGAAGCTAGGTGAGGAATCTGCATTTGTACAGAAAACCCTGACTGGCCTCCTGTAGATGTGTCTCGAGGTGAACAGGCTGCAACCTGCTTAAACATCTTTGCTAAGGAGAATTTAGCTGTAGTTTATTTTAAAGGCTTACAAGTTATTCTTGGAAAGCAATTTCTCTGCCAAATTGCAGTTCCCCACTGCAGGTCTTGAGCTTCTTAAAGAAAATATTTTTTTCTTTCAATTTTAAAGTTGAGTAAAAGAGTGTGTTTTTCTGTAACTTTCTTCTGGGAAATGTCTGAACTGGCGAGACTGAAATTTTCCAAAACAGTGCAGCCAGAGGCATGCTTCTGCTGTGTCAAAGTCTTTGGGATTTGAATGATTTCTGCTTTGGTGCTAGAAATAGACTTATCCTATGCACGCTTGCCTTTTAAAAAAACTCTCTGCATCAGGTCTTCAGAGCTTGCTGCTGCTGACATTCCCTGCCAGAAATCAACTTGACAGGGTAAACAGTTTAATAAGGGAAATTCTGTTTAGTTGAAGTTGTTATTCATGCTGTTGTATGCCTTTCTAAATATGTAAGGCTAAATATCACATTGCCCTTTTGCAGAAAACTATAATTCTGGCCTTTCTCTGTTCCCTAAGCCATTTATTGTTTGTTTGGCAGACAGGTCTTGCAGAGGGCATAAGTAGTCAGTTTGGGTTTAAAAAGTAACTTCCTGACCAGAGCGTGTTATTCACAGTGAAGTCAACAGATGTCATTAGATAATGAACCTCTGAGTTGGAGAAAGGGCAGTCCTAATTATTTGGAAGTAATTTAATGTTTCTGTCACCCTTACCTGTGTTTGTTCTTCCTTTATGCAGCAGTGCATTTATTTTGTACACGGTCATTTATGTTTCTTTTCTGCCTGAATTCTTCAGCTTCACCATTTCCTTGGAGGCTGAAAATTCTTTTGACTTACAGAATGAAAATGCCTGTTGTTAGCTTAGGAGGTTAGGTTTTTTTAGGTTTTTTTTTTGGAAATCATTTCAGTACTAATTCTCCTAGGGGAGCTACAGAATTTACTTTTTTTCATTCAAAAATACTCTAAGGTGTTCATTTGAAAAGAACTACTGGACTGTAAATGAGGAGTTGTGCTTGTGGGAGCATTCAAAAAGAAGAAAGTTTTAGTGATGAGTGTATTCCAGGAATACAAGTCCGTATTCACTCCTGTCTTTCCAGCAGAATCCTGTGTGTCTCCCTGTGTCTCATTTTTACTTGTGTAACATCAAAGTAGGTTTTCTTCTGCCTATTTCCGATTACATGGTTGCATTTTTTAACATTTTGTGGAACGTATAAAAAAATAAAATAATATATGTATGTCACCTGCCAGTCTTTATCAGTTCAATGAAACAAATTGTAATGTCAATAAATCTGACTGACAAGGAACTGCACTAAATTAGCAGAGTAAAATATATTTGGCTGTTGTAGTTACAGATCTGTCCCCAGCTTCACCAGTTCAGTGATAGCCTACTTAGGAGAGAGACTGTACCAAGTTATAACAATACTTAATTTGTTCCATAACTGTATTTTGAAATATATTACTCTGATGGAGCGCTGTAAAATAAAATCAAATTTAATTGTGTTCCACAGACATTAATGCATTTATGGAAGGAAGGACTGCAGCAGCTGTAGTGGCCTTAGTTTACTTTGGTACATGTTTTTCCAGTTCTCCCTTCCTGAGATTTTCCTACACGTAAGGTCTCAATTTTGTTCCATATTGGTACAGAAATGTACGGTGATGCACAAGTGTGTATAGCGCTGTCAACAAAAAGCTCAATGCATTGAAATGTGCAGTAGATCAGTACATTGGAAGTAAGTTATTAAATTGCTCTATGAAGAAGAATCCTAATTTGGGCACTGGAACAGGTTGGTAGTTTCTAGGTGATGTTTAATCCCGTGTTCTGTTGTGCTGGTGTAGTGATGTAATTTTCAATAAATCTGAAGTAAAAGGAACTCTGACTTCTTCCAGAGGTTTCTGAAAATGAAAACTGTCTTGGTGATTTTTCTGAATCCAGTCTGGTTAGGTTAAGTGGCACCCTTGCGTGGAAGGCCAGAACACAGTCTGTGTTTGCCTTGCATGCTCAAAACCCATTGTAGTTTCTGATTTTGGTGGCCTGTAAATTTTGTAGTGATGTTTCTGAATTTATTTAAAAGGGAACTGTTGGTGTTTTAGAGAATCGGGAAAAGAGTACGGTAAACAGAAGCGTATACGTATAGATATGGTACAGTTCATTCTATCTGTTTCTATCTCTCTGCTGGCCAAACTGGTGTTGTGAGAAACAGTATGTTTTTGTGTTTGTTTAAAATTAATCTGAATGAAGACTTCTTAAAATAAGAAAAAGGTGCTGGTAGATAATTAGTCAGTTCCTGGAGCTCAAGGAATGCAAATGTGTATTTTTAGCATATGCCACCTGCTAGTCTTCCGGCCTATTCTATCTAACAACAGGAGACTCATTAATAGCCATTATCAGATTAATTCAGACTCAAAATTCATTTTAGCAACCTTATTTTAACTTGAGGATTACTCTGTGCTTTTGGTACTTTCTTGTCAAGCTTTCTTTTTCTCTACTAGCTGCAAACTGAAGTTTCTAAGTGTCCATGGGCACCCCAGTAGGTTGGAAAAAAATCTGTTGGTTATTGCTTTGATAAGTAATGGTGCAGAGAGCATTTAATTGCAGTGGAGGTTATTTCATCTTTGAACACTTAAGAAGATTGTGCTGCTGTACATTAGTTGTCACTTACATATTCTGAGCTGGGTTTTGAGTATCCTAGAGTCAATATGATGTATGTATTTGAATAAATAGTAGTAGGCCTGGGGGTGGGTGAAGCTTGTCAGACACCGATGCTCCCACCTCCACCCTGCAGCATCCAGCAAGCATGTAGGGAGAGCAGGAGCAGGAGAGCTTCTAACTGGCAATAAGAGCAAAGAGATCATTTATCAGTTACTGTTGCAGGCAGAGCAGGTTCAATGTGGGGAAAATTAGCTTTAATTTATTGCCAATTAAAATAATTTGCATTGTGAGAAATGCAAAGATGACTGCTAAAACAATGCTGAGGAAACCTGCTCCTCTTCCTTTAGCCTTGGTGCTCTTCCCACTCTTTTTGTTCCCTCAAGGGTCAGCCCTGACCTCTGCCCACAGCAGCCCCCACCCCACTGCCAGCATCTCACCTCCATAGCCAGCACTCATGGAAATGGACCTAAAAGCTTAACATATTCACGGCTCCCACCATTTTTTCTTACGATCAGTGGTTTAGTGTTTTATACCATCCACACTGATGTGATTTCTGACTCTTGGCAATCTAGCAAATCAACATTTGCAGTGGTTTTATGTGTGCTGAGTAAATCTCCATGCATCGCCTGCGTAGAGGTCGAGAGACTTTGCTCATCTCTGATAAAATTTGGAGCCGAACGCATGCTCTTTGGCTAACCAGCATGCACATCACACAAGTACTGATTAGTCTCCGCCAGAGGCTGACTAATGGCTCTTTGGTCATCTTCCTCACTGCAGCCACAGGTATGACTTTCTCTCCTCTTTGCAGCTGTTGACGTTTACAAAACTTACAGGACCTGTATCCCCTTGCAAACAGCTTCTCTTACTCTCAAGTTTGAAAGTGAATTTATTTAAAATTGATGCAGAGGAGGAACGAGTGGTTATGTGGAAGACAGCGTCAATGCATCGGCCTCATCTGAGGAAACCAGGCTGATTTGATGTACGTTATTTATTTTGGCCATAGATTACATTGTGTCAAGTCTGCTTTTTGGACTCTGCCTGTAATAGTATTTCACATTCAGTTTTTACTTATTTACTTCACAATCTAACTTCTACTGATGTACTTTAAATCATGAAGATCTCTTGATCTTCTTTCCAATATCCTTTGCCTTTTCGTTAGTGCAGATCTTGGTTAAGAATATGTGAAGTCTTCAGAGTGGACTACCTCAGTGCATCCAGTTTACTCACTTTAATGACACATTCTGGAGCAATTTTGTTTATTTGGATCAATGCTCATGTTTAATGATATATAAAATCACTTTATTTGCAAAAGTATGCATCCAAAGGCCACAAAGTATACAGTTAAACAGAACGAGTACATTGACTGTTGTATTTGCCTTTGTCATTGCACTTTGACATTGCATTTCAAAGTGATACAGTGTACTTGGAAGTGGAAACAGAGGAATTTCCCATTTTAAATCATTCGTGCTTTAAAAGGAGAGTTTTAGACTTCAGAAAAACGGATCAGATCCAACATCAGCCATTTTTTCCTGTGTCATGTTATTGCAGCAGAACATGTGATGTTCTTCAACAGTGTTTTTCCTAACAGACAATATCTAAAATCTGAGGCTACATAAAGGCCATTTTTGTGAGCCATGGTTATACTATAGCATACTATATGTACTATATATACTATACATGGTTATACTATAGCATCGTGTGCCTTGCACAGGACTCCTTGTAGTGGTTAAAAGAGTGCTTTAGACAATATGATAAGAAACTTCTGCTCGCAAATCTACGCACCTTTGGTGACGGAGTGGAGGAATGAGTGGGCTGGTGGATGTCACTCCGTTGCAGTAAGGAGGCAGTGCACACTCTTCCTCAGAGTACTGTGTTCTTTCTTGACACACCTAGGGAAGTGCATTTCTCTATCCTTGTAGGGCCTCCAACCTGATATATGCAACCAAATAAAGCAGAAGAAAATTGTTTCTACCCAAGAGCATAGTAACTTCAGTGTATGTCGTTCCTTCTTTCTTTCATCTGCCAGGATGCTTTTTCATGTTTGCCCTCTCCCTGCCTCCTTGGCAAGAAGTATACCATTAGTTTGGAATCGCTGTAACCTTGTCTGACTGATGAGGACTGAACTGTTTAATGTTGTCTCCTCTTCAGGAGGCTCCAGTCTGACACTTGCTGAAAGCATAGCTCATAAGGAAGAAAACCAGGATGCTTCTATGGTGAGGAAATCTTGCTTTAATGGGGCTGCATCAGCACTTCTAGTGCATTAATATTTTTATTGGACTGTATACTGAAGTACTGGGAAGTAAGTGCATTAGTGTGGATCAGCATTTCTGAGATATGGTTGTGTTTTATAGAGGGTATCAACAAGACACTGCATTTGAAAGCTCTGTTGATCTGGATCAGCAATTCAGTGCCTTAGGGATTCATGCAAATGCCTCAGCCCTGGGATCCAGGGAGAGTAGGGATGTGTTGTTGTATGTGGCTAATTCAGGTATTATTATTACTAGCCTTTGGCCTGAAGCTGAAGTTCAGAGTTCAGTGGATGCTGATTATCTGATGAAAAGTTTGTTTTCATTAAATTTGGTTTTTAGTGAAAACAAAGGAGCAAACATGTCAGTGAGTGATTATTTTTGCCTTTGAAATTTAATTTAGCAAACAGGAACTCATTTGGAGAAAAGTAAAAGATATATTCAAATAGCAGCAGTAACAATCCATTGAGTTTTTATTGATTGTATATGGCACAGTATCAATGAGAAGCAGAACTAAAAAAGTCAAGAGGGATCTTTCCATTATAGTGAAGCAGCTTTGTAGACCTGATTTAGCCTCTGGGCTTCCATGTCTTGTACCTGTTCCTCCTTCTGATTGCCCATCTGAAAGCCTGTCAGGGACTGTCAGGCAGTCCTTTTCTTCAAGGTACTTGCTTTCTTGTAAGCCTCAACTCCTCCTGACTTGACAAGTTTTCCATATATCCCTGTGGAGCAAGGCTAAGGATGAAGTATGCGCCTGGAACTTTAGAAAGGTATTGGTCAAAATGCCAGTTTTGTTGTCATTCCCTACGTGATATAACAATACTGGAGCTATGAGAAAAGGCATAAATTGAGATTAGGGGAAGTTGTGCACTGGTTCAGAAAGGGAGAGAAAGGGATAAAGCAGCACAGGTAAAGTGATGAGTGGAAGATGCTTCGAGTGAAGTGGAACAGGTAATTGTTAAGGTCTAAAATGAAGGACAAGTGAGGTAGGTCTAGGGTCTCATCTCTCTGGTGTTGAAGGAAAGGTTCATAAAGAAGCAAAATCTCAGAAAATAACAGTAAAGGGAAGGAAACAGAGATGAATCCTATCCAGAAAGGTCACAAAGAGTGTGGAATAAATATAAGCATGCTATATTGTCATAATTTTTTTTCCCATTTCAGAGATTAGAATGAAATGCAGTCAGATAGGACCTTGAGACCGAGAGAAACTGAAAGTAGTTTCTGATGTCCTCTGTAGGGAGTTCAGTGCACTGATCCAACTTAGGGATTTAAGGATGAACAGTACTGAATTCTGTTCTCAGGTATGGGCGTGAAGGTCCCAGTAATGGGGATATTTTTGTTCATGTCCAAACTTTGTTTACAGATCTTATAGAAGTACAGCATTTTTTTCTCCTTTCGCTAAATGCCTTGACATATTTGGTCCCAGTGGGCACCACACTGGCAGAATGCAATGTGCAAAAGAAAAAAGCCCACTGAGGATTAATGCTGAAGATCCTTCAGTGTTTGCTTATTTATCCAAAGAAGAGAGACCATACTTTGCAATTTCAGTACAGTTTTTCAACATAAAAAAAAAAAAGAAAGAAATCTTTTTTAAGTTTTTTTTCTTCTTTTTCAGTCAACTTTAAGGTAATGCTGCATCCTATGATTTTTTCAGAATATCCATAGAATTCTACCTCCATCCCATTTCAGCTTGTATTGAAGTCAGTAGAGCCACAGGACTTCAATATGAGTTTTAATTTAAAGACGTGTTCTCAGTGTTTGCTCTGGTTCCCTGCATCAACTCTCTTCTTTAATAGCTGCCTACTGTGTTACTTCCATCTTTCCTTTCAAAACCCAGGCAAAACCAAAGTATGTTGGCCTGTAGTTTGTCCATATTCCCATTCTGTAAACAGGTGCAAAAGCTTTAATTCTTTTAAAACTTTAAGTTCATGTGACGCTGATGAAATGAAAAGATATAAACCTTGTAAAAAGAAAAAAATTAACAGAGGGAGGGGAGAGGCAGAGAGGCAGAAATCAGGCAGAGACTGCATCTTGCAGTGAATATGTTAATCCTGATAATTGCACTGATCCTACTAGATAAGAGATTAACTTCGTGGGACATCTCCTAAAGAGGTACCTTAGAGTGCATAGTTACTGGCAGGGAGTTTGGAAAGAGCACTCTCAAATTCCCGTTGGAGAGCAGAGAAATTCAGATGTGTTGCTTCTTTATGGAAAATCAAGAGCTGATCTGTCAGCCTTGGCTCTGAGCAGCTGTCATCTGTTTGTGCTTTTTCTATCAGCAGTCAGGGTAAGCAGCAGTCATGGCAGTAGCAACAGCAACACTGTCACTCAGTCCTTTTCTTTCTCTTGAGCCCCTTTTGCTGTGCTTTTGGGATATCGTGTTCCAAGATATATATTGGGTATTCATAGAAAGATTATACCGTTGTTGGCATGCTATTCAAAAAGATAGAGTGATCCGATGCACTTGCCTTCATGTCTCTATCAGCATGTTGCCTGCCTCTAAGTTGCGAAGCCATGAACAAAATAAGAAATGTTTTTCTCTGGTTCTCCTTTGCAGCCCTGTGGAAGAGACTGGTTGTGATGCTTATCACTTTAATGTGCTGGCAAATTGCTTCTGCAGACTCAAAAACTCTGTGTAACCCCCCTCCCTCTACTGGATCACTTTTGCTGGGGCATCTCTGACTGCAAGCAGAGAGATTGCAAGTAGAATGTACGCTATTGAAGAGTACACAGTGATTATTTATTGTCTAAAGCATACAGTAGAGAGCCAAAACAAAAGTGCTAAGAGTCCAGCAGAGCATTAATATGTCTCTAGTGCTGGTATGGTGACCCAGTGTGTGGTGAGTTCATAACCAGTTAGCCAGGTGGGAAAGTGCTTACTTCCACAGTTAAGCTGATCCTAGATAGTTCTTGCTCTCTGATTCTCTTCTTTTTTTCTTGGAGTTTTATAACTGCCTCATGGCAGTATTTTTCTCCAGTCATTGACTAGTACTGATTCCCCAGTTTCATTTCTTTCTGTCTTGCTTGGCTTTAACTTATGGACTGTCTCATAGCTCAATAGCTATTTTTTACAAGAAAGCTGAGCTAGCATCTCGTGGCTGTTCTGCACCATGCTGAGTGTTGGGTACCAGACAACCAAACTCCAGGGGACGTAGTTGATCTTTGGGAAAGGGCTGATAATCATCCTTGTTGATGTTTCTCTTCGGAGGAGGAGGAAGAGACAAGTGGCCTAGAGCGAGTTCTCTCCCAAACTTAATGTTTTGCTGTGGAGATAAAACTACTTTCTGCCATTTAATTCTGGAAAGCTGAAAATTTCTGGAAATGGTATTACAGATTTTCTTTTTTCCCATTCATTCTGAAAACAGAGTTCTAGGTGAACTAACCTAATGCCACTGTGACAGACTGCCAAACACATTTTCTCTTCTGCAGTTTTGCTAACCAAACCTTCTGACTGCCTCCTCCTCCTCCTGTCTCTTAACAGTGGAATATTTAAGATTCCCTTTCTTCTATTTTGTTGGGGTTTTTGTTTGTTTGTTCCCACCCCCCCGAATGTATTTGGCAGTATTCTTGGGACTTGAGTTTTCTTTTGCTCATTGAGATGTTCTCCTGGTAAGTGTGTCCTTGTCCTCATTCTAAGAGAACAGCATCAAACTTCTCTGGTGTATGTAGAACTGGACTGAGTCTCCACTATGGGAAACTTGGCAAAGATCAGTTATCAAATATGAAAAGGGATATTTTAAAGTGTGTAAAGAGCAGTGGGATTGGAAGAACCCTTTGAGCATCTCAGATAACAAGAATCCATTGAAAGTGCTCCAGGACATGAAAAAGTCCTTAGGGTCCCGTGTTTGCAGGACAGAGGCTGTCCCAGGTGAAAAGTCCAAGTGGAGGCCTCCAAATACAGAAATTAGAATCAAAACTGACTTTAATTTCTCAGGTTTTGCTTCTCAAATCTGCTGTTGTGCTTCATGAATGAAAAAATGTTGTTTGTGGCTGGAGGTGACCCTGATGACTTAAGCTCTCTAGTTCTTTCTTTGCCACCACCCAGACCTTACGTTTTTCCTCCCAGGTCATTTTGAGTTGAAGCAGGATTTGCATCTTTTGAGTCAGGTTCCCTGAAAAGCTGTTTGTGTTTCCTCTTTGGTCCCAATACTGCAATAGTGATAGGTGCAGCTGGAAATGCGAGCTGTGCAAAGGCCATTCTCTGGGGATTCTGCAAGTCAGAGTGCACCTGAGTCTGCCGCATGTCCTAGGAGAAATGCTGCCAGTCTGTCACAAGGGAAATGACACAGAAATAATCTCCTGTTAAGAATATCAGGAAAGTTTGGCAGCTCCACAAAGCAACAAGACAGATCCTGAATGGAAAAAGAAATTTAAAAATTTAAACAATTTGTACCGCCTGGCTTTGGGCTGCACTTAGTCTCTCTGTGATAGCTCTATGTCTGTCCTTTGGCTTGGCTTTTATGCTGTAGCCAAGAACCTGAAGTTCATGTATGCATGTGTAGACACAGAGAGATACACACAAATGAGCTAATTAATGTGAGATGATTTTAAAAAGCGGACTGGAGTTGGTCCTAGTGGACATACGTCTGCTTAGATTTAGAGAAGATATTCATCTCAATAAACTCCAGAGGAGGCTCTTTCACTTGACGATATCAGGAATTAAGATCAAACTTTAGCACTTAGATGCGTAAAGCCAGGCAGTGTGAACAACCTTGCAGGCTGACCACAAAGGTCAGAGTGTTTGTCTGTCGGCTGTGAGCATAACTTAGTTGGCAGCCTGCAGAAATAGATGCACCGTCCAGCCCTGTGTAATTGGTACATCAGAGCTGAGTAACTGCTCTTTGCTTTTCCTACATACGTTGTTAATACAGAGGGCAAATACGATACCCAAAGGAGCTGGATAAATTGAATTGTGAAACTGTGATTCTTCGGAGTCCAGTCTGTTGTATTTTGTTTTTTTTCTGTACGGTAAATTGAGTGTTATTTACGTGCTTTGGACACTGAAGGAAGTAGAGACAATATTACAGTAAATAATTTTGTACTCAGATGCTCAATCAGGGATCTGTATATTAAGACCAAAGACCAGGTAGTCTGAAGAGTTGCTTTTCTCGGGAAATTAAACTATGCTACAGAGAGCAGCAGAGATGAGAAACATATTAATTGAAATATGTCCAGACGATTCTATCAGCAAACTACGCACCGTGCTATGGAGATAGGCAAAAAAAGAAAAAAAAAGAAAAAAAATCCCCCAAGGTCCTCAGAAAATTCTTTTTCAACTTCAGATCAAATGATCTGCATGCTCTTGAGCATCCAAGTAACACTCAACAGCCATCTCTGAAGAAAGGACTCTTTCAAATAGCACAGCAGTTGCTCTCTGTTCAGTGCCTCAGCTCTGTCTGCAGCCGCTGTGATGCCCTGGGGCAGGAAGGAATGCTCAGACTAGGGAAAGCCACAGCTTGCCTCAACAAGCATGCAGCAGTGGGAAAGTTCTTCCTGATTCCAACTACTGAGCACCGAAGTACTGACTTTGCCTGTGCTGCAATGCAGAACTGCAGGATGAGATTGATGGGAGTGAAGTCCATACCATTTTGGAAGAGAATTATTAGACATCCAAGCTGGAAGGGTTATCTGGGAACTTTTAGTTTGATTTCCCTCTTTCCTGTTCCAACCATTTAGGCCATAAAATTTTTTGCAGAAGCAGCATTTCATGTATATTTAAACATCTCCAGGCCCAGGCAAGCTAATCATCTTTCCTGGTAATAAGTTTTAATACTTAATTGTATTTTCACTGAGAGATCTTACCCTTTTTCAAGGTTTCATAGTGTTCATGTCACCTCTAGTTTTATTCTTCATTGTCCTAAACATGTCAAAAGCTTCTTAGTTTTTCATTATCAGGATGTTTTTCCTAAAACACTTTCATGATCTTCTCTGGCACTTGCTTTAAGATGCCTGCAACCACCTTGGTACTTGTCAAGCAGAACTGAGCACCCTGTGATCTGTAATAATGATCTTTCAAATCTTTGAACGGATTAGGTGGGAAGGAACCTTAAACTCTACCCAGTTCCAACTTCCTGCTGTGGGCAGGGCTACCACCCACCACATCAGGCAGTCCAGGGCCCCATCCAGTGCTGCATGTGGAGAGCCAGGAATTGCTTCTCTGTGTTGTAACCCTTGTTATGGCTGAGGCTGCTTTTTTTTGCGCGTTTACTGTTCTCAGGGGTCGTTGTCTAATAGTACTTTGCTAAACCACCGAATCCTGAGTGTATTTATAACTTAATCAAAAACAGGTGAAATGGGGAGAGTAGCTGGGTTGAAAAATCATACTCACTTGCAAATCAAATATTTGAAGATCTAGCTGATAAAAAAAAGCTAAGCAGTGCACAAATATGCTTACCAAAAACTGCAAGCACCGTTTAAGCGATGATAACATGTGATTGGAACCAGTTATGAAGCAGAGATGTAGATTGCCAGATTTAATACATATACTGAACAAAAAAAAGTCCTTGCTAAGATGTTTTTAAAAATTTCCTCATTATGTGATGCTGGGACAGAATGGCCACAGGTTTGGAGTAAAGCAGGATGTGATTAAACTAGTTCATACTTGTAGGGAACTGTTGGGTCACAGCCTGAACCACTGATTGAGCACCTGGGGAAGACCCAGTCAGCCCTGGGAGCACAGGTGAAGGCAGTTCATCTCGTGACCCCTCTCAGACCTCATTTACAGGCTGATTGGGACTGGGGAAGGATCTCTGGTTGGAGTTCTCTCCCTTGTGGAGTTTTCCCTGGGAGCCTGGGTCTTCAGAGGTGGGTGAGCACTTTTGCTTTATAGAACCTTTCTATTTGCCTTAGTTCCTTTATCATTTCACTTTCTGTATCACCGTTCCACCACGTAGATCTTTCTGATTTTTTCAGGAAAAAAAACCCTATTCATCTGTGAATTTTTATATAGGGAAGAAGAGGCACAGCATAGTTATTGCTGAGCCCACGTGTGCTCCTGGTTTACCATGACATCCAGGCTGTCTTTGTTTCTGAAAACTTGTAAGAAACTGTGGAATAGAACACTTTTTAATCTAGTGAGGGTGTTATTTGTTGCCTAGGATAATATTTGTTTTTCAAAAGTGGCATCAGCTAGGAACTTAATAGCTCTTCTATGCCATAGACGTAAGAATTCTAGCTGTCTCATTTGGGTGCTTATGTACTTTGATAGAGACACTACCGTTTTGTTTCACAGAGTGCCTTTCTCATGCTGGAAACAGGGGAAGGTTGGAAAGGAATGAGTCTGATCTCAATCGAGCCCTTATCGTGTTTGAAAATTCTACAGTAAACGGGGCCAGGGATTACTGACAGGCAGTGGGTAAGGCTGTGCAGTGCCAAACTATTCAGAGCCACAGTTGCACATTCCTAATGATGTGGGAATGTGGTGGGGTGTTTGCTAGGCCACATTTGCATAAATGCTGAGCGTTCCCAGCTGCACGTGTGACTACTTGGATCTGTGCTCTGCATGTATGGGGTGTCATAGAAGTGATAAATACTTTGGAGAATGGCACTCTGGGATTTCAAGTTTGTTGATTAAATGTAGAATTTTTGCTATTTTGGCTTCACTTTGATGTCTGCCAAAAATAAAATTATCAAAATGCAAAATGTTGTAGGAATATTGAGGCAAAACGTGAAATCTTCTGAGCTAGTTTGTGCAACAAAGAAAAGCCTGGTAAAGTGGTGCCACCACTGTCAGTCTTCATGGGTATGCAGAAGTAAAATGTGGTGCAACACATTGAATGTGGAGGTTGAGAAGAAATGCCAAGTGGCTGCAGGGTCACTAAAGGAGCCACGATTCCCATGGAAGCAATTTTTGGCAGTGTGCCCCAATGCACGTGTACTGGGGAGAGACCTAAAGTGCACCAGGCAACCTGATACTATCTGGCTTTGCAATTGCAGTTTTCGTATGCTGAAGGATTTATTTATTTTTTTTAAACTTGAGTAAAAATATGTCACTGAACTTCACTGGCTACTTGTTTGACAGGAAGTAAAGAGATTGGTGCCATTAGTGCCTCAGGCAGGCCAGGTGCAGCTGTGCAAGTTAGTAATATTTCTCAATAACCCAATTGAGTCGTTCAGGGAAATTACTGTGTGTGGTGTCATTCAATATCTCTGCTGATGCCTGATGGAATTAATATTGCTATTTATATCAATAAGCAGATAGATTTGATGTTACTAATAGTATAATCAGCATCTAGGATTTTTTGTCGATGTTGTAGTACCTTCCAAATTAGCACATTGCTGTTAGGCAGTGGATGACAGGTGCTAAGTCAGTGGAGTACCTGATTACAGATAATTGTAATTTAATCAGCCACATTTAGATTGGTGAATGGGACTTTTCCTTTTTCTAGGGCTTATGTCATTGATACAGAAAGAAGCGTCAGAAAAGATGCCTTAGAATCTTCTAATCGAGCTCCAGAGTTCTTGCAGATCTGTTCAATGCATCTTTCAAACTAGTATCTGATTGCACCCATTCTTGAATATTTACAGTAATGGTTCCTGCCCAACTTCCTTGGAGATAGTGTTCACTTACCAGAGATTCCTTTCCTTAACTTACACTGCCAGCTTACCTACCAACTTCTGAGACTGAGTAATTCCCTTCTTTCATTTATACATTTATGTTATTGTCTTGAAGATATTTATAGAATGTGACTGTGTTCCTCTTGAGTCACCTCTCTCCTAAACTATTAGTTTCTCTAGCTTTCCTTATGTATGACCTATTTTCCTAATTTTCTGGATCACTGATGGAGAAGAGCTCAGTGTCTTGCCTAAGTGGAGTATGGGTCAAAGGAGAAGGGACTGCTAGCTGAAGACTAACCTTAAAACGTATCAGAATTCTTCTAAGTGTAAGATACTAGAATTACCTATTCAAACCCCTTCTTTTCCTTCCAGTTCCTGCTGAAACTGGTGTAAATTTAACTGTACTAGTTTCTGGTTCACATTCTCGATTCTCAATTTGGCAAAGGCACTAAACATCAGATGAACCTCATTTCAGTCCTTTTCAGTTCATCTGTATTGAAATTCTGAACAGTAATTGTGAACTTACTGAAATCTCGTGCTAAGAAGCATTAAGCTCAGGCCTTTGATTCGAGAAAGATTTAATGCTGACTACGTGCCCGTTGTGCTAAGGCTGCTTTTACATTACAGAAATGATGTGGTATGTTTGGTAGGTACCTGAACAACCGTCTTGCTAGGTAGCTTGGGTACCTGCTGCAGTCTGGCTGTGAGACAGAGCGCATCTCAGAGTGACTGGATTATTCTGGAGGGAGGGTATGCTACACACACACACACACACACACACACACACACACACACACACATACGTGCATTTGTACATATATATACAAATACTATGCTGTAGTTAACTTGGTGTGCTTAGAGCAGAATGTCTTGCTGAAAATAAATGCAAGTTATTTACCTATGGAAATAAAATGTACAGAGAGAGAGGCTGAGGTCTCTGTTGTCCTTAATATATATTTTTAAAGGCAGGTATTTTCACGTTTCAGGATATATTAATTTATGCTGGCACCCTTTAATTCTGTCTTCATTCTATGCTTTTGCTATTTTCCCAATAAGATCAGAGCAAATCTATCAGCCTTCAGTTAAATAAATATTTAATTTCAGAAGAATAGGGCAAACAGTGCATTAGGCGTGTCGTTCAGTCTGAATCTGATTGCTCTGACCTACTTCCTTGTTTGCACGCAGTTCTACTTACTGAGCATCCTAAATTACAAATATGCTTTACTTTGGAAGGCACTTCAGCAGCAGTATCGTGTCAAGTACAATAAAGTAATATGATAGCTCATAAGAGATGATACTGTCTTTGGGGGAATTGTAAAGCAATGTCTGCCATAACACTGATGTATGTCACACACTGCTTTTTCTTCCTTAAGTTCTAATCTGCTTTTCCAACGGTCTGCTGGAAGACCAAGGATCACACACCAGGCAAACAATAAGTCACAACCTTTATTTACTGGTGACTCAGTCAAAATGACAGCCTCAGCTCATGCAGCTGTACCTTGGCAGGTTTCCAAGTGGTATTTTCATCATAGTTTCAGTGAAATGTGAAGTAACTTCAGCCATTAGTGTGTAAAACATTCCATGCATGGTAAAAGAGCTCTCTCCATTGTGCAGTAATTGACATTGGGTATCTCAGAGTGTTGCAATCCTGGTGCTTGTGATGTCCCTCAGGCAGAAACAGCCATTGCTGTCAAAACTGCTCTGAATCTACAGTATGTTCATAGAAAATGATGAGGCTGGCAGCTGCTCTAATAAATGTTGTGGTGACTATCCTTATGGACAAGCTTGTGCTTCAGTCTGGTGTCCTGCGGAATTTGGAGTTAGCTGTATGATGGTTTCCATGTCGACTTAACAATTGGTGTTTGTTAATCTCTAGTGGAAGAGAGGGGGGAAAAAACCATCCTGTGAGTGCAGAATCAGCATCCAGACACTCATTGTGGTGAGCTTTTGGGATTATTGGTAGGGAATATGGAGAATTGCTTAAAGAAACAGCAGCATAATTGGAAAAACTCTCCATTCATTAATCAACATGCTAACATCTCCCCTTCCAGACAGGTAAGAAACTGAACCATGCAGCCATGAAATCAATCCACATCATGAAAACACTTTGATAAATAAGGGTTGCAAAGAACAGCAGCTCTAGGCCCTCCTCACAAGTTTTGTAACTGAGCTTACTTTAACTGGTGCAATGATCTTCATTTCTTTAGGGATGAATTGTGACAGCCTAAACGTGTTTGTGAGCATGAATGCCTTTACTCTTATTGGTGTGTTCTTTACTATAATGAGAGATAAAGGTAAAATGTCTGTTAATAACAAATGCTGTACACACCCTCAGGTTTCATCTGCTGTGTAGGATCTTATTTTGCACATTTATGTTTAGAGTATAGGTGCAGCCTCATAGTGATTGTGCCGTAGGTTTGGATCAGTGAGTGAAAACTCCACAGAAACACACACAATCACCTCATACAAAAAAGTGGCAAGCTTCCCCCGCTCTCAGAACAAGAGCAACAATAAGAAAGTATAGCCTGCTTCTGTAGGTGCTATTCATAGAGAAACATCACAACTCTTCACACTCTGTTATTTTCTGTGTATGAAAACATATCTACTTTTATTTAGATTCTCTCCTTCTCTTTCCATCAAAGGAAAACCAGGCATTTGAGAGCCTCTTCTTTTCACTTGCTTATTAAAATATATTAGCAAACATTAATGGTGTTATAAACAAACACAGTTCAGTCTGTCCTCTCCTGATAAGAATTGGCACGTGCTAGGTGTTCTTTCTCTGTTCATAGCTGCCTGAGAATGCAGTCTGTATGGCAAATCTGTAAGCCAGTGATTGTGGCTGCTATGTGGTGCTGCCACTGAATTGTCTGGGAGTCTTGCCTGCAGAGCTACAGCAGGGAGGGGAGTCCTCTTTCGAATTTTCATGTCCAAGGCAGATTTATCAGCAGCCCAAGCCAACAGAAGCATTATCAAACAAATTAATCCAAGCAGAGCCCGGTTATCTGGCAGCACAGATCCAGGAACCTGGAGATATAATGGAGATCGCAGAAACATTAATGGATGGCTTCCCTCTGAATGAACTGAAATTGTTGAATGGCCTTCGAGTGCTGCATGTTGCAATGATTATTGTGATCAATCATTGATCTTGTCAGCATTGCAAACAGGCGATGTTGTGGATGCAGAACAAGTAATGACAAGGCTGCTGGGGACTGTTTGGGTATGTGGGGAAGTGTCTGAGCATCTTAGGAAACGCTACTTGTTTGTTATACTGTGACTGGAAGACTTAAACACGTATTAGACCTGGATGTCAGTCACCCAGTGAAGTATTTCACTTCCATATCGTGCAGCATCACTAAGTACCAGCAGAGAGCTGAAGCAGGAATATACAGACACCAAGGGCGTTCTCCAATGAGGCAGGAAACAGGGATGATGATCCATCGTTGTAGGTCATGAAGCAGATTACCCACCCCAGAGAACCAGAGCTTCTTCATCACTGTTATTTGCATTCTGGAAAACAGTCCTGCTCAGAAAGATGGAAAAGGATGAAATAGCTCGATGATGTTAGCATGCACAGTTCCTTCTGGAGATGTGTGCTGCTGTGTACTCACAGCTAATGGCCTAGAGTTCTCTTTCACATATTAAGCTTGAGAAACAAAACTGCACTGGATGTTTATGCTGGGGGAGATGTTAGTGGATCTTTACACACAATTCATAACTTCTGAGAATGTACTCAATAAGGTCATTTGGGTTTTTTTTCTAGATTCTTTATGGTACTTTTCAGTATTTGAAGTCTTTAGTAAGTTCTTCAGGTCTGATGTTCTAGAGATATGTCATTGAAAGTACACAGGTGGTTAAAAAGAAAAGGAAAAAAGTCAGTTGCAATTGCAAGTTACAGTGAGAAGATACGTTATGTTCTGAATGTCATTGCTTTTATATCGAGCAGGGAAGGGCCTTTTAGGATGAGAGTACATCAGAGAATTGAACTGTACAGTACAGACTGAAGCAAAGGGTGTGTATATATTCATATACATATTTTTGCTGTTATATGCTTTCAAGAAGCATGTGGCAGTGGGATGTTCAGAAGGAGAGTGTTGAAATCAGCACCAAGCTCTTAGAGACCAGTTCACCTCTTTAGACCATTGATTTCTCTTGGCACAACAGAGGGCTTGTTGTCTTCAGCATCCCTGGGGAAGCTGCCAAAAACCTGTCCAAGTGGCAGGACCAGCCAGAACAGCCCAAAAGCCCCATGCATGGGCTGAGAGATGAGGAACGCAGAGGCCACTCACAGGCTGCTACAAACACAGTGTTTCCCTACTAGTTGTGTGGCAGCTCACAGCAGAAGGCATGAATTGAGGGAACAAAGTCTCTTTATTTGCTGAGCAGATGGAAATATTTGGCCACTTGGTGGATTCTTCTTACCGTCTGGACCGGAATTGCCCTTGTTTTTGTACCGTCCAGCGTTAATATTTCCCAAAGTTGCCCCTTAAGCAGAGTGACAGTACTCTACAGCATATTAACAACGCGAGCATATTACAGTAAATGGCTTTATACATAATACAACACAGTCATTAGCCAGCTGTGCACATAAAGCACCAAGCTGAGATGACAGGATGCAAACCAGCATCCACTGTTTCAGGCTCTACATGGAGGCAAGCGGAGCTCCCTGGCCCACATACTGCAAGGGGCAGTGCTTTGTGTCAGCAGTACTGTCCATCCCTGGTGTGGGTTGTGCCATGTCAAAATGCCTCTAAGCCACAGGCTGGCTCAGTGAGGACATGCTGATTGCACAGCAAGCAATAGTCCCATGTGCTAATCGCAGATTTGTTGGCCGTGCTTGTATGTAAACCTTGCTAGCTTACTGCCAGTCAGAGCTGGGCAGCTTTATTTCTTATTTGCCACACTTGGAAATACTTACCCTGGTCTAATGTCTGTATCTACCTATTTATCATATTGCTTTATCTCTATAAAATTAGAGGAAGAGAAAATATGATATAGCATGGAAAGATTTTATTAGCAACAGTTATATTGGCAAAACTTGTACATCCATGCCAAGTTGTGTATGTCATCTCTAGGATGAGCCAATAAGACTTTTATGGTACACCATGTAGACTGCCATGTATTCAGAACGCACCTCAGGAGCACCATTTCTGTTTTAGCATCTGCATTGCCTCTTCAACAGTGGAAGCACAGGAAATGGGTCTGGTGCTGGCCCTGAGAGCTGCTCCTGTGGGCTTTCCTGCAGAGCTGGTGCAGCTCTGCTCATCCTCACGGCAACTCAGACATTTGACTGCGATCCCAGTGGCTGAATACCAATCACAAGCATCTAGAGGCACTTTCATTTTAACTCTTGCACTTAGTCAGAATGGATGTGGGCCAACTCATAGTAGTCTATCCAGTAAAAGGAAAATAATTAAAGGCTTGCTGATATTTTATAGGAGGCTTTAACGATGTTTTGTTGGAGCACAATGTAAAATAATGTTCAGATGTCCTGGAGATTGATTATTTTTTTCATACTGGAATATACTTTTTGTATTATTTTTAAATATGAAGGTCGCTCTATCCACTATTTCAGGATGTGTTGAACCAAAATTTGCTTTTGCTATATTTTTGTTGTTATATTGGTTGAATAGTATTTGCTTCTCTTTTATGCGAGCACTTATTCTCCAATCCTGTGAATGCTTAACATGCTGATAATAACAATGATAGAAATGCTTTGTTTAATGTCTGTTTTTCGTCTTTGTACTGCAAGCAGCTTAACAAAGAGGGGTCACTATCATCATTGTCATTTATGTATGACAGCACAAAAATAATCATGAAATGTCATAGTCACTCATTTACAATGTATGTGGCAAGCACGAAAACGAATCCTGTAATTCCAGCATCGCAGACCTGTCTCCCTGCTTCACAGTGTTTGTGCGAAGACTCAGAGATGCAGGGTTTGGACAAGCTTGATTGCATGCTAAACCAGGGATTTTTGTGTTGCACACTTTAATTTATGTTGCACAGAGGAGCATAGGATAGATCTCTTTTACAGATGCTTCTAAATCTGCCAGACACTTCAATTTGTGCATGACTACAAAACGTCAATCCTTTGATTCTGTATTTACGATGTAAGGAGTACTAAGCTGTTGGTAACACTATTACTTTTATAGCGACTATTTACTATGTTTTATATCCAGGGCTTCATTGGATTGAGTTGGGGTGTGATACAGAATCCATCCAGCAGCACCCCGGAAGGAGCTAATGATGGGTCTGTTACTATTTTTCTAGTTGGGAATAAGCAGTCACTGGCACAGCAAAATGCAGCCCACGTGAAGCATCGCAGTGCTGGGAGGAGAGCCGTGCGGGAAGGCAGGCTGATGTGAAGGGGAGGTGGGGTTGAAGTGGTGGTCACGAGCAGGCCTTAGCTGCTTGCCCTGTGGTTTTCTGAACTGAAAACGACTCACAGGCATTGGTGTGTGTTCCCCATTCTCTTTTGCACCTACGCGCCTTGAAGGTCTCAGAAGTACATGGTAAAGGCTAGCATATCTCAGGTAAAGGTGAGGTTGAACACTGGAGAGGTGGCTGGTTGGTTTCTGAAGAAGGCTGGAACTAGGCAGGTAAAAAGGAAACAAATGTGTCATTTGATAAATTTTTTGGCAGTGTTTTGGCTTAGCAAATTATTACTTACAGAGTTGTAGAGATTCAAGGAGAGATTTTTGGAAAGCTTAGTGTAAAATCAAGTAGACAAACATCCTTAAAGGAACAAAAGCATTTCCTGATAAATACCTGGAGGCAGTAAGGCCTGACCTTAACTACTGTATCATTCCTATGCTTCTCACTCCATAGTAGCTGATCTCGTGGGATGCAAATTAGAGATGATGTTAGATTCAGATTTCTGGAGCGTTTGATTCCTAGACTTTGCTTCAGACTGAAACAAAGTCAGAATTTCATAACCTTCTGATGCAGATGTGCAAATTTGTTTTCACTCCCAAGTGCAGAGGAATTAAGCTGGATTAAGCATTTAAGTTTATCTCAAGTAAAAAACCTCTTTTTGTCATGGGGTGGGGGAAGAAACCTTGGAACTATGGTTCCGTACTATGGGCTCTGAGATAGCAACACTGAATGAGGTCATTGTGAGAGGGAGAAGAAAACAGAATAGGAGCTGGCTTGTAGAGAGATTGTGCAACCAACAGCAAGCTGCCAATTGATGGTTTTAGTGCTGCAGTTGTTTGCCTCTGCACGGTTTCAAGGACATCCATCAGAAAAGCTTGCTGGGAAGCAATCTTTTAAAAAATGGAGATTCTTTGGTGACAGCTTCAGTTTGCTGGGGCTTTGTTTTGAGGTGAGGCATTATTCCTTTAATAGAAGCATAAATGCAGATTTTCTAATAAGCAATATTTCTATGTAGTTTGTTCCTGTTAAAACCACCTTTTATAAAGCTCTCCCACCTGGTGTTATCTCATACTAAGCTCAGGGTATGCCTAGTAGCTCTGTAGGAGCCTCAAATGAAGTTTACTGTGCTTACTGTATTTTGACATCCATTCTCTTTTCCCTATAATGGATTCAGGTAGCAGTGGGCAGCTTTACAATGTGGAAGCCATTGTGCTTTCACATTGTAATGACAACAGAGAAAAAACAATCAGGATGGGTAAGAAATGTTTTTATTTAAAAGATAGTGAATACATTCCTCTTTATCAGTGGCAACAGGCATTGCTTGGAGAGGAGGTTTCCAAATTGAGTGTTACGTTCTCAAAAGACATGAATATGACTGAGCTGTATGCAAGTGTTCTTGCTTTTTCATCCTATAATGCCTTTGTTCTTCCACAGACTGACTGTGTTCACACGTACCAAAACCCCCTCAAAAACAGGCATCACCAAATTAAACAAGTTCTTGTGGCAGAACCATTTATTTGCACAGGATTTGCATCCACCATCACAAAGCTGACCTCATTTACTGTGGCCATACTTCAGCCAAGGCAAGGGCTGTTCTCAAAACACCAAGTCTTGAAATGAACTTGGCTTCCCTCAGTCCTGCTGTGTTCAGGTATTTCTTCTGATTCTCTCACCTCTGCATTAGTCGGTGAGCACTTAAATAGAGCAGAAGTAATGTGGTGCTTTGCTGTGGCAACTTTACATATAAATAACTCACCACTGGAGAGGTTGTTATTTGACATTATACATTCAGTTGTATGATAAGTATATGCTCTTGGAGACCTTTTCACAGCAATCCTGATAGGAAAGAGAAGAAAGGGGATTTTTTATTTTTTGGTTTTGTTTTTCCTGCAGCTATGGAATTTGCACAGTAGGACAGAGTAGATTTTCAGATGCCGAGGCTGCATGTTCTCAGTGTGATTGCAATTGTTGGGAGGGAATTGCATATTCTGGGGCATTAAACTATAAAACACTTGGTTTGTGTTGCAGTGAGTGCAGTCTTTGCTCTTAAATCTCATCATGTTCTCCTTGCCAGCAAGAGAATATAAAACGTTCTTTTAAATATGTCTTTAATTAGCTCTGCCTAGACCTGTTCTAGCACATCTCATGAAAAATCATCTTGTAAACTCGCTGCAAAGTATAGGCATTGGCTTGCTGAATGCTAAACTGGTTAATTGTGGATGAGTAAGGGTCAGGGTAAGTCAGTTTCCAGAGGATGCTGACATCCTATCTGACACAGCTGTGGCCTCCTTTTCCTAATGCCAGAGAGGGAAAGAAACTTCTTGCAGAGCACCAGGACAGTCAGCTGCTTCATCTGCAAATTTGAGGACTTTAGGTATTCAGACCACGTCTGTGCCCCCATCACAGCTCTCTCCTTTTTCTGTATCACCAGACTTGATTTTGGCTGGATGTACTTTGGCATCCAGTAGCTTTCTCCATTCTACCACTCCACTGGTGAGCATAACCAGACTTCCCCTCATACCTCATTCAGCCTTTCAAGGCTCAGGAACTGCTGTAATATCCTTTCTTAATCTTTGATATCCTCCTATCACACTCCTCTGTACTAAGAGTATTGCCTGGGGTTTCGCAACCTATGCTTGCTGAGCAACTGAAAGCAGAGATTGTAGGGTGTCATGTGACAGCGACAGCAGCAGTGGCTGCAAATAGCTTTTGACTCTGTGTCAGTCCATGGACAGGCACAGATGGCTAGTTATTCAGGCAGTATCTGGGCTTCACAGGGGAAAAGAACAGCCCACCATATTCTTGTTGCATATCATGGTTTGGGAACTTTTGACACAGCCACAAGCACAAACAACTCCTAACAGATCCTAGAGACTTGGATTGGCAGTGGGTGGAATTAGCAAATTCGAATTTGTGTCAGAATGTCCTTACTTGGAAAGTCAGTGGTGATGGTCTGTTGCATGTTATTGAACTTTTCCTTGCTGCCACAATACTGTATTTTTGAAAATGTCCAGACGAGTTGTGTTTTATC
This sequence comes from Centrocercus urophasianus, assembly GCF_019232065.1. Taxonomy (NCBI): domain Eukaryota; kingdom Metazoa; phylum Chordata; class Aves; order Galliformes; family Phasianidae; genus Centrocercus; species Centrocercus urophasianus. The sequence continues at coordinate 8,680,771 of NW_024884586.1, read as the reverse complement.
TCTCCACCCTGCCTCTCAATTCCAGTTCTGCATGTGCAGTTGTGCACTACTTGTTCATTAACTTATTACCAGATCCTTGCAGACCCAGAGTCATCAGCAACAAGAATGTAAAACAAAGCAGGCAGGCAAGTTTCAAATCCTGTTTAGGAAGAGGAGTAAAAAAGTGAAGCGTGCTTTTTCTTTTTTTTTTTTTTTTCCTTTTTTCTCCCTTGCAGTACTTTACAAATACTTAAATTATTCCCTGAACTTTGCGTTTTTGCCAAAATCAATAATGTAGTAGAGATGGCCCAATATGTCACATTGGAAGAGATGGGATTATTAGCTAAATAAATGAGTTTTGAAGTTTCTGGTCATTGGAGCCATTGCTATTGTAACTAGGCTGAAAAATCAGAAGTAACATCCTTTTAAATAATTCAAAATCATCTTGAAGATTTTTTTCTTTAAAAATATCCTGAGCCTGAGATGAAGTTCTTCAGCATTGTGCTTGGTGGAAGATTGAATTGAGATGCACAGTGCTGGATTCTTATTTCTTTTTATTGCTTTAAGGGTAGACTTTAATCTCTTTCATCCAGACCATTTCTGGTTTGCTCAGGAGTGTGCTTGGCTGACCCCTGGCCGCCCCTTATTTTGAAGCAGCACTTATCAAATCAAGTCTGTTTCTATTAGAGGCAGAATGTTTGTACAAAGACCCTTGTCATTAATGTTCCTGTTCATATGGAGCCTGCTTATTAATTTTGACTGAATGAGCAAACTCTCATTTTTTAAAATTACTATCATTAGTCTTTTTCTTTGTTCTTTTCCTAGTGGGAACAAGAAGGGCATTATTTTCTGTGCTTGTACAAGAAAAGAATTGTATAGATGCAGGGAGAACTGCTCTCAGTCTGTTTTTGACTTGACCTGTTGGAAAAGTGAGCATTCTTTTATTTTTCCACGTACTTCTGAAGATGCAAAGAACACATAGCTCCTTTTCCTCAACGCTGAATAATATTCATAATATCCTCACTGTTAATATCCGTCTCAAAAGCAGATAAGACCTCAAAGAGCAGTTCATGCCAAGTGACTCTAAGGCTCCTTATTGCAGGACTGTGAAGGATAGAAAAAAAGACTTGAGAGCAAAAGGAAGTAGCTGACTCTGTCTGAAGTCTCCTTGCTGGAGCAGTCTTTCTCAGCACTTTCTCATTTTAAAATTATTTCTTGTTTTAAGTGTTGTTGTTTTTTGTAAGCTTTTTTTATTAACTAATATTTTTAAATAACTTAGAAATGAGCTGATAGTAAACAATACTAATTGAAATGTAATTGCTTTGTATAGCTCAAGATGTAATTTAACCCGTGCAGTGTAGCGATAGCTGCTGCTGTCAGGATGAGAATTCTGTCTGTAAAAGAGAGACTTCTCCCTCTGAAGCAAGGCACAAGAGATAAATCTTGGCGATGTTGACATCTCCAGCTCTCAGCAGATGAAAATTTGACAAAATAAGTCTTGCTAGGAGTCAGGGAATCTCTTTGCAGGGTGTTCTTTGGATGTGATTGGCAAATGGGGAGATAGCATTAGAGTGATGCTGTTTGACAGGACGCTTCATAGAAGGGAATAACAACTCTGTGCTCTGCTTGGCTCTAGGAGAGGGCATAAGCATTTTCACAGTGTGTGTGCTGTTGTGTTAATAGCACGAGCATTATTCCTTTGAATAATGTTCAATGTTGCAAGCAGCAACATATGCTCTCATTGCAGCACGCAGGCAAATGTTTGCATGTGAGAGTACTAGTCTTGAAGAGGAATTGCCCAGGAAGACCAAGGTTGTCTTTGAGGTTTACTGGGACATACGGAATCCTCTACAAGCTTCACTGAATTTGCGTGTGGGAGAAAAGTTTTTTTGGATTATATGTGCTGACCTACTCAGAGCCTTATGCCCCAGGCTGCTACTGAGGAAGTACTGAACCTAACATCACCTACTCAGGCATCGTGCTTTCCTTGTATCACTGAGCCCACTGGAGCGTCAGACGGTTCTCCTCCCCACCACCCCTAGCACTGCAGAGTTAAGGTACTGCCATGATTTAAGCATCCTCGCCTCTTTCTCTTAGTGCTTCCGTTCTGACTTGTGCCTTCCTGCTTCAAAGGTGCCAAGTGGATGGAAAGCCCAACCGCACTGCAGCTACAGCAGTGTTTGTGCAGAGAAGCCTTCTCTTTTCTCATAACAGATATTAGTTACAAGTTGCCGTGTGGTTGCCAGCAGCACAATCCATTACAGCCATAAATTGCAGAACTCTTAGACCAGAGGGGAAGGTCATGGTGGTGGGGCCCAGGCAGTGCTCGCTGGGGAGTGAAGCTGTCTGAAGCCGCATCAAATCATTAAAAATGAAGGCATCAGATGACAGCAAATTCAGATCCCAGGGGTCACATTTATTTGGATTTTCACTATATTTCTATTTGCAGGAAAAAAAATACCACCCCGAATGCTGTCTGCTGCACAGCCAAGATTTGACAGCTGTTGGGAAGGACAGTCAAGAGTTTCCAGTAATTTCACAGAATAACAGCTTGGTGATCATCCCTTGTGACAGACAGACTGTGTGTTTGGCCTCTAACATATTATGGTTGTGTTCTTCTGCCTGAGGTGGGTGGGTCAGGGGCAGCCCTAGGGCATGGGAGGAACTTGCCCCTTTCCTGGAACAGTGTTGTTGAAGGGGAAGGGGCTGTCAGAGACACAGAGTGACAGAGAGTCACTGCTTGGCAGCAGCTGCTTGGGGCACAGAGAAAAGTCCTTAAGGACGAAGCACTGTTTTCTGCAGAAAGAAACTGATGGCAGAAATAAAGCTTAGGGGCAAGGATCTGCTTGGAGAGACCAGATGAAGGAAAAATTGGTTTTCACCAATTTTAATTTCTCTCTCCAATAGCTTTCTTTGAGTTTTCTCTTTAATTAAAAAGTTAAATACTCTGTTTTATATTCTAGCACAGACTGCCTTTTTAATTTAAGAGCCCTTTGGTCTTTTCTGTGGAACTTACAAAGAGAAGGCTTTGAATCCTTTTGCACATTAAATGTAAGCTAATAATTATCTCTGTCCTTGCCTTCTGCCACATGGTGATACTAAAGGGCAAGGTAATGGGGTAAGATCCTTACACTGACAAGAGCAAAACATCCTTGACCTTGTGCTCCATAGCTCTCCCAAGCATGCCGAATGCCACTCAAAACATGAAAATGAGCAAGGCTGCTAGGAGTGCCCAGAGACAAGAAAAAGCAGACCCCTAGGATCCAGGTTGTGCTGCACACCCAGTGACCACAATAAGCCGTAGCAGCAGGCATGCTACTGAAAGTAGTGCGCTCAGCCCTTGCCAGCTGCAGGCCTTGCAGATGGTGTCTGCTGGGCAGAGCTCTCTGAGTGCCTCCCATCGGCCTCGTGGGAGCACAGCACCCCACATTCAGTGCCAGGTAGGCATGGAAATGCATACAGTATACAGATATGTATATAATGATGCTAAATCCATACAACTAGCTTCTGCAATTCTTCAGAAGTGTTAACAGACTCCTAAAAAAAGGCAAGATTGCTGTTATCAAAGGATTGTTCTTTGCTTTTCTGTTATCTTTCATAGCTTGACAGGGTGCATCCCTCTGCTTTGCGTTTCGTTAAGTCTCAAAGAGGTGTCAGTGTTTGCAGTAGGTCCCTAGAAGCATGGCAGAGCGCTCAGGTTGTGAAGTTGTGCTGTTTTAATTTGAGGAGGCAGAAAGCCAAGGCAAATGGACAGTTTAAGTACCATCAAAATAATAAACTAAATGCAGATTCTGTGTCCAAGCCTCGTCTGCTTTCAGTCAGTTCCCACTGGGACGCTCCATTCCAGTGCCCTTGTTCCATTCGACTTTCTTGCAGGAGAATTGGAGAGTATCCAGTTTTTAAAATTACCTCAGCTTTAATTTATTCTGCTTTGATGTTCATAGCACCATATATCTAATGGTCCCCATATCTTTTCCTTAGTCTCTGAGGCTATAATTTACCTGCCCAATTTCTCAAAGGCAGATACCACTTACTTTAAAAATTATGTATAATTTTAATATCCCCGTGTTTATATAATATATGAAGTTTGTGGGGTGAGGGAGGAAGGGAAAGGATTTATGTTTCATGATCATTTCCAGTCATTTTAAAGACAAATGATTTTTGGTTTTATAGAGACATTTAGCAGAAATCTGCACAGGTCCAGCATATTTAAGGCGACTTGCACATGGCAAAAAATGAGCAAGCTGTTCTCCCTTAGGGCTTAGTGCTTTCCTCACAGACCTGGTTGTGATCCAGCTAAATGTATTCTTTTTCTCTGAGCAGGTTGGCTTTTTTTAAAGAACAGCACTGACACTGGGGGAGATAGGAAAAAGACATGGGTTTTAAATGGCAGGGTTTAGAAACAGAGAGCTTGATTCCATGTTCCTTTGGGACAGCTTTATATAAGCCTGGAAATGCAAAAGGAAAACAGTGGAACAAAGCCGTAGCATTTGGTAAGGCCCCTTTTCAGAATAGGTTAAATTTAAATAAAGATCAGATCCAATGCCTTGTTTCCCACGTGATTGCTGGGTTGCAGGAATGAGAGCTGTGTCTCATGAGATCTCATGAGAAGAGAGTCACGGTGAGAATTAAATCCTGAAGACTGGCCACGTGAAGCACAGGCTGGCTCAGAAAAGCCAATGTGAGTAAGATGCCCCATGGTGCACGCAGCTGGGGAAGCAAGCTGCCATCCAAGGCAAGTGCCGATTCCGGACCCCATGGCTGCCCACAGCTTCCTGCTGCTGACCAGGCACAGCAGGATCTCCATTTGCTGATATCATCGCTGTGTGCTCGCTGCTATCTTGGCATTACAAAGATCGTATGTGGTGGAGAAGGAGACTAGCCAATTCTCTGCAAAGCATATTGATACATCTTCTCTCACACACTTACTAGTTGCAGAGATACCCATCTTCTTCTAGTTTCACCTGTGCACATATGCTCAGGCAGAGACAAATGCTCACGTGGCTCATGGTGGGGTAACCTTCTTAATGCCTGCTGGCATTTCAATTCTGATTGGAATACAGCAGCAGCAAGTATAATTTAGCAACTATTAGCAGTAGAAACATAATGTCAGACCAGTATTTCTATTTTGGTCTATGCCTGAAGCAACTGGTCGGGCTTATGAAAGAGCTAACTTTTCTTACTGTCCAAAATGTTTATTTTGAGGGAAAGAGGAAAAACAAAGATGCTGCTCGTGTCGTTCCTGTGCCACCGCACAGATCATCCTGAGCAATTTGGAAGGGTGTCTTGTGTCTTCCTAGCAAGCTGCCTGTTCCTTTATCTTCCTCTTCTTCCTTTTTCCTCCATAGGTGACAAAGTAGATTGGCTCTAGCTCACCCCTCCTGGCATGCCATATGTGCTGTGCGATGCCCTTTGCTAGATTATTCCTGCCTTTGAGGAGGTGGGAATTTATTCCTGGAATCACTCCAGCGTCCAGCTCGCTTTCATTGTCTTTATCAGGATGGACTGCAGCCATCATTGGTGAGAGCAGCAGTTGGTAGGAAGTGGGAGATAACTGCCTGAAATGAACTCTGCCTCCATGGGGCACAAACTCACTTGGTGGCATCGCAGCTCTCTCATTCTGGCTTAAGTCACCTTCCTCCCTCTAGGCTGTAGCTGTTTTTAAATATGTTCTGGGGACCATATGTTCAGCCTGCTCCCCAGTTATAGTATCACAGAATGGCTTAGGTTGGGGAAGGGACAGTTAAGATCATCCAGTTCCAACTGCCCTGCCATGAGCAGGGGCTGCCCCCTTCCAGCCTGGCCTTCAATGCCTCCAGCGATGGAGCATCCAAGGCTTCTCTGGGCAGTCTGTGCCAGTGCATCACCACTCCTTGAGTAAAAGATTTCTTCCTAATGTTTAACCCAAATCTCCCTCCTTAAAGTTTAAAGCCATTCCCCCTTGTCCTATCATCATCAGGCCATGTAAAAAGTTGGTCCCCCTCCTGTTTGTATAAGCTCTGAGCTCTAAGCCAGTCCCAGGCTTAGACACTCTGCTTGTAAAGCAATATATGGTCTCATGCAGACCTTCTCGGATTGCATCCCCACCCTATTGGTGCAGGATGGCTGGTGCAAAAGAAGAAATCAGCTTTTCTGCATCCTCACCAACCGAGCACAGCCCCCTAGGTCCAAAGAGTCATTTGCTTCCTATCTGCCCATTCCTGTATCCAGCACAGCTTCATGCAGTTGGGCCCATATTGCTGCAACACATGCAACGGTCTGACTTTTATCAGCCTAAACAGTGTTGTTCCATTTTGTATATTTGGTTGGAGATGGGTTATGACTGTGAAAGGACAGCAAAAGCTTCCAAATGCTCTGCATCCTGTGTAAGACTAGTCATCTCCTAGTGGCATTTTTTGAGCTGAGCTTGTTGAGTAACCCCTTGGAGTATCAGAAGTGGTTAAGGCTGAGCCTGGCTAACTCCCCCACCTGCAAGCAGTTAGCTAACGAGAACTAGAGGCTGCCAGCTGCCAAGGGGAAGGTGAGTGCCAGAAGAAAGCTGGAGGTGCAGGTTTTAGAGCTGTAGTTTGAGAGAGCTCACATGAGGAAGAAGGTAAGAAAGGTAACAATGGCTACAAAAATATTTAGTGAGATTTACGGGGGATGGTTGGAGGCATTGGTGCTTAAGGTATATTGGTGCTGAAGGCTGGGAGGCACTTGGCTTTCTCTTGCCTGCAGAGGGGAGAAGCAGCCTTGGAGGCAAAGGAGCATCACAAAGGGGAAAAACCTAGTGCTGGTATAGATGGTGTGGGATTTCACATTTGGAAATGTGAGAGACTGCTGCAGCCAAGCAGGAAGGTCATGTCAGCTGTTAACACGATGCTTAGATGTCTTTAAGACTGAGGCACAAAGAGTTGGAATGCTTGTGGTGGAATGTAGGAAATATTTCCACTGGATACCTTTAACTTCTGTAAAGATGGCTGTGTTAGCCTGCTTCAGGTGCTGCAGCAGTGTATATGAGCCTTCTGTGTTGTCTCCCTGAAAGATGACTTTGCTGTACTGCGTAGCTGCACACAAGGTGAGGGGGGATATATCGTAACAGATTGTTGTAGCAGGCACAGTGAGCACTTTGTGTCTTCTGTCTTGTTGCAAGACTTGCATTCATGGAATCAAGGTTGGAGAAGACCTCTAAGATCATCTAGTCCAACCATCTACCCACCACCAGTATTTCCCTGCTAACCCCCCATCCCTTACAACCACATCTAACACTGATCTTCTTGAAATCTCTTGCTAAGTGGAGTCTTCTAGGTTTCTTTTTTGGCAGCAGGGTGCTGTGAGCATAGACTGCAGGGCTGGGACATGGCTGAGCAGTGCCACCTCCAGCTCTGCTCGGCCCTGCCCGTGGCAGCTGTGTCCCATTGCAGCTCGTTAAATCTGCAGCACAGCTGGAGCTTTTCAGCTCTCTACTGGAGAGAGCTTGGCTCTTAGGCTTGTCTGTGCTTTCTCCCAGACGAATTTGTTGTGTTGGTGCAAAGGGGAAAAGCAGGAAGCTCTTGCATTCAGCCCACTTCTGGATATAAGAGTAAATTGTAACCATGGCCTGGATCCCATGCATCAGGCTGAGAGCAAAGCCCTACAAATCTGTAAACTTGAGCCTGCTGTACTCATCCTTTTGCCCTGTGAAAGGGAAGTAATCACACATCTTTTAGCCACCTCAGTGAGCAGGGAGCTTTATTAGAAAATGTTTTCATGTGTCTGTGTCCTGCTTGGTTTGTTTAGCTCTGATTAGTTAGTAATTGTTTCATTACTGTAGAAATAGATGTCATGTCATTTTTTTTATGTTGGTGTCTTTTTTTTTTTCTTTTTTTCTCCATCCCCTGTTGTTTTGTGAACATTTCTTATGGTCACTTGCTGCAGAGAAAAAGGATTGTAACAGTAGGCAGAAACTAAGAAATTGCCTTTACTTTGGAGAACTCTGCTTGTTGCCTTCAGCTGGCAGCAGCGAGCCCATCAATATTACATCCAGGTGTGAGCCCAAATGACCCTCATCAACCTCCTTTCCTGATGACCCCGAATTGTCAGCTGTTACTGAGAGGGACAGAGCATTTAGGGCTTCTGGAGAATGGCGTGGTAGAGGGCAGGACACTCTTGCAGTTGAAGGGGGTAAGAAGAATGTGTGTGGTTGCCATGAGTTGGCTGGCTCTGTGTGTTCCCAAAAAGTAACCCAGGACTCTTCATGAGGCTGGGATGGTTAAAAGCTCCTGGAGGTTCTTATATGCACAGCACTGCCCTACATTAACAGTGTGAGAGTATTAGTCCATTGGAACCTCTGGATAGATACAGAGCATGCTGCTAGGAGTATCCTGTTCTATCCTTTACCTGTGTGTCTTGATAGCAGAGGGTTTCAGGCTTAGTGCTTTTAAATCTGTTAAAAAGAGCCTGTGATGAGTGTCAGACATTGCAGCCACAGCTGCATTTCCAGTGGCAGAGTTGGGTCTCACATCCCTGTGACCTTCTGTGACTGTGTGTCGTGCTGGGCTGGGCTCTTCTCAGCTGGGAACACTGCTGATGCTTTGTTTTTTATGGTAAATTAAAGAAGGCGGCAGACCCTGTAAATTCAAGCTTCCTTTTGCCATGGCAAGGAGGGGCTGGATGGTTGCTTTTTACCAGAGGTAACTTTAATGCAGAGAAAAGAGCTGCAGAGGAGATCTTTGCATGTTATGAACTTGATGAATTATGCATGAAGCACAGCAGTCTGGTATCAGCAATGCCGGCAATGATGGGAAGAAGCTGATAGCAACAATTTACATCACGGGCTTGCTACGAAACAGAGAAGCAGCAGTGCAAACTGCGAGGCTGAGGAAAGCAGTGCAGCTCCTCCTTTGGGCCCCCGAGTTTGAGAAATGTCAGCTGGCAGCAGGGGATGCAGGGCCTGCCGTGAGCTGAGTGTGGAGATGGGCAGAGAAGGCGGGAGGAGATGTCAGCCCCATGAGCTGCATGGCAGAGCAGCGCTGACTCCGTATGGCTGACAGCACCCAGTGTGTGCACATTAAATCCTGCCATGTAATGGGATGGGAAGGCTGACACCAACGTATCACGTCAGATACTGTCCTGCAAAGCAAAGAGGAAAAGAAAAACAGGGAACAGTGGTTAAAGGAGAAAATCTCATTGAGGGTGAAGGTTGACCACAGAAACATCAAACTCTGCAGCTATTTAATATGAGATCTACCCCCAAGTGTGACCGCTGGCTGGCAGAGTTTCTGCCTGTCAGATGTGGGGGACTGGCTCCAGTGGCTTGCCAGGAAATGCTGTGCCCAGAAGTTCTCCAGGCCTTCATAAATCAGCTGCAAAAAGAAATAAGTTTCTGTGCTTGCTGCTGGGCGTGCTACTATGCATTTATCAGACAGCTGTTTCTTTGTAAGGGCGGTGGTAGGAACCTGGTTAGCTTGTAGTTGTGCTTTCTCTTTCTGCTTTCTCTGCTTCTCCCGTTGCTTTCTTTAAGTTCCTAGTTTTGGCTACTCAAGAAAAGGTTCAAAATCAATGCAGCCCACTTCCATCACCTATGTTATGAGGCATCTGCATATCAAGATAATATACATATGTCTTAAAGAGTTGGTTATTCTCACTTTTCAAAAGCACTGTACAAACAAGGAAGTCATGTTGCTATTCCATGGTGGTATTTTCATGTTCAGTTTACAGACAGTGTCTGAGCTTCAAAGAAATGCAGTCCAGCATTTTCAAAAGCCTGCTGTATTAGGAAGCAAATATTTCCTTGGCCTAAAGGGCTCAACAGAAATACTGCATGTTGCTACAATTTCTAATTCTTTTCTCTACTGCTCTACCATACATAGGTTTTTAGGGGGGTGGCTATGATTGGCTGGGCCCCCCCATTCCCAGTCTCTCCCAGAATACTGGATGTGATGATGCTGTGTGTATTTGAGCTGTACATTTTGTGGTTCTAACTAACCTCAGCTACAAGCAGAACCAATGGATCTTGTTTTACTTGAGGCGCACATGGCACACTCAGAAGCAGAAGAGAAAAGGAAGCCCGGCACTTTTAGAGAAAGGTCTTTGTCCTTGTCTGGATTCCAGCAGGATTTGTGCTCACGGCTTTCCTTGAGGTTAAAAATGTTGGTTTGGCTGCTGTAAAATGGTTAAAGAACACTGATCAAATTAGAACTCTCTAGCCAATGAACTGGCAAAGCTTTGATTCTGGCTATAAAATATCCCTGCTACACACGTGACATATCAATGTATCACTGCTGTGCTTTTAATCAGGATTCACCGATTTGTTTTCTGTTTACTGGTGTGGATGTGCATGGGAAAAAAATAAACCACTCTTCTAAACTGTAAGCAGTAAAATACATATTGTGCTTTAATTGTTTTCATTTTTTGCAAAGCCACTTTATAACACAATTAAGTATGTGCCCAGGGATGTATGGGATTGAATTACTGGATATCTGCCTTCCAGCACTCTCACTTTCTCTTAGATACCCCATACTTAAATTATAGGAATCCTTTGGGAACCAGGCATTTGTGTAAGTGTTAGCAAAACTAGCTGGAGCTGCACACAGACATCCTCGTTTCCAGAGATGTTTTGTAAGTTATTTCTTACTAATCTAAGTGCTGTGAATGTGGGCTTTAGATCTGTGCTCAAGCAAGTGTTTATGAAAATCTATTCCATGTGTGAGGATGAGAGGCATCTGGGAAAGGTGTGAATCACACACTCTGGCCAGGCTTAAAAAAAAAAAAATTAAAAAAAAATAAAAATAAAAAAAAAAAAAGAGAGAGAGAGGAAGAGGGGGAAAATAAGTCTATTAGCTGAAATGAAGGCTCTGGTAATCCTTATTCAGACAAGGTGTTTTTATTCCACAAATAACCGTCTTTGTTTGCTTATGTTGTTTTTTTTGTTGTTGTTGTTTTCCTTTAATTTTTCACTGCTTTATGGAAGATGAGGTATGTGTGATATTTTTGTAAAGATGCCTAGGTGGAACCTGCTCCTTGCTGGGAAAGGAATTGAGGCCAGCATAACATGGACTTTGTGTCAGCTTGGTTAAAAATTCTATTGTTGTTAAGGTAGCCACAGTAAAGCAGAAGTAACTTTTTCATGGTGTTCATCTCCTGAGTTATCCTGGATTCTAAGATAATCTAGCGCTAAATAAACTGTTTAAATGAAAGTAAATGCATGCACAAGGATGTTTGCTTTATGTTAAACAGGACAACTCTGAGCCAGATTTAGCATGACTTTTCTAAGTGTGAATTTGCATTAATAACTTGTATATGGGAGCAATACAGAAAAGTTTGACGTAAGTTGGGGGGGGGGGGGGGTCTCCATAACTAGAGGTAGTTTGACTGATATTGTTGTTTTACCATACGGAGACTTGATTTGGAATCTGATTCAATGCCAGGTACTTCAGCTTTCTTCAGAAAGTGCAAGGGAACAGTGGCTGTGCCCCCAAATTGCTACAAGGAATATGTACCGAAGGATGCCTATAGAAATTTCTTTCTTTTCCTCTGATGGAAGAGATGGACACAGATTCTGAGATAAAGACCTTCAGGTTCATTTTGTGCTGCTGACTAGAGGGCTACTGATTGTTGATACTTATCATCTTTTAAAGATCTTGACTCCACTGTGAAATGTAAAACATCCTTACTCTGTGTATTTAGCATGCACTCCAGTTGACTGAGAATTGTTTATTTCTTCATTGGCTTGGCTGATGGTTCAGTCTCAATTTTTGTTCAGATCTTGGGCAGGATTTCCCTTCTGGCACTGGTCCAAGTCAGGTTCTATGCTCTCAATCTTTGTTTATACACAGAGGTGAGCTTGCAGTTGCTGAGATTATGCATAGATATTTACCTAAGGATAACAACACGCTCTGCACATAACCTCCTCCTCCCTGGCTTTTCTCTGAATATTAAGAGGAGAGAAATGATATGACTAAAGAGGTTTCCTTTGTGTCCCCTTTGCTCTTTCTGGGAGAGAAAAAAACAACTACTAGCAAACAACCGTGCCATGTTCGCCAGCTAAAACCCATTCAGACAGAAGTCCTAAATCCATATTAATCACCACCACATTTAATTTTTCAATCATTGCTTGATTAAATTGCTGCCTAGATCCATCCTTTCTGAGATGGGGCCTGGTAAGTTCTCTGCAGCAAACTCAAACAGAGAAGTAATAAAGTGCTTTCTGTCATAGGCACTCCCCAAAGCACCAAACACAAGTTATTAAAAAAAAAATCAAAGAGTGAGCTCCTATAAACTGTGTAGAGAGGAAAATCTTGATTGCCCAGGGAAGTGGAAGATTTTAATTTCATATCTGCAATTACAAAAGCAAATATATCTGTATAGAGTATTCAGAAGTAAAAAAGAAATGAGCAACATCTAACAGGGCAGTGTCAAGAGCTAGGTTTGCAAGTGTTTTTACTGCTGTCAAAAGGCAAGTGCCCATATTTTTTTCAGTATGATTGTCAGCATATTTGTTAGTTAATACACTTGAATTGGTCCACAACCACTTGCTTTTAAACTTTCCCTTCAGGAATGCAGACATTCCAACAGCAGGAGTGCCCTGATTTCCTTCGAAGGTGGAATTCTATTTAAGCAGACTTGTGCTGATGTGCAGTCCTCTTCCAATGCTCCATGACCATCATGAAATCTGGATGTGCTGCTGAAAGACTCAGCAGTGACCCGTGGCTTTGTGCCACCCGTGGTCAAGCAGCTGAGGTGCCGTTCCCATGCTGGGCCCTTGGCTTGAATTCCAAGAACTGGCACTGTAGTTGCTGGCTATCTTCTCTGAAATGTAATCTATGAATCTCTTGCAATTACATGAGTATAGAAGAGGATACTTACATCTTGTCTCTACCAGCTTTGTAGATCTTGATGTTGATAAAAGCATATATCGGACAACCTTGCTCTTGCTGGGACGTGTCACAATGCATGCTGCTGTGTTCTGACACAAAGAACACAACTTTTTTTTTTTTTTTTTTCTCCCCCTAATGTGGCTAAAACTCGAGTCGATAAAGAGCCAACATAAGCTAAATCATTATAAGTCAATTTTAAACCAGTTCAGGAATTTCCACACTATGGTTTGTGTGGACAACTATTTAGTGAAATCAATTGAAAAATCAATGTTAGGCCTCGTGTTTGTCAGTTTAACTAGCTTCCTTCCCATTCAGCTCCCAGCCAGCCATAGCTGGTAAAAAGCTGCAACATAACATTATCTTAGGCTTACGGTCTTCATTGGCAAAAGAATTAAGAAGTTGTACTTCCTCTATAAAGTTTGTATTGTGCAGAGCTTTATCCATGAGTGCAAATGAGTGATGGAAACCACCTGTTTAATGCTGAAAAAGCCTGTGGCTATGGCTTTATGAGAGCAGAACAGCCTCACTGATGAGATACTGGAGTAGGGATTGAGAGTGGAGTGCTTGTTTCTACCACTTCATCTCTCTGTCTTTTTTTCTTCCCCAGATAGCTGCAGTAATACAAATCTTGCACGTGGTGTGTGAGGCTTTTTCTCATTCATTTGTCTTGAGAAGCTTTATAAGAGTTGGAGATTATAAAGGCAATAAAAATGCACTGATTGCAGCCACCGGATGCTTGGAGGAGAGCTGGCATCTCAGTAGCACTCAGCTATCGTGCCTGCTTATCTCAGCATGCTCCAATGGAAACCTGGAGCTGGTGTTGCAGTGATGAGGCTGGCCTATCAAAGACATCTCTCATCACAGAAAGCTTCATCTAATTATTTAGCAAGTACCTTGGAAACTTCACAGTTAAGGATGGATTCTTCTGGTTAATGAAGATGTGATTTCTTTGGGGGATATGTTTGTTTCCTTCATTTTCTTGTGCTTATAAAGGTACGCTGCTTATGCAGTGGGTTTGGTGCAGTGCTGACAGTGATTGCAGAAGCTCTTTTCCTTCCACAAGAGTAGAAGACCTGAAATAGGGTTGCAACATTAAAATTCCTGCTTTCTGCAGCTTACCTGTTGAAAAATTCAGTAGTGAGGTATGTTTCTGTACTGGTTCTCATGCACATCTGTTGGCTGATTTACCTTTGGTTTCACAGACCTCAGCTACTGCCACTGTTTGCGGTGCAGAAGCAGGGAGCTGTGTGGGTGCATGCTACATCTAACTGTACAGCAAGTTACCAGTGAACTCTGGGCCTCTCTGGGTTACACATGTCTCCTACTGCTGTGCAGGAAAATGCAGTTGTCCCACAGTGAGCAAAAAGATTCAAAAACATTTCATAAACGTTCTCTTAAACAAACAAAAAAAGCCATCATAACAGCAGTGTTTCATTTTCCCCCCAGAAATGTTGAGATTTCTTTGTAGATGTGGTAGAGAAATTACTGGTGCAGTGGGTCTGAGTCTCTATCCTCCCCTGCTCTCCTCCCATTTAGCTGGGTCTGGGCTGCCTTGTCTGCTCTAGCACTATTGTTGGCAAATCTCTATTGCTCATTTACACTCACAAACCCTTACTGCAGCAGGCTGTGCCGTTTGCTGCTTGCTTGAGAGAAGGAGCCAAAGCTGAATACTTCTATCAGGTGATAGGTTGGTTGTTGAAAATGTCAGCCAGGATATCTGTGTGCTTACCTCTGGCTTTCAGAAACCACAATCATAACTTTTAATTTCTGCAGGTCCCTGAGGGAATCCTACTAGAAAAAGCTGAAAATGGGAAATTACTTTTAATTCCCCAGTATGTTCCATCCCTTCACTTATCCAGGTATTATTGTATTGTACCAACAGGCCCAATGACAGGTTCACTGCTCCCTTGTTCTTTCACGCTCTGTAGTTATTTTAGCTGTTTCATTAGCATAACACAACCGCAGTTGCTATTTTGCATAGCTGTCATGAGTTGGGACACTGAGACCTCGAGGCAGGCATGGGGTTAACTTTTGCATCCACTGTAGTTATGTCAGGTAGTGGAAAGACCTGGAATGTGAGTTTTCAGAACAGACAGGCACCTGTAGCCAGCATTTTTGAATCTCAGGACTGTTGTGCCCAAGCAGCCTTGCATCTTCTAGCCAAGTGGTAGATGTTTGCTTCATCAGTTCATCATTACTATAGCAGGGAGATGGCATTATAGCACATGATTTCTTTACTGTATGATCTGAGTGACTTCTAATGTAGTTAGGTGAATAAAAAATAGAAAAGGAGCTTTACTATCAATAAAGTTATAAGCTTACAGGTATAGCACAGGTCGGGAAGCTGCAGCACCGATGTAGATGTGCTGATTCTTCAGGCTTTGGCAGGTTTACCTCTTTGCTTTTGTAAATTTGCTCTTCAACAGTTTCTTTCCAGAAAAATTTACAAGTTGTTGTTAGTAGAGAAACATGCAGAGCAATAGAAAAAGGATCTGTGCATCTCAAGTACTCTTGCCCATGAAGTGCCAGAGCAGCAAGTTACATAGCATGGCCAGGCTTTGAGCAGCACATTTCTGCTGTGTTCTGCTGAGATGTGTGAATGTCTACAAATGGGCTCTGGGGCATAGCGAGGGAGATCTGCACAGAAGTGCTTTATCACAACAGAGCATTGCCCAGGCACAGCAAGCTGATTGCTCTGAGTTCTCTGGAGTGACCATTTTGGTGATAACATTCACTTACGTCGTCTGTGACACCTTTTGCATTTGCTTGAGAACCTTTCGGCTTTTCAGTGTTTGATTACAAATGCCAGAGTTATTTAGGAGAACATATGCTGTCAGTTTTGATTGGCTTCCTTTGTAATTTTAACAGGCAGTGTTCCCTGGGTGCGTGGCACAGATTACATGGTGAAGACTACGGTGTGTAGTGGGGCAAAGGGATTGTAAGAGTAATAATGACAAGTAAACATCTATCTTTGGTGAGCTGTTAAAATTCCTCGAGAAGAAGACAATTCATGTGAAGGGTGCAGACAAGTTATGGGAGTTGCTGATGTCAAGAATGAGAAAGGATGAATATGATTTTATATATAATGCAAGGTTTTGGATTTTTTTTTTTAATTGCTTTGAAACAGGAGGAGGATTTGAGCAGTGTGGTAAAGGAAGATGCAAGCAGGATACAAGAATCAGGATGTGGAATGGCCAAGAGGTGACAGTAGTAATTGCAGAGAGTAGGGAAACAGCCATGGAGATGATGAGGGGAGAGGGGGGAAATCATTTTGACCATGTTATTTGGACAGCTGGGAACTGCTCAGTTAGGTGGACAAGGGGAAAAGTAGGGTCCTGGAATAGAAAACCGATAGTGAAGGAGGGCTGATAAAAACAACAGTGCCACATGTAAATTTGATGAACTTCACAAAGCTGTACAATTTGTATCTGTGGAGGCTCCATGCAGGAAAGTCAGCAGCTTAGAGGCAATGTTGGCTGCCTTCAGAAACAACGGGGCTGCAAAACTTCTATGCAGAGAAAAGCTGCACCTCAACTCCAGCGTGGCTGGATTTTTATGTCTTTATGTACTGCACTCTGTGCTGCCACTTGTGGGGTTTTTGTTTTTAATGCCATTGTTGTGGCAACAGAATGAGGAGGTCTTCTGCCCTTCTTTACTTTTTCCAGAAGGAAAGTAAAATAATATTAGAAACAGAGTGAACAAGACTGAAAACATAGGAATAAAATACAGGATTGTTTCTTCCTGTCTCTCTCATTCAACGAAATGAGAAGATGAAAAAAGGGTGAACAGATTTTGTTGTGTAGAAGCCCAGCAGTTTTCTGGAACTGTGTGCTTTTATGGGGGCATGTTACAGTGACATATGGTAACTGCTTGCATCAGCGTCCTTCCAGGGAAAGCACTTACATCAGTAAACAGTTGTAACACTGTTAAACGTGGCATATTTATGTGCAGGTTGGTCCTGTGTTCAGGACTGGCAAGAGTCTCCATGGCACTGGGAGTACACATAATAAAAAACTCAATAGGCTCTTTCCTGCTCAGTTATCTGGAGATATTTCTGCATTTTAATAATAGTCCTACTACCTGCAAGTGGGTGCAGCGCTAAGAGGAGAAGAAAAGACCTTCAAGCAGTTTAGGATGGTTGAGGAATTTGTCTTCAGCGTCACCCTTTTGTTTTGCAAAAGATCGCTGTGTAAGTTCTAGTGGTAGAACCCCATAAAAAATTGCTAAGGGGAAATGATTGGGAACCTCAACCAGAAGTCAGAGGAGGTTTGGGTATGGCTCTGCAAGATAGACCTGATTGTAGCAGTGTTGCCTTTTCCTTCCATAATTTCTTGTAATTCACTTCTAGGTACGCTTGGGAAAAAGCATCAAAAAGATTTGTTCTTACCAGCTTTCCCTAGCCTGCCCAAATATGCAGTTCACTCATGTGTCAGTTTTTCACACTTGATTTGAAACAGCAAGAGAGGATACACTGGGAAAAGAGAGAGAGCTGCCTCTTTCTTTACTTCTTTACAAATGCTCGAGCTAATCCTAGCAGGAGTCTTTCAAGAAGCAAAACTTTATCAATAGAGCCAGCCGGCTTTATAAATTGGGCCTGGTTTGGTTTGATATTCCTCACGAACAAACTCAGAAAGTGGAATTTAAAAATAAAAAAAAGAGGGAGGGATTCAATTATTTTACCTTCATTACACTTCATGCTGCTGCTTCTCCCCCGGAGAGTACTGGAGAGTCTCTCTTACTGCTTCAGACTCTTCTCATTTACAGAATGCGATTGTATGAGTTGACCAAATTTTCCAAACCACTGATCTCACTGCACATGCTCTGCTGACTTGCTTCTGGTTTACCTCTAGAAAGTTAGCAAGTTGCATAGAATTGACAACAGTTCTTTTAGTTGAAAACAGTTAAGGGGCCTGTATTTTGCGTTCCTGCATTACTGCTTGCTATGCTCCCCTCAGGTGAAGGGGAAGGTATGTCACATCAGGAAAGGTTTGTACATGTTTGCATAGCTTCCTTGTATTGCATACACCACTACTTGTGATTTGCACTGAAGGGTCAGACTTAAACTACTTTACTTCTTTCTCATCTGGTGTGCCCAGCTGCAGGTTTAGCCTGTTACAGCACAGAAAGCAAAGACCATTGGTATCAGAAGGGACCTAGGGGAGAAGGGCACGAATAACAGCCAGGGAAACCTGTGCATGCAGCTGTGAATAACACTTGTAAAATCATCTCTGGCTTCAGCAAGGTAGATGACATGTCTGGTGCAGTGTGTTACGCTTCAGTGGTTCGTCCCCTCCGCTGTGCCCATGGAAATTGCCTTCATGGAGTGAAACTTGTTGAAGTGCCTCACATGGGCCAGATGAGGCTGGAATTGCTGCACATTTCCTCTGTCTGTTGCCTGGCCAATGTTTTTCCCCCAGTCAATGCCAGAAGGACTTTGGCTGCCCTTGCATCAATCTGTTTGCTGTGGGACAGGTGGTAATAAGCCATTCTGGCACCCAAGAATGAACCAGTGCCATCAGTAACAGACTGTAGTGGGCATTTGCAGAGGTACAATGTAATGATTGGGGCTGAGCGCTGCACAGGATGCGGTGGAACGCTCTTCTAATGTCTCCAGAGCAGCTCAGGGATAATGACCATATAATAACCGAGAGGCAATGAGCAGTCTCTGGTCGGTGCTCCAGCCGCAGAGCCAGACAGCCTCTTGCTTCCTTGTGGCCATCAGTTTGGAGAAGGTACCAGCTGAGTTCTGCACAAAGTGTTTGGCACCTGCTTAACCCCATGTTGAAACCCTTCTGCCTGAGCCTGTGTGCAGAGCAGTTGTGTACGTGCTTTGAGGCACCTTGAGAAAAGTTGACTCTTTTCCTTGCGGAGCTTTGAAGGGTGGTCCGTTCTGCTAAGGACAGAAATGGGTGTAGAAAGAGAGGAGCACAGTTTCTCACTTAGTGATTCTGAGTGTTTCTCCTGCCTGTACAAATATTGCCACTATTTAATTCAGCAGTTTGAGTTGGCAACTGCAATAAAGTCAGCAAGCAGATGCTGCACAGAGAGAAATTATTTTTCTGCCTGTAGTTTTCTTGCCCTATAGCAAAGTTTCATTGTGAGTCAATTGTGTCTGTAATAAGCCTGGCTTTCCAAGAGTTGCTATTGGGTAGGAGGCAGGGGAAGTTTCACAGTGAGCATCTTGTCCCCCTTGTCAGAATTAATTTCCCATTTCTGGCTGGCTTTAAGGGAACAGTATGCTTGTTTTGCCAATTTAAGAGCGAGGGAAGGTGAAAGTTTTACTTGTTGAAAGCCCTGAAGTACATTTAGTGTGCTAAGTGCCAAGTGCTGTTGTGTCACTGGCATCATGGGGGTTCGGGGGACATTCCCAGCTACCTGCAGCCCTTGCAGACTCACTTCGTGCTTTGTCCTGGATTGCATTGATTCAAAGAGGAAGGCCTTGATGTTTGAATGTATTTAGAGTAAAAGCTGCAGGATTCCTTCCTAAGCCAAGGTTTTTTCCACTTCAGTCTGAAAAATATTGTACCGCCTGCAAGGCTCTACAGAACTTGTCTATTGAGTGAAAGTAAATGTGACAGAATTAGCTTGCTCCCAAATGAGAACCTCTTTGAACAGGAGTGTTGCCTGGGGAGGTCACTCCTGAAGGAGGAGGTTGCACTGCAGGGCAAGCCATTGCCTCTTTCTCTCTAAAATCTCTTCTGCTCTGCCTGTTCTAATGTGCGAGTCGGTGCAGGCAGGCTGAACATACAGAATTCTGTGTACAAAGCTGTCAAGGTAAGCCTGACTGTGCTTTTAGCGGGCTTGTGAGAGCAGGATAACATTTTACATAGAAAGCCTGAAGAGAGCTGACTTCAATACCACATTGAGCTCTCTGGAAATGGTGTCATGCTTTGATCACTCGGAGGTCCTGACAGGAGTATTTATTTAAGACGCTAGTATTTCAAAACCTAGTTATAGCTATTGCACCATCCACAGCTGTTGAAGATTACAACTTAAGATAATTATTCTTTTAAGAACTAGTTTTTGTCAGAGAGGAGTAATGCGCAGCCGTGGCAGCACCGCATGTCTTGGTGGTGTTTTAGCACTTCCTTGTAATCATTCACTCTAATGCTGCGCAACTGAGCAAATCCCATGGCCATTTCATCCTGATAAAATGGAAGAGATAGATGAGCTTTTCCCTGCCCCTGGAAGGCTGACAACAAATCTCAGATTCACCGGACCAAGGAGGAAGCAATTACCCAGACAGCAGCTTGCCAACAGCCACGTTCTCCCTTAAAATAAAGGAGCATAGTGACATCGTATTTTCATCAGCTTTCCCTGTGCTACTGCAGTGAAGGGAAAGCTTTCTCTGGAGCTTTTCTCTAACTTTTTTCTGCTTCTAAATCTGTATTTTCTTTGTTAGCTTATTATCTCCTGCCTGAACACAGTTTACTCCCTGCAATTTTGAACCAGAAAGACAGACGTTCTGTTAAATGGCAGACTTCTTTGAGAAAATCTATATGCCTCTGCAGTGACGCTTACAGCTTTGTTTCTTGCTCCATCATGGGTCAAGGTCCAGCATGGAGCAGCTGCACAGTGCGTAGGTGATTCTGGTGGCATCAGAGGGAGGTTTGTAGGAATGGTAAGAGAGGTACTGGCTGAAAAATGGGACCATGCATCCCACATCTTGTCTTACTCAAAGTAATACGCCTGATCCTGGGAGAGAGCAGCAGCACATCAGCTGCTTTGTAGGGAGAATGCTTCTCTCATAGTTGTGGTATGGCGGAGGTAGATAGGAAGACTGCTACTGGCAGGTCTGTTTCTTGGAGGCTGTGCAAAAAATCTGAAGGATGACTTCCAGATAACATATTGTTGAATCCATAGCATCAGATAGCTTGAATGACAAAAGCCTGCTGAACATAAGTGGGAAATGTTTTCTAGCATCGCATTTCTTTACATAGTCTGGCAGTTTTCTGTCCCTTGGGCTGGAGATCCCTTTCTGCCCGTTTTCTCTATCAATTGCGTGCAAAAGGTTTCTTTGAGCTTCATTCTCTCTCCATAAGGAAATGAGTCATTGAGCAGAAAGGGGTTTTGGTCCAGTGAACACAGAAGGTCTTCAATGTAGGTTTGAATGCAGGCTTCCTGGAAAATAGCAAAAGTTGCTGTTCTCAGCATGGAAGGGCAAGGATGGTGAGGGAATATTCAGATCACTGAGTATGAAGGGAACTAAGCAGAATAGGCTATTTACTCAAATAACTTTTCTTTGCATTTTCTCTCCTTTATCTTTCCAGTTTTATTTGAAGACTCTCATTCATCCTGCTTACTTTCTGTGTCCTGCAATATTTCAGCCATGCTTTCGTACATGTCCTTTTCTTTTGTCAGCAAACATTGCAGTGGCCGTGGATGCTCTTAAAGGGATGTGGGAAAGAGGGGAGCTGGACTGAAAATTAGATACTTCTTTGTTGTTTTCCTGGGAAAAATCCATTGCAGTAGCATGATCCTTGAGATGTGCCACATGCCAGGAAAGATTTCATCATTCTCGATTTAGCAGAAGCATTGCTGTCATTTGATAAATAAAGCTTACCTGACATTGGCAGAGCAAGGGAACCTGCTGGACTGAAATGCCAGAAAAAATACTGAAGTGATGCCATTAGGTATTCACTGTGTTGTTTGAAGGCAAGCTGTTAAAGCAAAGCTCCAACGATGGGAGCTTTCTGTCCCTTTGGTTGCGTCTCGCCTGTTAAAATGTTATCAGAATTGGTATGGAGATTGCTGAAATCAACTTGAGACATTCTCTCATTATTCAGCTGCTCGTTTGCAATTTGAAATCAGTCATTTAGCTTTAAGTGGCTATAGGTCATTAATTATGAGCAGGTTCTTTACAGTACAGCTGCAGACTGTAAGTGTCCTGATGAAGAGATATTTAAAAAGATTTTTTCACTTGATTCACAAATACTGTTTTTAGCCTGAAGTTCAAACAAGAGTCTTGTTGACCCCTTCTTCCTTCCTATCCATAGACTGAAGTTCTAGTTAACCCAAGAATAGAGTTTAATATCCAAGGTATCCTCTTCTTGTTTGAATAAAGTTATGCTTTTCAATGTTTAACTGCCTTTTCTTATCCCACATCTCTCTCTAATCTTATTCTCTCATCAGTCTTCTCCCACAGACACATTGCAATTCTCTCTGTCCTGAAGCAGGTTTATTCCCTCACCTGTTAAGTTGGCATTAAATTTCTGCCATTTCTGTTTTGGGGGACATCCTGGAGTTAGTACGCAGCCTGGTGTCATAAGGCCTTTCTCTGGTTTTCCTCTCTGCTGAAGGCTGTAACATTTATATTTGGAAGCTTTTTATTTTTCCACCTGTGGCATTAGAATTGCAGTACACCCTGTGGACATTTCAGCTTTGTCAGCTTGACTGTTATTAAGCTGTAATCGTTTATCATCACTAGCAATGATTTTATGACTTTTTTTTTTTTTTTTTTCAGAAGGAATCGCCGAACATTTATTGGTAAACTGCTGTGAGCACACAAAGACTTAAGATACATAATTTATAAAGCTGTATTTATGTAGCAGTGCTTTATGATGGAAGGTTGTGCTGAGAAAGAGTTTGAGGTGGCGGTTTAATTTTTAGATGAGCCAGAAGTCTTTGTTTCCATCCCATTTCAGGCCCCGGCAGAGTGACTGAGAATCTCCAGAAACCCAAAAGCTTTTTTCCCCTCTAATGGCAAGAGAGAGTATGTAAATAAAATTGACACACATAAAACTGCAATAAACTACAACTGTTTCATGAATTTATAACGTGAGGGGGCAAAGTAATAAGCTATAAATTCGTGTCAGTCATCCTCCTTTATTAAGAGCTGCCAAGCAACACGTGTGACGGGCAGTGCAAGAACGTGTACAGCTGAATGCTTTCCATTTGCTGAACTGGGAGGGTTTGATTCCTCACGCTCTGTGTGTATTTGCACACGCACGGGGCTTTAATAGCTATATGATAGCATGGTCTTACCATAAGGTAGGCAAAAAAAAAAAAAAGCAATATGTAATTTTTAATTAATAAGGGTAGATGAGTTAATTACCAAATCACCTCGGGGAGGATAATGAAATTTCATGACCTGTCGTTTGCAGTGATAATTATCTTAGATGAGTCTTTTAGGAAATAGGACAGCAGAGGGATTTTCTGTTGGTCACCCCTGTGATCTCTGCATTGATCAGGGGTGGGGCTGCCCTGGGCTGCAGTGACCTTTACAGCTAGCTGTCTGGTCATTGTGGGCATCTGGGCTGTGGATGTGGTCAGGGGAATTTCGATCAGTGCTGCTAATGGTGCTGATAAAGGTGGGCTTAGATTAAGCTACGCTGATATTTAGACGCTACTGATAGCCTTGACATCTAAAGTGACATCAGTCACATGCAAGCCACCTTAAATGTCCAAAAGTTAGTTGCACGGGTCTGAAGTTAGACCAAAATATTTGCGGTCTTTCTGTGTTGTATCCTGTAGCACGTGACAAAGGGAGATGGGATTTGTTCCAAAAATCTTGAGCAGTTCAGATGCTGACAGCAGTATTTGTAAGACTAGAAGGGCACTGTTAGGTAGCCTGTGGTGCGGGCTTGTTGTTTAAAGGATGCTTTATACTCATTTTTACTTTGTAATCTTTGTGCTCACTTCAGTGGATTCCCCAAAACAGATAAAGCCAAATAAAATATGAAGACAAGGGATGCTATGGGCTCTCCTATCTATACGTTGCAGTGACATTGCTGATCGGAGATGTGTTTATTCCAAAGCAGCTGAAATGCTTCCATAGCAGATAGTTGGTTCATGATAAGAGAAGACTATATTGTTTCCTTTGGGGATAACTAGTGCAGAAAAAAAGATTATTTGAGGTGGCATTCATTACTGATGGCGTGCTGCCCGTGCTTGGAAGTGGCGTGGGATATGGCAATCGTATATAAATAGCACCAGTAAGAGTGCAGAAAAGTCTCAAATGTGCTATTGCATAGCAAAGCCTAATATAAATAAACAATCATTAAAAATTGCTAACATAAAACAAGGGAATAATCTTTGCTTTCTCTTGTACTCCCATCCAATTAGAATAGTTGTCTTGACGAGACATTTGGACTCGTCAGTGAGAGATGCTATTCTGGGCATAATGCTGGTTTTGTTACAAGAGACTGCTTACATGGCATTGTTAGGCAATTGTGATGGTAGTTAATACTTTGTTTGCCTGTACAAATATTATTAACAATCCATTTAGAAGAATCCATAAAAGATTT
Source organism: Centrocercus urophasianus (assembly GCF_019232065.1). Taxonomy (NCBI): domain Eukaryota; kingdom Metazoa; phylum Chordata; class Aves; order Galliformes; family Phasianidae; genus Centrocercus; species Centrocercus urophasianus. Next base: position 8,656,710 of record NW_024884586.1, on the reverse strand, counting down.
GGAACTCATCTTCCTTGGCTTTCTGATGGTGTTCAGTGAAAGCAGATGAGCTTTGTGAAGTGAGGCTGCTTATCATTTGGGTGTGATTATTGCTCACAACTCTGTTATTGATTAGGGCATCGATCCTAAAAGTGGCAAAAAACCTTTCCTAAGGCTATGTGAGCTATTTATTGATGGGACTATTTCAAAAAGTCTTTTAATGAAAAGCTTGTGGTGGTGCACGAATTTCATCATTCTCCCTGTCTCAGTGAATAGCTAAAGGGTGAATAGCTAAACCTCAGTAAAGGAAGGTCTTAGTGGGTCACAATGCATTTCAAATTTCATTAGTGTTGCTACTGCTAGTATGCTTGGCTTCCTGCATGGAGATGTATTTATATCTTGGGTACCCTGGTTGGGGTGGTTTTGTTTAATACAGGAAAGAATATTGAGACTGTGTGCATTCATTTTGCCAGTGAGCTCTTAGAGCAGACAAGAGGTCACATTCCATCCCAGACAGTAATGGGTTTTCACAGCAAAACGTGGCAGTGGTTGCAATGGGGAGGCCACAGGGAGAGAAAAGGAGAAGGAAGAATTGCATCAGAGTGATCTGAACCAGACCTTCATTGCA
>NW_024884586.1:8422246-8656093 GCF_019232065.1 Centrocercus urophasianus | reverse complement strand
AGAAGGAAGAATTGCATCAGAGTGATCTGAACCAGACCTTCATTGCACAATTTTCTTTTGTATGCAAGGCACGAATACCTTCGCCTAGTATTCCAGGTGTTACATAGTTCATTTTATTCGCAATACTAAGCTCCCCCTTTACATTGCTTTCATTGATTGATGCTGTAGAATGCTGTTTTTCGGCACTGTGGAAGTATCGCTAGCTTTACTATTAGCATGAATATGAAGGAGCCTGTTAATAAATATCAGTGACAAGTTTTTCGTGCGTTGTTCAGATACGAGAGTCACGCTGGAGTCTGTCACAGAGCTTCCTAGCTTTTAGGAGCTGGGATATTGTGTGAAAGTCCAACTGCTTTCTGAAACCTTCCTGTGCCTACTGGAGGTGGCTCAATGTACAGAACCATAAAGGTTGGAAAAGACCTCTAAGTTTATCTAGTCCAGCTGTCAATCCATCACCACCCTGTCCCTCATTGCCACACCTACACAGTTCTTGGACACCTCCAGGGACAGTGACTCTACCACCTCCTTAGGCATCCTTTTCTAGTACCTTACCACTCCTTTTTCTCAGAAATTTTTCCTACTGTTTTTCCTGAGCAGGACTTGAAGGACTCGCTCCTCAAGGAGCGAGCTGCCCATGTGATGGTCTGTCTGCAGTCCAGCATATTTGTCTTTGAAAGGACTCGGGGTATTGCTTGTTCGAGGCAGGGCAGATTGCAGGCACATCTGTGATGGGACCAAGGGAACAGAGTGCACTGCTTCTGGCATTCCCACTAACCTGCACCTCTGGCCCTCTGCCTGCCCTCTGACAGTCTTCAGAGAATTACTTGGCTGTGACCCTAAATATCCTTGTATGTGTGTCATTCTAGTGCCACCAGCTGCTGAGCAAATGACTGAACATCAAAAGTACAAATGGCAGGGGAGAGTATGGAATAGCTGTATTCTTCAGGGGAAGATGACCTACTTGATTGGTTAGACCAAGAAAACCAATTTCTCTTTGTAAAGGTCTCCATCAGGAAAATTAGCCATTATCACAGTGAAATTACATCAGCATGATCTGGGACCTGTGGAAAGGATGCTCTTAAAACCAGCCTTGAGATGTAAAGAGCCAAACACATGAGTAAAAGCAACATCCCCGAGCCTCCCCCATTTCAGGACAAAAAACCAGGGACTGTTTTCCTGATCTGCCTCAACTTTCAGAACTAAGATTATCTTCTGCCAGTGTGCATCATGGGAGACCCTTTATTCAGAGCATTTTTAATCAGATATAGGCTTATAAAGTCAAGACTCGGTATTTCTTGGAAGCTTTTGTGAGGAAGGATATCAGCCTTAGCTCTTTCTTTCCCACACTATCAGCAATTTTCTCTTTTAGATACACAACTAATTTTACATTCCAACTATAGTATGTATCTATATGCACTCTAGGGGTTTCTATAGTAACCAGCCCTGTGCTATCTGCATACCTCTATGGATGGATTATACATCTAACATAAAAATATTTTTACTTGCATTTTGCTGCAGACTGTGCCTGTTAGCACATGTTTTAAAAACATCTTGAGTAAAATGAAACAGAAAGACTGTCTCTTTTGGCTTTGTATTGTTTAAGAAATCTGTTTGTTTATGTTTGGTTTTGTATGACCCCTGTCATCTTATTTCAGTATATCTCAATCTAAACCTTTTCAATGTCTAAAAGAGAATAACACTACAGACACCAAATAATCTGTGTTATTTCTTGTGCAAGAAATCTGTGTAAACCAAAGAACTGAGCTGTGGCTTCTGGTGTCATTATTTGGTGCTCATTATCCATAGTTTCTCCTGCCATCTCACCAGATGGTTTGGGTAAAATTCTCTGTAGATAATCTCCTTTCCAGAAATCTCAGTTCTTATGCTGTGTAGAAGACCAAATTTCACCTTTTGCTTCTTTCGTTTTCAGTATTTAGCAACATGTATGTGGCAACAAGTGACAAAAATTGCATCTAGAACTCCAGATCTGGTTGTTTCCCAGTTTATACTCCGAAGTCACTAGAAACTAGTATTTTACAGAGGGCACAGAACTGAGATTGCAGAGCACGTTCTGTTTTCTTCCATTTCTGCTTCTTTTTAAAAGCTTTAACTTCATTTTATTCATTCTGATTCCAGACCCAATGCATATATTCTTCCTTAGGACTGTAACGATTTCATTACTGTCATCCCAGATGAATTTAGAAATGATGTTTGAGGAGCTTTAACGCTTTTGCTTTGTTAGAGGTTAAAACTCAAACCTGGAAAGACAGTGACTAATTAAAGTCACTGACAGTTAAGCATGTGCTTAAATGCTTTGCTCGATAAGGATGGCACTGAGCATATTGAAGTGTTTCAATGAATTTTGAACCTGTAAAAGGAAAATACAGTTTTTACACTGGATGTGTTAACTCATAACTGTTGCAGTTCTGTTCTTTTGTAACAGTAGTTGATAGATAACTATGATTTAGAGGAGCAAGTGCTTAGGAGAATACAGCTCATAAAGCAGCAGGGATTAACTGAAAGGCTTTTTATTCACTTTTCCATTAGCAGGGTGTCAGTATGATATTCTGTCTTTTTACATCTTCAGTTGGCCCTGAATTTACTTTAGTTGTATGGGGCCGCAATTTAGTGGTGGAACTCGACTGGGGAGGGATAATGAATTTCTTAAGGCTTAAGCTCTTGAGGCTCTTTCCTCTGCAGGATAACTGAAAAAACAACTTCTTGTGTTTCCATTATTGACGCTATGAAAACAAATGCCTTTCTTATGATATTTCTTTTCCCATAAGCTCCGAAGTCTGTAGAATTTTCGGGCTTGATAAAAGCTCTCGCTGTTTGTCAGGCTCACACACTGGCTGGAATATCCTAAAACAAATCTTATTTATAACGCGAGCTCCTAAAGTGTGTATCTTCAAACCTGTGCCAATAGCAAGGAAGAGAGCAATGAGAGCATGAACCCCAGGATGATGCATAACATCAGCTTTGAAATAATTTTGAGCTCTATACTGCGTTGCACCACCGGACGGCAGCTTGTAATGGAGAGGCAGACAGCAAGTGAATCACCTTGTAAGAAAAGGTCTCGTGCAACAGTGCTGATTGGGGCAGCGAGTGATCTGCCATGCTGGCTAGCACTAGTGAAGAGGAGAGCTGTGTGGCTCTTAGAAGATTCTGGGCACATACATAATGCCCCATATTGCAAGATGACATTTTTATACTTGAACCTTAACATCACTTTCCTAAGCAAAATGCAGAAATGGAGTGGCTAACAACTAGTTTCATAGAGCTTTTAATTTTTAATTGCTGTGCACTGCTTATCTGCAAAGACGAAAAGATTGACATTTGAAATACTTTGTGCTTTACTCAGATGCACTCTTTTGAAACATCTTCCTCAGAGTCATAGAGATATCAGAGAAGAGTTTGAGAGTGGACTAAAATGACACCAGAACAAAATAAAATTTTTGCTGAAGCTAGTATGCTACAGTGAGTAGATGTTCTTATCAAGAAAGTGTTGAGTCTGAGAGTAGAGCAGCATCCATTTGTGATGTGTAATTTCTGTGGAATAATGTCTGTCTGCTAGGTGGATCTGGCGCTCATCCGAGCTGAGACCAGACGTGTCTGTCTGTGAAGCAGTGAGGCTGAGAGCCCGTCTGAATTAGGCAAGGAAATTATTTCCTGAGTCTTCTACCCTACAGAAGGGATTTGTGGACTGCAGGTTTGTTGTTGTGTTGGTTTTTGTTTTGTTTTGTTTTGTTTTGTTTTCCTTCTGTACAAACCTCATGACGCAGCCTCCTGTTGAAATCCCAAGCTTCGATAGACTTTTTAGGTCTATCCTATAACTGAATAGACTAATGACTTTTCTATCTTTATGCTGCTCTGAAAAGACCTCCTTAGGGGACACAGTCTGATAGCCAGGGTGCAGAAGACATGCATGGTGCACAAGGCATGTGTTTGTATTCAGCCAAGTTTTAATAGGCTGCTTAATCTCAGTAGTGGGAAATCAGGAGACTTCTTGCAAGGATCTAGTGGCTCTGTAAGCCAGCTCTCACTGATTGTTTGATGCAAATTACGAGACAGCTGAAGTGCTCTGGAGTGATGACAGCTGAGAATTTGCTGGTGGCTGTCCAAATTCCGTAAACATTACTGACAACCTGGGTCATGATGCAAGAGCAGAAGGCAGTGATAACAGGAGAAGGGAATGCGTGTGTGTGAAGTGCAGAAGTGGAGGTATCTTTACTCAGCTCCAAAATGCGTGAAATAACTCGATCCTTATTTCTTCTTTTTAATGTACTCTAGTTTAAGTACTGCATTGCTTGTAGTTTAGCTGCTGATTCACCAACGCTGGAGCTTACAGGGTGATCCTACAGGTTAGACCTGCAACTGTAATCACTGTGCCCAGTGGAAGAGAAATACAGCTTCTGCAGTGGATCTGAGGGAGGGAAAGAGATTTCTGACCTTGTAACTAATTGCATGGCAGATCTCCTCAATTTGGTTTGAATAGGCCATGCTCTCATTGATTAAAAAAAAATTATATATGAGAGTATGACGTGGGTAAGGAGAAACAGGGAATTAACTCTTTCATTGGTGTCTCTTTCCATAAACCCATGTCTGAAAATAGGCTGATGCCAAGCAAGAAAAAAACCTTCACGTTTAAATTCTAAGTGAGCACTGAAACTAGAGGGGGGAAAAGAGTGAGGTAAGGAGAACTTACAAATGCCCATAATGTTGACCAGGTTTCATCTAGCCAAATACCCGGCTTTGGGTCATGGCCAGTTAGGAGTGCTGAGAGGGAATATAAGAAAATGGATACTTTTCTCAGCTGCTTCAATTTACAGTTTTAAGTTCTTCATATGCAAGGTTTGCATTCAAGATGTCATTTTCAATAAAACCAGCGCGCTTTGCCCTCCTTGGCTTTGTGTAATCTCTTTTTGACCTGCTTATATTTTGATATCCACAAAACTGTGGCCACAAATTCCAAAGTACAGGTTAGTGTTTTTGTAAAAAGTACTTCAATTGGTTTTAAACCTGTGGACAAAATGAACTCTGCCTGTTTTAAAAATTATCTTTCTCTATTTTCCTTTCCTATCCAATGCTGGATTTTAGGGATTGCTTCTATTCCAGTCTCTTCACTCTCACGAATGTTGTCCCCACGAACTGATGGTTTTTTGCTGATTCTTTTTTAAATCATAGCTAAACTGATGTTGCTCAGATCACGGCCATCCTACATGAGGCTTGCACTTATTGTTTGGCTCTGCAGTTCAGAGCCCTAGAGCCTAATTATAATAAAGGCAGAAAGCACTTCAGTTCCTCATGCAGTACTCCATTTAACTTTCCAAAATCCAAGGCACAAAGAGATGAACTTTTATGACATCCTCGCCTCTTACATTTGTTAGATTTTAGACCTCTGACTAGCAAGAGAATTGCAGCATGTGCTACACTGTGGTGATGCTACTGGTGAATATCGGATAAGCTCTGCTAAAGAGCCCATCCCAGTGGTGGAACACTGGCTGCATGTTCAGTATGTGGTGATGTGATGCAGATACAGGTCCAGAGATTTATTTGGTGGTCTGAAGGCAGCACCAATGCTTGAAGATGTTTTCTACAAGTGGCCAGCAGGCTAGTTTCCAGATCCTTCAACAAGACAGGCAGCTGCTACAGCAAGAAGTTGTCTGTGTGCTTGTAGAGAAAGCTGCAGTCCCTTCAGTAGCACGTGAGCTTCTGCTTTGTGCATGTAGGATCCTGGATTCATTGCATCCTGTCAGTGTACGTACATATTACATTTCCACCTGACATATGTATCTAGCTAAAAGAAACAGTTTTTTAAGTACGCCTTACATTACAAGAGCATTTGCTGGGTAATGTTCACATCACAGCTATTAATACTTTGATGTTGATTTTTTCATTGTAAGCTCTTACTCCGTAGTTAAAGGAGGGGGAAGAACATTTGCAGAAGAATAACTGCATAGCAAGTGGGATTGAGAAAGCCATTTTAAGCCAGTTTAAATTTGTGGAGACTGGGAGAGAAAAATCTTTCTAAGTGAATTATTATAACTGCAAAAAAACTGGTCGTGCTTCCACTTGAGTCCTGTTATCAGTGGATTTTTTAATATAACAGGAATAGTTTTTATCTAAAAGGGAAGTGTGATGGGTAGATCCTAATCAGTCACAGTATGAGAAGCCTTGATTAGATGCATTCTCAATGTAACAAAACCAATATAAAAAACACTTAAGGACACCAACACCATTATGATGAACAATGAGGCAATTTCTCCTGCTGTATTTTAAGTGTGTAGCTGTAACTTCAGAATTATTTTCTCTAACAGCACGCATATATCCGGGGTTGTTTGGGATTACTTTGTTTACAATAGTGTAAGATCAATTTTAAGTGTATGCTCTGAAGCCTGAATAATTTATTTTGTAGCCCATTAGAACAATTTGGAGGATCTAATTTTGCAGACAGCTTTTCTGCTAAGAGAGTGAACTCACACGTGGCTGTGTCTCCCAGGGAGAAAGAGATGGACTGAATCTCTGCTCTTAGGGTGAGCCACCAGCTTTACTGCCACACTCTGCTATTTAAATGCCCACAAGCAATTTGTCGTAAGCAAAATGAACCACTCCTTCCACAGTCAACTGCAAAGTCCAGGGCTTGCTAAGGACCCACTGTTTATGTTTTTATAGTTGATACTTTATAATTGAGAAACTGGCACATTGGATGGCCTCTTCCAGATTTCCACCACAGTCTATCCTAGAACACAAACATAATTAAAATCTCAATTCAATCTCCAGGCTTAGGGCTATAAACTATCCCAGATTGGGCACTAGAATAAAAGATTTTACTAAAAAAATGCAACATTTACTAGAAAAAAATGTTAAAAGATGCTGCATTCTGTTGTTTCATTCACAATTGCCTTGCTCGAGAGTGGAATATCATGAACAATTAGGCAAATAATGTATTAAACATTTCACAAAAGATTAAAAAATGTTGTCAGTGGCCTGATATCTTTGGGGATTTTTTCTTCTTTTTTTTTTTTTTTTTTTTTTTAATAAATTCTTTTTGAATTAGCCTTGCCGTCTCCATGTAGTACCAACACAGAGTTGTGTAAGGTTGCCAGCTTCAGGCTGTGGTCTGATCACTAATCTTTTTGTTTCAACATTTAGTGTGTGTTCTAAATGTGACAGCTATTTGCAAGGAAGACACCAGATATTCAGGAGTAGCCCTGGTAATGGTTTTGGTTTTGCTTAATTTTGTATCTCAGCAAATCCTGAAGGCTGTCAAGACTTGTCATCTCATCACTCTTCTTCTGCCTGTTTGATACTGGCAAGGATTGAGAGATGGAGTAGAGGAAGAAAAAGTGGAGGAAAAGGAACAGCATAAGTTACTAAGCAAAATTATCCATAGTTTAATAGCTTTTTAGAGACAAAGATGAAGAAACCAAATCAGGCAGCAAAGAATCAATTATGACAGTTCTGTTCTGTTTGAGATACCTTGCATAAATAAACACGATCCCTCTGGTCCCTGGAATTGAAACTGGGAGTTAAGCTTCTGTTCAGAATAAGAAAAGCAAAAGGGAAGGGAGCCATTTGGAACCAGAAAATATTCTGCCCTCATTGGAAAGGTTCCTGTGACTGTCTTGGTGGATCTTGAGTTCCCTTATTTGTGTTCTTAACCAGATGCTTGAGTGTTACTGTGTACTGTGGCCACAGACTTAGAGTTGTGGCTCAGCCCTTGGTGGAAAGAGTAGCGTAGACCAACATCAAGGGCATCCTCCATTTTCCAGGTAGTTGTATGGCAGCTCCGTGACTGTACTCAAGCACCACAAGGAAACATTCTGGTGTGGGAGGAGGAACAGGGCTGGAGTAACATGCAGCAACTTTCAGTTGTGTGTGTTGCCGTTGTCTAAGAAGCACTTTGTGAAATCCATTATAGCCAAATGGTTTAATGCTCAAAGGATCCCTTTGTACTTGTTAGATTTTGGTTAGTCGACATAAGGAAAAAGTATGTGTTCCTTCTTCAAAAACAGAAAGATAATGAGCTGATAGAGAGCCTGAGGTATATTAGAGTACCTCTGAATCAAGAAGAGCATAGTGAGATGCTCCTGGTGACAAACTGACCTGAAATATTCTGCCCTGATGTAAATGGGACAGCGACAGTTGCAGTGTTCTACATCAAACATCTGGTTTTGTGAAGTTTTGTACTGCCAATGGTTTCTCTGTTTTGCAGCCAAGAATGACTGGGAAAGGAGATGGTGCTGTAATCTGATGTCCTAAGGGAAATGTCATCTTCGGTGTTGTGTGTTGTACATCATAAAGAACCTAGTGGGTGGTGGAGGAACAGCAGGCATGTCCTGACCCACATCCTAAAATACAAACAGGAGTTGTAGGCACCTGTATTACTTGAAGCATGTAGCAACACAGAGAATGTGAAAAGGAATGAAATAAGCTGCCTTTTATTGGTGCTACGGAATTGCTTTGCAAGAAAGAACTGGCGCTAATTGCCAGTGCTCTGATTATTCTGGTTTTAGCTTGGGCCTCTTCCCAATAGATATTATTTTACTGTCTTCCCTTTTTAGAGCATATATGCCTCCTTTTTTCCATTTTTTCCTTGGCCTAGGATGATAACTTTTGTTTACATGTCCTCAGGTACTCCAGATAATTTTCTATGGGTTATCTTCCTTCAGTATTTTTCCTACTCCTGTCTCCTGGTTAGTCATTTTAGACCACTGTAAATATCACAGTACACAAGTGGGCAGTGAAGAAAGGTATTTCAGTGTATGTGGTCACTGCAGGTACTGTCCCTCCTTGGTGCTTACCAAGGGCACATTGCACCAGCTTGAATGTTGTGGTATGGGATGCATGTATATGGAAAGACAACTTAATGAGATGTTGTGAGTCCACGTGTCCTGGTCTGCCTTCTCTCAGTGGAGACATTCAGGTTGATGCAGCTGAGGTACATTGCAATGAGGTACAGTTTTGCTTCTTACAAAAGCAGTCTTGTTTGCAACTAGGGTAGAGCCACCATTCTTGTCTCCTCCTGAGGGGAAATTCAGTATCATGCAGAGGCAACCTTAGCAATTAGCACTAAGAAATTGCTTTGGCTTTTGGGTTTCTCTTCTGTGTTTCATTTCAGAGTCTTAGCTCTGCCCCAGGATTAGCTCTGTCTTTTTCCTCTTCTGATTCAGGAGTTGCCTTATGTTCATCCGTTTTACGCAGACATTTAATTGATATGCTCCTATGTGTGGCTTACTACTCTATGAATGCAGTTTTTTTTCCTCACCTTTAATTGGTTTGGATAATAAAGTGCAATTATAAAACTCAATAAAAATTGGTTATTTTAAAGGGAAGGTAGGAAAGAAAGAAATGTAAGTGATGCGCTGCTGTGTGACTGTATAATAATGCAAAATTCCCTTTGGTTTAATTCTATTTAATTGCTCAACTTTACTCAGTTTGTTACAATTGTGCAGACTTTATCTCAATTATAAGCAGCAGGCTTATAATTGTTTGCATTTTTAAAAGTTCCTTGTGTATATAATAATTGTAAATTTGATGTTTTTGTGGTGGTGACTGCCTTTGCTGCCATGCTCCCTTCTCCTTGCTCACATACCAGAAGAGCCTGTACTACTGCTTCCCTTTAAGATTTTTCCTAAACCAGTGAAGTCCTCATCTCATCTGAAATTTGGGTCATTTTTTGATTGTATTATCTTATTGATAAATTTCCTCTGTATGAAGTGTTTTCCTTTGTCTGCATTGTCTACTTTGGGCTGAAAGTGCTGTAACTAAAGATCGTTCTTAGGCATGGCTGCTACAGTGGAGCTGTATTGATTCACTGCTGTATTGATATGGATTAAAATCTGGGGTTACTTTGATACAACAACTGAGCTTTTTTTTCACTTTATTTTTCCAGTTGGGGGGCTGTGGAATCCTTGGAGTGGGCATCTGGCTGGCAGTTACTCAAGGGAACTTTGCCACCCTCTCTTCATCTTTCCCATCACTGTCAGCTGCCAATCTGCTGATTGTCACAGGAACTTTTGTCATGATCATTGGCTTCGTGGGCTGCATAGGTGCCATCAAAGAAAACAAGTGCCTCCTGCTGAGTGTAAGTATTAAGCTGCTGTGCTGTTGTAGTGCTTGCTGTTTTAAGATGCTGGCGCTATTCCTATGCATGTTACAGTATCCTGTATTTCAACAGAGGTGGTCCACTTGGTGTGTAAGAGATGTGAATATTGTTGGAGTCAGTCTTTGGTAGTTTGAGGGGTTGCTGCATCATTTGTGACTATGCTTTTAGCCTATCTTTGCAGGATGAGACCTGCAAGAAGGGAAGGGTTAGTGGTTACGTGGGTTTCCTTGAACTCTTCAGAGAGGAGGGAAAGATTTGTGAAGACATCTTTGCAGTATACCCTTGAACTGTTGTTTACTTAGCTTTGGAAGCTATGTCTTCTTAACATCTGCTCTAACGGCACCGAGGATGTGAAGTCCTGGGTGGAATTTTAACTGTAGGCAGGAAACATTGTGAAGAGAAAAACTGATTTTGGTTTAAACTGGAAATGAAGTCCTTTAGACTTGGCAGTGTTTATTTTGCCAATCGTTAGCTCTCCAAAGATTGAGATGTCAGGAAGTAAAGGTGCCAACCTTTATAAGGAGGTTGTTGTGAAATCAAAGATTAATAAGGTAACAGCTGTCCATAATTTAGCAGAGGCTCGAGCCATACAGCTAGTGCATTTTATCAAATATTGTTTGATGCCACTCAATGCTGGACTGACTTTACAGTAGAGAGGGCTTGTTGTAGTTGATGTTAGTGTATACTTTTAGTCCTGTCGAATTGAAGACTGAGATGGCATTGCTGCTGAAGTCTTGTACCTCACAATGAGGTCCATCAAACCTTATAGTGAAGTGAAGCTGGGGTTTCATTTACTGAGCTGGCGATTCCACTGTAAAAAGGCTGTTCATCACCTTATTTCACACAGATCAGGATCTGTCAGTCCTCAGTACTGCGAGAGTTTCTGATATATTGGCCCTCACTAACCTTTTTGGCATAGGCAGATTCTCACAGGATCACTTGTCCTTGCTGCAGCTAGTGTGAATCTACTCCATCAACTAGATTTGCATCCTTTTGGGGAGATGCAGCTGTTAAGGCTTCTTGCTCCTCCTAACACATACAGCAAAATACTTCTGGTCTTGATTGCCCTTGATTGTATTTGGTGCATCAAGTTAGATAAAAGAATAGAATCAATTTGTTTTAGAAACTCTTCATATGGGAGAGCAGGGAAACTTGAGTTAATTTGGTACCATCACTGAGCCCTATTTCTCTGTCTAGTTAGTCTGTGTGACTTCTATTTTACTTCACTTTCTTCACTTTGGAAGTGTGTTCCCTTAGATCTGTTATTGAGCTGCTATATAGAATCATAGAATCACCAAATGGCTTGGGTTGGAGGTGACCTGAAAGATCAGTTCCAGCCCCCTGCCATAGTCAGGATTGCTGTTCACTAGATTGGGTTGCTCAGAGCCCCAGCCAAATTGGCCTAGAATGCTTCCAGGGATAAGGCATACACAACTTCTCTGGGAAACCACTTCCAGTGCCTCACCACCCTCTGAGTAAACAATTTCTCTCTTATACTGATACTAATCTGAATGGTACCCTCTTCAGATTAAAGCCATTATCCCTGGTCCTATCACAACACGTCCTGATAAAAGAGTCCCTTCCTATTTTTCCTGTAGGCCCCCGTTAGGTACTGAAAAGCTGCTGTAAGGTTTCCCTGGAATATTCTGTTCTCCAGGCTGAACAATGCCAGCTCTCTCAGCCTGTCTTCATGGGAGAGGTACTCTAGCCCTGTGAACATTTTAGTCACCTCCTCTGGACCCACTTTCGAGCATGACAGCAACTCATGAGTAAATTGTCTTGCTCATGCGTGATGTTTCTGCCATATCTTCTTATGCATTGTTTGGTTTAGCTAACTTTTCTTAACTTAGAAACTATTTTTTCCTAAGTGTTACTTCTGTCTGTAAACAAGAGCTTTGATAGCACTTTGACAGAGAAATTGAAGTCCAGGCACACAGATATGCTTAAGTTGGGCTGATGGAAGCTATTTGACAGTATAGGTAGTGCATTCTGTTGTGCTACTCACCAGATAGTCTATTTGATTCTCTTAATATCTTCCTACTCATTAGCATTTGGCCAGCCCCAGCAACCGACAAAGTAAAGAGGCAAGTGCTAAACAAACTTGCAGAACTGAAATGGGCAGAAGTGATACAAGGTCTGCAGGCAGTTTAAACAAATCCATGGTGGGCTTATAAACAGCAAAAAAAGATCTTAATATCAATATGCAAGCAAGAAGTAAAAGGTATGAAGTTATGTTATTTGTATCTTTCACTACCCTATATGCAATAGTCTGATGAAGCTCATCCATGCTGGAGGTGTTCCCCAGGATGCTATCATGCTGGGGTGGCAAATCCTCTTGTTATCACCTATGTATGTGAGATAAAACGTTGCTCCACTGAGCAGATATTTCTGTTTATGTCTGAAGGAGCAGCAGGTTTCATTGCCCTCCTTCTGTCCTCTACTGATGAGTGTGAGAGAAAGACAGGAATATTCAGTATGGATGCAGACATAAATAAAGATGATGTGAATGTCATCTGATCCTCCATATGTTCTGTCCATCCTGCCTGTCACCTCCTGCTCTGAAATCATGCCCTTGAGATCTTGAAGATTCTTATGACATTGCAAGCATATGAATTATATGGACACACCTGGTGTAACCAAGTACAATTTGGACCTCCACCTGCTGTTGTCTTCTGTAGCACGCCCTATCCTAATGACAGGATTGGAAAGGCAGTTCTCCCATGCAATGGAAGCATCTCTTGTTTAGCTTTCTAAAAGCAGAAGAAAGAAGAAAAAGAAGCTGTAGCCTCAGGTTGCTGCTGGTGTTTGGATAGGTGGTTTGGAGGAAGTAGGTGGTAGTATAGCCAGCGGAACAAAGCGAGTGGGTGTATTAAAATAGGCTGAGGGTGGAGCAGGGGAAGAGTACTACCAGCATAGTTCACCTGCACTGGAGCAGCAGAAGCCTTTTCAGTGTTGAAGATAGCTGGATTTGCGTGTATACGATGTTGCCTTATGAATTCTGGTTGATGATGTGATAAGGTGTTAGATTTACTTAAGGAGCCTGCTTGGGTAAACAAGAAATGAGTGGTTTCAAAGAGACATTTCAATTTATCTGTATTTCATACAGGAAGTTACAGAGCAAGGAGGCTCTAATCCTCTACCTTTGTGTTCTCTAACTTTCCTATTAGGTTATCAGTGCAAACCTTTAAGCTCTTTGGTATGAGGCTGTTGTGGTGTTAAGTACAAATGATAATAATTGCATACCTCTGGAACTGCCAATGATTTTGAAAGGAAGGAGAACAAATAAAATGTTTCAAGTAACAGAGGACAAACAGAGAAGGGAGGCCAAAAACAGCAGTAGAATTTAATTTGTAAATGAGATTTTTTCATAGCTGGGTGTAAGGAACTTCAGGAATGAACTGCATTAACCCTGTGAATAAAGTGTTTAGATAACCTAAAGCTTCACAGTTTCACTGACTTGAAAAGACTAATCTAGTGTCCATCAAGTAAGGAGCTGGCAGATATCTTTATTCAGTGGCATTGTATAGCTGGGGACACTGCCTCCTTAATCTTTTAAGAAACAGGCCCATTTCTGTCTTTCTGCATTCAGAGAAATGGAATAATATGAAAATCTAAAATGGAGCACGACAGAAAAATGAGAAGGAAACCTCAACCATCCTACGCATTCTGAAAAAAAGTATGCAGATGAGATGAATTGCACAGCTGTCATTCTAAGATTCACTAAACAAAGAATAGGTATTTACAATCATTTTTATTTGCTCCAGCTACAGCGTGAAGGAAGATAAACTTTTCCATCATTAAATTTCCCTAGGGAAATCAAAGCAACTAGTATTTCTTGAAATAAGTATACAACCTGGCATATATAATCTTGCATCTGAAAGCAGATGCAAGTTGATGAGGGAAGCAGGAGAACAATGCTTTCTTGCTTCAGTATGATTCCTTTGACTTCTCTGCTATTCTGGCTGCTCAGTACCATATAACAGCAGTGTCTGTGCTAAAAAATCTTCTGTAATTAGAAAATGGCAGCTTTATTCTGACAGGTTGGGTCACAGTCCTGAATAGAAGACAGCTAATAAGCTAAGAGTCTGACTTGAGCAAGAAAGATTATTGACTTCATGGATCTTTTTCATAAGTATCTGAGCACTCCCTACAGTATCATCTACCTATGCTGCAAATCTCCATAGGATATTCTGAAGAAAAAAAAAAGTGGGGAATTTGCTGTTATTTGCTCCTCCATTGCAAATGGCTTACAGTTCCAGTGTCTGTCAGAGCCATTAGCCTTATCTTTCATCTTTGGGAATTTTGACAGAAACTTGCAGTGTGTGTACTTGAACATCATTGTAATGTATATGCTTTTCAGCTGAGGTCAAGTCCTTGCAGAAGATAGGGCACCAGCTCACTATGCCACTCTAGTGCAATTGGTTATGATGATTTGATCACAGAACTGACATCCTCCTTAGGCAGTGACTGTATGTAAATGTGCCTGTGCTGTTGCTCTATGCTAGAGAAGTTCATGCCTGATTAAATACTATTTTCTCTTTCATGCTCACTTGTTGACTCCACTGATTTTTAAGTATCTGTGTAAAGATTGTCTTTTAGGTTAACTGCTTAAGATCTATGTTTGAGGACCTAACTTGCCAAAGTTCTGTCTTGCATACATGTTTTGTTCTCTCTTTCATATGCAATGTACATCAGTGGGCAAAAAGGAAAGGTCACTGTGGATAGCCCGGGTTAAAAAAACCCAACTCCAGATGTTAAATCGTGATGGATCACGTTTTTCATGATCTGTATTACAGTATCGCCTGCAGGCAGCCCAAGAGATCAGTCAGTTGTGTATGAATTCTGAATAAACTCCTGGTAAGGAGCAGTCCCTGCCCAGTAGAGCTTACCATCTAAATAGATAAGACAAATGGACAGTATTATTACCCTCATTAGGCAGATGGGGAGCTGCAGCACAGTGAAACCGAGCACCTTGCATAGATTGCACCGGGGGAATGGGGTGCAGCTATGAAACAAACCCAAATTGTCTAAATCACCACTCAGTGCCTGCGTCTTCTTTTCCTGATGTCAGTAGAACATGTCTAGCTGTCCTGTGTTCTACAATGACCTTTAGCAAGTGTTTAATCCGTGTTTCCATAATAGTGATAATAACTTGGAATTTTTTCCTCACATGTATTATGCCTAAATAATAAATAAATGTTCCAAAGCAAAGTTATCTCTCAATTTATGTCCTTTTGGAAGTGCCCAGTCGGTACATTCAGCTGGTTTCTAAGTCAATTACCCTAATTGCAACATTATTTTCAGTTAAGTGGGAAACAGGAGATTTAGAGAAGCTGCCAGAAAGGGCAAGTGAGCGTTGTGTAATGCAAAATTTTTGAAAACTGGAACTTACTTTTGGGCCAGGAGATTGTGTCTGCCTGGTTGTAAGAGCTCATGTGTGTAGATATGTTTGAAGACTCTTTTGTTGTGAATAACAACCCATGTTGTTAGGTTGGTAGGTGGTATGATTCATAGGCAGTTTCATCCTGTCATTTTGTGCCACTGTTTTGTTATTGTTTTTCCCCCCAGGATTTGGTACAAGGAACATGTTCTGCTCCCAGTTGGCATAAGTACAGTGGGCAACGCGCCTATCAGAAGAGGTAGAGGATGAGTCTGCTTGTGGAGATATTAAGGTCTAAAAAGGCTTTCAGTGTATGTAGGTGATTCTTTGCCACATAGTACAGGAGTATTTTAGAATGGGGAAGGGACTTGAAATAGAAAAAATGCTGACTTGCTCTCCGATGACTCAAACTAGTCATCATTCTTGTGAAGTGTCAACAGTGGGCATGTATCAAATCAAGGATCAGATAAGAAAGAAGATGGCTTAGACATGCCCTGTTTCCCCTTGTTCCTGATTAAGCCTATTTTTTGTTTTGTTTGGGGTTTTGTTTCCGCTAGAAAAGCTGAAAGAATGATTAGTGACAAGGGGGAAGAAAATAATCATTAACAGACAGCTCTGTATGCTCAGCTCTATTTAAGTGAGGACTCCATGTTAGTAAGTGAGGAGTTCATCACAGTTGCTAGTGTGAATAAGATCAGAATTAAACCTTTGTGTTAGGTGAGCCTGGCTGTGGAAACTGCTGATAGTCTATATCTGAATGACTATCCAGCCATCAAAAGCCTTTTATTTCTGGAATAGTCCTAGAGGAAAATGAGTGCCAGTGATGTTTTCTGCTGCGCTATTGAGAGTTTTCTGAAGTTCAGCCAGCTCATCTGTAAGTGAAATAGCAATAAAGAAAATGAGGAAAAAGTTAATGAGTGAGAAGAAAAGACAACTAAAACCCCTACTGTTTTCAATAGTATTACTGCATCCAATCAGTGAGCTGACAGCTGAAACTCTATTGGTGATAGGGAATTTATTTCAGAACAACTAAAAGGGAAAGAAATAGCCCATGAATGACTTCATCTCAGTAATTTTATGCTACAGAACAAACAGTAGATTCTCACCCCAGCTTAGCAAATCAGCTTATGTTATTTTAGTGATCTAAGTAGAAAAATCAGGACAATTGTGGCTGCAGACACAGCAGCAAGTGATGCAAAGATCAGAAAGGCAGAAGGACACGCAGTGATGTGCCTGAGAGCATTCTATGTTGTGTGTAACGCTTCTTAGGTAGCGCTGCGTTACATGTAAAGGTGCTTCCTTGCTGCCTCTTTAAACTGGAAGCAGTGAGAACCAAACTTCAGTAGTCTGGTTGCCTCTCCTTTATTATTAAGCATTTAGGTCTGTGAGGCACTGCAACAAATTGACCAGACAAGCTGTGGCTGCGCTGATCCTGGAGGCATTCAAGGCCAGGATGGATAGGGCTGTGGGCAGCCTGATCTACCTAGTGACAGCCCTGCCCACAGCAGGCGAGTTAGAGCTAGTTAATAATTAAGATCCCTTCCAACCCAAGCCATTCTATGATTTTTTGATAAGTTTTTAATGAATTCTGCTTGTCTGATACTGATACTAAAACTTAGGATTGGGTGAGTCCTTCTCTTCCTTTTCCTTTCTTCATTTTTGGTAGTAGCTAGGCAAAATACCTGGGGACAGAGGGACAGAAAGAACAAAGATGGGTTTCCTTCCCTTTTTTTTTTTTTTTTTTTTTTTTTTTTCAGACTTCAGCTCAGGCTCAAAAATGTAGAACAAGCTTATGTCATAAGGTCATGCTTGTATAATGTAGACTGATCTATGCCACTAGCACGCAGTACGTTTCAGGTCCTTCAGTTATCTTACGTGGTGCCGAGATGCTGCTTTATGGCAGACAAACAGAGTAATGGTGCCATGAGCAGGAGTCAGCAGAGCTGTACTAGTTTGTAACAGGTGAAGGTTCAAGCTGTTTGTATAAGTGGCTATCAGTGTTTCAGAGTTACCAGCGCCTGACTGATTGACCCAGTGGTACTAACATTAGCCTCCAAACACTCTGCGTGGGCTCAGGATTCCCCATCACTTAGAAAACCCCCTTAGCCTATCTTTTTAGTCCAGGCATTGAAGCAACTCTTATATGCTAGAGTTTAATGAAAATAAAAAGATCAGAGCCTTTTCCAGAATGAGACCTTGACAGCAAGCCTCGTTTTGTCCTGCTGCTGTCTGTAAGGATTTGAGGCAGCCCACAGCTACATCAGTGCGTATCAAATTGCCAGGATAATTACGTAACCCAGTGAAACTCATAGAGGAAGAACAGAGCATGAGACTACATTGTGCTTGGATCTCTGGAAAATACTTTTGAGTAAACTTGTTTTCTACCAGGGCTTGCATCTTCAGACAGATAAAGCCATGCACTAATTGTCTGACTTATAAAATGAAGTTCTGCTGATTTTTGTGGGATTTTGCACTGACCTAGGGTCACTTGTGAGATCTGTTAGACAACAGGGCTTTACCATTTCAGAAGCAAAAGATAGATGAGTTGTATGATTCTCACCAGCTCAGACATTTGTTTCACTTCTGAGCATGATGTACAATGTTATTTTTTTTCCTTACAGTGCAGTCATTTCCTCAGATGAAGCCATAGGTTTAAAGAAGCAATGTGTGGGCTTACATTCCCATTCATTTGCTATTTTAGCTACTTTAGCACTGCTTTCTGAAGAGCATCACTGGCTTTTCTCTTTACGGATTTGAATTACATTAAATTCAGAAACATCTAACTCTGGAGGTAGAGTTGGAAGCTAGTTGGCACAAGTCATTGATGCCTATCAAGAAAGGTTGCATTGATATTAGAGGCATGTTGGTTCTCCAGGAGGAGAATGTATGGAGTGGAACAAAGTAAACCAAGCTGATTTGCTGTTCATTTTATTTTGAGCTGTTGCAAAACTGACCTATACACATCTGAAGCAGCAGTGTAGTACGTGTCTGTGTGGTACAGTTGGGAACTGCGGACTGGGTGGAAAACCAGTGGTGTAACTTAAATACAAACAAAATGCTCCAACTTGTCCTTTTTACTCACCTCAGCCATGTGCTTACCAGCATTTCCTTCACTTGCAGTGCAGTTTTGATTCCTAGAAATAAGAGACATCTTATTCTTATAATCAGCAGATGTGGTCCCATTGCAAGTTTAGTTCAAGATTTCCAAATGCGTAAGGGGAAACCTGCAGAATTTCAGTTTTGTTGTTTTGTTTTTTTTCCCCTTCAGGTCATGCTAAGTCCCCAAGCAGCCCACTCATGTCACTTACCCTGATCATCCTGAGGGCACGTCTGTCAGCGTGCCCAGCAGCTGATGGCCAGATGTTCAGTGAACATGGATGTGAAGCCAGCCCTGCCAATTTGCTTGCTCCTCGGGCAGAGCAATGAGGACCAGTCACTGCTGCTCTCAGGGGCACTGAGCTGGCCAATTGCCTGTCATGCTGCTACTTCAGATGACAAGAAATATCCTGGGGAAGGTAGAGTCAGGCAGAAGCTACATTTACTGAGTACAGAGATGATATTAAGTCTGAGTAAAAGGTGTAAATTTAGACACTAATTCACTTTATATGTCTTTGCCATAGGGGAAGAATACTGAATTAATCCCAAGACAGAGTCTTTTAGTTGTATTTTCCATTAGCTGTGTCAGTTGGACTCAAGTAATTGCTGTGCTATTAATGAAGTAGCACACGGTCTTGAGAGAGCCAGTCTGATCTTTCAGTTTTCTTAACCTGTGTCTTAGTTTACAGGTAGGCTGAGTTTCCGTCTTGACTAGGATTAAGGTAGACACCAGATCACATTATGCCTTCGCATTACTTCTACAGGAGAGTTGAAACAACCCTTAAAGAGAGTCGGAGGCCCACGAGACCCTTGTTTATGCTAAGAAATAATTTGTGGTCATGTTAAGTGGACTTGTACCCACCTACTCTTCTCATGTGCCAGTGATAGCTAGCTAATACTTGAATTAATTTACAACCAGTTTTTGGAAAGGATGGGAAATGACTAGAAATAGTAATAGTATGGGAATGTAGAGTCTCTCAGCTCTCATGAGTGCTGTAAGGCTGGATAATTCCAACTGAAAGCAGTAATGAGACTAAAATGAAATGATGATAATCTGCATTAACTCTGCATATGTTGTATATCTTCCCATAAATAGTTACTCTAGACTTCTTTGAGACTTATTCATCAGCAGGAATATCTGCACATTCATAAAAAATACGGTCCGAACATAAACCAAGCTGTGTTATATATCCACCAGGCATAATGCATGCAAAACTTTGTCGCAATCAAGATGAATTAACTGTTAAGGCTTTTAGAGAATAATAGCTGATGAGCTAAATTTAAATACATGCCATTTTCATAATGGAATTTCTGTTCATAATTCTGCTCTTACACAGTACTGCTTTTTTACGGTTTATGAGCAAACTTAGCATTTTTTATACTGAAAAAAAATACGAAATGATCATGGAGCTAAAGAGATTCACTTCTAAGAAAGTATTAGAAGCCAGGTATGCACAGCATGGCTAAGAGGGAGTTTGGATAGGATGTATAAAATGTTCAAGGAGTCTGAATACTATTGGCAGAAGGAAAGTATGGCACTACAAGAGGTGTGAGCAATAGTATGGAACTAACAAAAGGAGAATTTGAACTGAACATCTGCAAAAACTTTGGTACTGATGTGTGAAATCTGCTGTGATGGAAACAGGTGGATGCAAGTTGCCCTTTCTCTTTGTTTTGAAGTTCATATAAAGGAGCAGTAGAGTGGAATTTTCTTGACTGTAATGCCAGTTGATACTACTGTCTTGGCTCTGTCCTATCATTCCTTATTCCTTGCCCTGACTTTTTTGTACAAGTATTCCAGGCTGCAGAAGTCATTTCTAAGTTGTCAATACAATTGACACTTTTTGTTCTGTTCTCTCCGCTTTTCTCAGTTTATTGTGGGAGAAGGCAAGAGATCAGAAGGTTTTATCAATACCAACTGTAGAAGTGCAGCAGCTCCCCTTGGCCTCCTAAATGTTACTTCAATTATAGAGAATATAATCCATGATAAGATAATGGAAAAATTAAAGAGCATATTAAATTCAAGCTAAATTCTTCATTTTCCAGTAGGTTGGTAAATTGTGGCTGCTATAAAATCCATGAAGTTCATTTGGCTTTCTGGATCTCTGAATTTGTAGATAAAGGTTTGATTTGTGTTTGTTTATTCAAAAAAGTGAGATACCATTTATACCTTCAGCGTTGAAAATAAAATGATGTCCCTGCAGAGAAGGTTATATGCAGAACGCAGTGTAATATTTGGTAGTACATCTGTTTGTATCAAAACGTAATCCAAAAATCAATTAAGGGAAGAAGGAAAACAGCCTTTCTTTTTGGCTGATAACCTCAGCCTACAGCACAGTAATGTGATCTGATAATCTCCCTTTTAAACTCAGCAATAAGGGGCCTTCTCCTTTTGATCAGGACTGTCGGGGTCTTTCAAGTGGGCAGAGAACCTGTGCTTTAATATCTGCTGTTGTTTAAAATCGTGGTAAAAAGGTAAATGTACCAATTGTGTGGCCGCGGGCTCTTTTAAGCCTCAGAGGTCATTGCCAACCTGTGTGCTTCTGTGATTTTAGGAGGCTGTCTTCCAGTTACTGGAGCTGTGCTGATCTCTTATACCAAACTTTGATCTGTGCATGTCAGGACCAGGCAAACAAAATCTTTACCAGGCCATCAATTCAGAGCTGTCTTGGAAGACCAGCAACTTGGGCCCAATATGAATGCTCTGTAATTTCTTCTACCTGAGATGCTTCTTAATTAGGAAGTCAAATGTAATATCAGAATTAAAGCTGATCAAATGAGAACTTAGTAATCAAGCCAAATTAAGTAGCAAATGGCTTGACTATGACTGCATCAAACTTGCAGCTGCTGTAATAAAGGCAAAATTGCCTGTAAAAAATATATATATATTATATATATATTTCCCTCTTCATTCTGAGATCTGCTTCAGGCCAGCATCACATAGCATGCTGGAGATTAACAGCATTGGCAGTGCATAATAAAACACAGTATAAGCTGACTGCTGAAGTATTTGTCCAGTTTCTTAGATAGGCTGTGCTGATTTACAGGCTGTTTGGCCTAAACAAATTATTTGCTAAGCCATGAATCTTTAAACTGTTTTGGAACATGTCACTATTCCAGAGAGACTACTGGCTTTTGGGTTTTCTTAATGTGAGGGCTGTTCTGAAAGTAATGCCTCTATTTGATTACATTGGCCCATGATATCAGAGGTGGATGTTGGTGGCATGTCAGTAGAGGTTGAACCTTCCCACCAATATCCCATTACATTTTGCTGCTGTGTGACAGATGGCAGCAGAGGGGCAGTCTGACTGAATGGCATCTAACGTGGAAGAGCAAAAGAAGTAAAGGTGGGGAATTGAATTCTTCTGTATGGAAAAAGATGGCACCACTAACATTCATTAACCCTTGCTGACCGTTTATGGAGTCCAAACAGTGGATGTGAGCACAGTGAGGTGGTGGATCGTGCATTTCAACAATGCGGCAACAGACAGTCATCTCCACTGGTGCAGATTTTTATGAGTGCCACATGTAGGACCTTCACTGGTGAAAAGACATAGCTAAAGGTGGTGATGATGGAAAACAGTGTTTAGTAGCTGAGAATTTGCTCTATAGAATAGTGTTATTGTCTTTCTTCTATCTGTTCTAATTTCCATGGAAATAAATAGGAGGAATTACTTTCAGAGTGATGCATGTATTGTCCTGCTGTTTGTCAAAGAGGATCTGATTAATACTTAGTAAGAAACTTCTGTCTCTTCATATTTAGCTAAGTGAGAAGAGGGTCTGGTACCCTGGCATCTTATTGCCTCCTTGTCTGACAAAGATTTCCATCACACTAAAGGCATTACGTCTGGGGTCAGGCTAAACAGAGCTTTCTTGATTTTGTCATCAGCTGTAATGTTTTTATCTCCTTACAAAATGTTTGAGGAGACTAACAAGGCAATGGTAGATGGTTTTTCTTGTACTTGGTTACTTTTTCTTTCAGAAGGCTGTGAGGTTAGCTATCTCTGACATAGAGATGGGCAATCTGAACAGCATGATAGAACTATTAAGATTTGGGAAGGAGAAGCAGTGTGGAAAAAGGACCCAATCCTATGCATTAGTGTATGATGCTTGGTCATCATGTAAAGGTGCAAGTATCTGTAACGTTCAGGAAATGAGAGAATCTTGTTTGCTGGAAAGAAAACATTAATAGTTGCTCTGTTGAGATAGGACAAGGGGAGATGGCTACAAACTAAAAGAGGAGATTTAGATTGGATATAAGGAAGAAGGTGGTTTTGTTCTGTTTGTTTGCTTTTTATAATAAAGGTGATGAGGCACTGTAATAGATTGCCCAGAGATGTGGTGGAAGCCCCATCCCTGGAGACATTTAAGGTAAAGCTGGGGCTCTGAGCAACCTGGCTTAGCTGTAGGTATCTCTGTTAATCATGGGGGGGTTGGACTGTATGACATTTAAGGGTCCCTTCCAACACAAATGATTCTATGACTATATGCATGTAAGGGGGATCAAGGACTGGTGCTGGATGAAGGGACTAGAGAGTAATGGGTCAAAAATTTACTGCAGCTCCATTGCGGATTGATTTACAAACTGGGATCTCCTCTGATACATTTTTCTCTCTCTGGTATCAGAAGGGAAGTGCTTAGCTCTGCAGTAGGCTTTCCAGCATTGCATTTTCTACCCTTCTAATGGGAACCTGTGAGAGGGTCATGGGCTTTATAGACTATGAAGGTCAGTGCCAATGGACTGCTGTTAGTTTTCTTAGGGCTTGGAAGTAAGCAGAGGTAAGTAGACAAAAAGGCATCGCCTTACCTCTCTTCGTAACAAAAATCCTCTGGAGTTCTTTCAGGTGTAATTTAGATAACGCTGTACAGAAGGTACCTCTCCAGTGAACCTCTGTTAGGTTGGTTTCTACCATTTGACATGTACTGTGGTAAAGCATCTCTGTGCAAGGTCAGATTAATCTTTTTGTGGAGTTTTATATGAATGCTTTGCTTTGGGATTGTTGTTTCTCCATGAGTAAATCTTTATATCAGCAGCCTGCAGTGGGCTGCAGAAAAATTCATTTTTATTCCTCTCCGTATTTATCAACACAGTGAGAGACCTTATTTGAAAATGAGCTGAATTTCCTATAGAATTGGTGGGGTTTTAAGTGCTGCGAGCCTTCAGTGGTTTTATGTTTTTCCCCTTTAAATTTGAATGGGATGTGCCAAGCCACCTCTGGCCCCAGATTGGACATGATTTCCTTTGGGATGATGCTAAGACTTGGAACTGAACGTGAACTTCTGTGGGAGGGTGCACTGGGAATCGAGGGGCAGGTTGTGCGTGCGGCCATCTGTGCACTTTAGTCCAGTGGATCAGAAGATGTGATGAAGCACGCAGGCTGTGCTTTGCAGCCAGGTCCATCGGAAGCTTTGTTACTGCTGCTTTTATTTTATTTTATTTTATTTTATTTTATTTTATTTTATTTTATTTTATTTTATTTAACTTTCTGACATGTTGGTCTGGGTTCAGGTAGGGTTCTTCATTGGAGGGAAATGATAAATGTGCTGACATGTAAGTGCTGCAGTTTTTAGCAGATGATGAATTTTAAGCCTCCGCCTTGAGGCTGACCTCGCTTAATTTACCTTTGCAATAAAAGATACAGTGGATGTCCCTACTGTCTGCACACGATGGGATTGCTAATGCATGTTATCTGTTATATAACCGCATTCTTTCTGTCAATGAGTGTGAATAATAAGAAAGATAAAACCAGAGGTTTTCTTTAAAAGTAGGAGTATTTTTCTGTGGAGGAAAAGCAAAATCCTGCTTATCTAGGTTTTGACTTTTTGAACAATGTTAATTTTATTTCACTGTATGACTTCCAAAACCTGCAGTGCATGAAACTGAAATCTAGCGATAGTGACTTTGTTCCCCAGTCTGCCAGAAAGTTGCACTGAGCTGTGGGTGGGAGAGGAAATCTGTGCAGGAACCGCTGAGCCTTTGGATAGACTTGGACATCACTAGGATGGCTTTTGTTCTCATTTCTTAAATTTTGAGCCCTGCCTGTTAACACCCGAACCCATCACATTTAGGGACAGGGAGGGAGTCAGCAAAGGCTTGTCCCCTCTCCATTGCACCTGTCCTGCACGGCAGTGTCACCTGGCCACATCCCAGCTGTCTTGCTTTTCTTGGTGAACCTCCTGACTTGGGCACTGGCATCCCCTTAGGTGTACCCTGCTCACCAGCCCTCATGCTTCTCTCCAGGTGTCTTTCCATCTCTTCTTTCTCCAGCTCCCAACTCTTGAGCAGGTTCCTGTCCATATCCACTGGTCCAGGTTCTTGTGAGATGAAGCTGGGGGATGTTGATCCTGAGGGGACAGCAGAAAGGCATGATGGGTCTGTGTGGTGTCATGAGAGGGCAAAGTTTTGGAGTGGTTTGGGAGTTGTGTGGTTGTACACAAGCAGCAGGAATTATTTGCATAGGCCTTCTGCACTTGTAGACTTTTAAGAATTTAGCAGCTAGCTGAGCCCTCTCATCTGTACTGGTTATGTGAAGTGCAGGTTTTTGAAGGTTAATGACTTGCCCACAAAAATCCACTTGCAGTTGGGTAAGACAAAAGGCACTTGCTTGAAATGGAGCGGTGCCTTGTTGCAGGTCCCTGCTCCTAACGCTGGAGCATAAAAGAATTTCAAATTAAGCCAACAGAAATTTAAGCTCAGTAGCATTCATTGCCCTGCCTTGTTCTTAAAAGTAATTGGACTGGCTTGGTTTTTTTTTAAAATGTTCTTTCAGAAACTTTTATCCTTTATACTGAAACAAGCTCAGAATATATAAACCTAGACAATTCAAGTTTGGCAAAATTATAAGCTGATGAAACTGGGGTCCTGTGGTAGGAAATGCTTTATTACTGATGTTGATAATGGGTGCAAGTCCCTTCTTTTGCTTCAGAAATGGCCTAGTGTGATCCAGGCTAAGCCTGTGAATTGCACAGGGGGACAGTATTCACATGTATGGTTTGGGAAATGTGTGCGTTATGGATGAGCAATAAAGCATCCCTCAGCTAAATAAATCAGGCATCTTTGCAAAGAGTGATGTTACTTGCCTTATTCCAGTTAATTCTATCCAACAGGCTAAAATGTTTGAAGTAAAAAATAATAAGCAAGCTGCACCGAGACTGGTTTGCAAAGCTATACAGAAGGCCAGTGCTGGAAGGTAATGATATGGAAATGAACTCAGATCACTGAGAGGGCAGTAATGGGATCCAGTATTAGGGTCAGGCAGGTGTGAAGATACTCGTGATGAAGATTTGAAAATAAACTTTCATTTAACACTCTTGGGGCCAAATGCCGTTCATTCTGCAGGCAGTCTAATTGTGCTATTGGAAAATGGTATTTTCCCCTTCTTGATCTTTTGTCCTCCATTCAATCACAGAAATCCATAGGTTCAGAGGTTTGGTTTTGACTTGCCAGGCAGAGCAGAAGTTCTGATAAGGTTTTGTAGCTATTAAACTTTCATAGATTTGTAGCCCTGTGGTTGAAGCCAGACAATAACTTTTTTTTCCTCTTGGGAATAGGGTTTCAATGAAGTCAGAGTTGCTCAGTATTAGAATTCCAGCCTTGCAAGCTACTAAGCGTATGGAATTTGTGTTGAAGGGCCATTGCCTGAGCCTTGAAAGTTTCCAAAATCACTCTCGCTTCCTCACCTGCAAAACTTTCATCTGCAGCTTAGGCAAGGTTTGTTCTAGTTTGTGCAACTGCTGTTTTGCTGCTGCTATAGACCCGTGCAGGTTCTTAGCAAAAAGCAGAGGTGTATTTTTTTCAGAGGTGTTGTGCATTGCCTGGAGTTTGTCCCACTAAAGTATATCAGAGCTGAGGGCTTCCCGAAATCCCTGTGTGAAAGATTTCTTTTATCTACTCCCTTGAGCTTTGAACTGCTGGGTTTTACACTGTTCCACAGGAACTCCAAAGGAGAAA
Organism: Centrocercus urophasianus; assembly: GCF_019232065.1. Lineage (NCBI taxonomy): Eukaryota > Metazoa > Chordata > Aves > Galliformes > Phasianidae > Centrocercus > Centrocercus urophasianus. Next base: position 8,629,558 of record NW_024884586.1, on the reverse strand, counting down.
AAGATACAGACCAGCATTACGTTGGTGTCTTAAGAACAGATCAACTCTTTTCAGTTGAAACCTATGGGTAGTCTGTGTAGCTACCTGGAATTGCTTTTAAAGCTATCTTGATGTGTAAGTTTTTGGGTTGCCACTCAACCCGCAGTTCCCTTTGAAAAGGGCTATGACTTCATGGTTTATGAACCAAGATACCTTCTCTAGCAGTGGGAAGCCTAAACTGTGGTTTTTGGTGCAATCTTGTTAATTGAAGAGATCTGATAGCAAAAATAAATTAAGCTTAGTCTAGGAAGTGCTGCTGGGGGGGACACATCTATGTGGGTTTTTATGCTCTTCTGCTGATGTCAGTGACAGAAATGAGCCATGCATACATGGTTAGAGGTGTATTTCTGGCTAGTTGTTTACCTGCTTTTGTGATTATTGCATGTTGCATGCCCTCTGCTCTGCTGTAAGCAGCTTTGCATTCTGCTGTCGGACTCCCACTCCCCTTTTTGCATGGTCTGCTGAATGTACTTACTGTGCATCCAGAAAAAGCTGAGATAGATGTTGATTGTTTTTGCTTTTTTTTTTTTCTTCCCTTCTTCTCTTGACAGTTTTTTATCATGCTGTTAATTATATTTCTGTTGGAGCTCACTGTTGTGATTCTGTTCTTCGTCTACACAGACAAGGTAAGTCAGATTCTTCATTTTTCTTTCCCCTTCAGCAAAATTTTATGCCCCTTTTCCCTATAAATAAATCATGAAGCACTTGGCTTGGTATGCACATCATGCTTCTGTCTTCCTTGAGACACCTCTCTCAGAATGCATAAACAGCCTTACAGGACTGGGCTCTCTTGCTTGCTCGTGTGTACAACTCAAGGTCACAGACATTGCCAAGTGCCTGTACCATTTAAAAATAAATTAAAAAAAAATGGAAAAACCAGCAAACATACAACAAAGCATATGAGGCTTACTAGGAACATGTGGGCAGAGCCATCAGACAGGATTCTTAAAAATGTAAAATGTTTGCAATTTAAGAGCCGTATTAATATTATATCAATGGAAGCCTCATTGGCTGAAGCACACAGTTCATTATCTTTTCAAGTTGCTCCTTGTAAGACCTGTAGAAGCCTATAAATGGATAAAATTTAGTAAACTCAGCTTTTGTTTGCAGTTTCAAATTTGACTTGTTTGACTTCTGTTCCTGTGCTTGTTATTTCTGTGCAAGGGCAAGATTTACTTATCCATATCATCTTTGAATGAACCCCAAATCAAGTGAAAGCATGCAATTATGCATAACTTGCCTATTCAATCAGAATGATGTAACGAAGTCTCTTACAACTGATGATTACTAAGGGAAAACTGTAGGGTAGGTGGCAAAAATTTGCCATGAACAGTCATCAGATATATGACCAATAAGCAGTTTTGGTTTTTTGTTTTTTGTTTTTTTTTAATGAAAAAACATTTGTATGTCTTACATATGGTATAAATAAGTACAATGAAGATTAATAATAGATCTAGATTTAGTGGATCTATTGTGTTTAAAGATAATGTGGACAGGGAGTGGATAAGACTGCAACTTTACTTTCTAGAAAGGCTCCAAATTATTCAATTAATGAACACTGAATGATTGTCACGTGCACTTCTGAAGGATTGAAAAGGACTAGGTTGTTGGATGGCATGTTGTAGCTGAGAGTTGGAATTAACTTGCAAGGTAATTAAAATAGAAAGGGCAATTTAAATTCCTTGTATGCGTTATTGGATTCTGAATTACTTGTAACCTCTTGGGAGAAAGATCTACACGTCATAGATGACAACTTAATGAAGGCATCTACTTAATATGCAATAGGCCTCCAAAAACAACAGTTGGTAAAGGAATCAGAAAATATTATCATGTCATTGTTGAAATTTAAGGACTTGCCTCAATAATTTGGGATTCAGTTTTGTTTTCTTCATTTCAGTGAAGGAAAACAAATGATTAGAAGCAACAGGCATTTGGGAGAAGGATAGTCATGGAGGGATTATGGGGACAGTCCTGATTCAATTTGGTAAAGGAAAGATATCATATTCTTAAGAGATCCTAAGAGGAAAAAATGATAGCAGTTTCTAAAATATTGATATATCACAGGCCTGTCTTGAACTTGAAAATATAGAATCATAATTCTATAATTAGAATTATAGAATGTAAATATAAAATTGTAAAATAAATATAGAATCATAATTTTCTATATACAAAGAAGTATGTTTAAAAGACGAGTGTTTCTGATATTCTGCATCACCGTATCATAAAATTCCCTGTCATTGGCAGTTACTGAGGCTGATATGATGGTATGGGTATAGGGATGATTAAGGTATAGTAATTAAAAGAAAATATTCATAATGCAATCAATGCCGTTATGTTGACACATTTCTCACGGAGTGTGCTGCTCATCTTTCAGAGGTAAAAATAATGAAAGTGTGAGGAGGGATTCCCTCCTTGCTTCAGATCTGTTGGTTTGTAGCACCCCTATCTACGTTCTTGGTAAGTATATCAAGACATTAAACCTCTTTCCAGGTCACCCAACTGTAGGTTGATGCAGGAGGTGCAATACAGATTTCTGCAAGTTCAAAAATGGTTCTAAAATATGAGCTCTGGTTCAAGTTCAGGTTTACTGAGTTAAGAAATGCTTCAGTCTGTGTCTTGTAGATGATCAAATGGGGAGACTTTAAATACATGATTTTATGTTGGGGAAATTAGTGGTTTGTGTCTGTGTTATGCTTGCAGTCCTGCCTATTAAAAAAAAAAAAAAGCCTACAACTGATATTTTCTTACAGCATGCTTTCAGTTGTGTGCCAGCTATGCTCATGTGAAGAACAGCATTGCCATGTGCACTCATACAGGTAGTGCAGTGAGCCAAGACAGGTGTGCCACAGTTACCGAGTTAATGTGGTTCCTTGGAAGATCAGTGAAGGAACAATCTGTGCTAACACCCACACATCAGGAGAAGCTAATACCAACTTTGCATACAGAAGCAGAATGTGACTGCAGGTTAAGTCTTTGAGGTCTCCTCTATCATGTATGTATATTTATGTGATTTTATATATATATATACTTACGTATGCACGTGAACAGCATTTTTTTCAATTACTTGGAAGTAAAGTATGAGTGTATGCGCATGTGAAATTCTTCCCAGGGCAAAATGGTGTCCAATTATTTTTTTCTGTTACCAGGCTTAGAGTTGGTTGGATAATGGATTTCCTGGCAATCTTTGTTTACTTCTACTTTGTTAAGTGGATGCTTCACTCGTTTTACAGTTTATTCAGCCCTCCCTGCTTGAAACAGGGCAGTGTTATTTCCTTAACTTTGGTGAAGAAGCAGGGCTGAGAGGGCTGCCCAAGCTTGCAAGCAGCTGGGGCTGATCTTAAATGTAAAGCTCTTGCTGTCTTGGCTGAAAGAAGCCAAGAGTCTGAGCTGTGCCAGCGATGTGGCTGGCATTGTAGCTACCTTAAAAATACTTTGCCAGTGCCCTTTTTGTTCCTTCTTCTGCAAAATGGCCGCAGTGTCAAGACAGGTCCAGTACTGAGATATCTGCTGCAGCACAAGTACGTATCCAAGCATGTACAGATGCAATGCATCTGTATCCACTGCTGGGACTACTGATTTAGTAGTGTGTTCATTATTAAAAAGCATCAAGACAAAAGTTCTTTACAGCTTTTGGCACAGTACTTTTATTCTTTTGTTGTGGGAGAGCATGCAGCTGTGGAGATGGACAGGCCTGGCTGCTGGATTTGGGGCAGCCTGCACTGACCTCTCACTCCCAGAGACTTGGCAGCAGCCTCTCAGCTTTTAAGTTGCAGTCTTGCTCCTGTGCCCCGCAACGTTATCTTTCCTTTTTGTGATGGAGAAATGTTTGTCTTGACCTCGTGAGATAAACAGTGCCCTGGACTTTACAACTCTTTCTCTAAGCTGTCTATGTGGTGCGATGTTATAAAGAGAGAAAGGCTTGGAGAAGTAGCTCAACAATGCTTAATGGAGGATGTAAAAGAAACTCCTTGCTTCTCGGGGCTGCACTGTGTGACTCCTTGGCAGGGAGCGCTGAGTTCAAGCCTGGTTAATGCTTCTCTTTTCCATCCTACCTGATTACACTGGTTATAAATCCTTTGAGTTCTGCAGAAGTGAAATGTTGACTGTGGGGGAAGAGGGTGAGGAAACATTCCTATGGAGAACGGGTGACAGGAGAAATACATAGCATTTCTGTTTTGTCCTGACAGAAATATCAGCCTGAAATATATGGGTCTGGAAGGGAGTTGTTATGATTATGATTGTCAATCTTAAGCACTGTTTTTTAAGGCTAAATATATGTGCCCCCATTTGAGGTATTCCTGTGGTATTACCGGAGTCATGAGAATGGCTACCTAACTATAGCTTGAGTTTCCTCTCTGATATATATTATTTTGATTCAATTGATACAGAGAAACATTTTATATTTTATATTGTTTCTGCATGAGGGCCTTTCTGTATTTTTAAGTGATCCATGGAGTTCTGTTAGGGGTAACCTTAATTATATTGTGATAAAGAGAAAGCATCTCTGCCCTATTCTGACAGAGGCTGGATATTCCTTTTATTTTTCAACACCAAATTGGACCCTGCTAAAATATAAACTATGCTAGTAAAATACATGGTCTTGTACCAGTTCTAAGCTGTATACTGCATCTGTGTTGAGAGACTGTCTTTGTTGTTGCTGTGATGGTTCTCCTGGAGGTTCAGAAAAAAACAAGTCTATATTTACTTTTTTTGCAGCCATAGTGGATGAGTTTTTTCAGTACTTTTGTTTGTTCAGATGTCTGCATTTTGTCAGATTTATGGACAGAGCTATGGTGCTGCAAGTTAATGCCCGCAAATGGGAGAAAAACATTTGTTTTCTGTGGCACAGTGAATCATAATGAGTACATGTTTTAGTTTTTACTGCTCTCTTACTGAAATATGATTGATGTGTAGATTATTTTGTTTCTTGTTTTGCTTCTCAAAACATTTTACTAATGATTGTAACTTCTTATAGATGTTTTGCCTGTTCCCATACAGATTACAAGCAGCAGACTGTAGAGGAATGTAGCGGGTATGGTTTCAAGTATAGCTCAGCCTTTACCACCTCCTTTACATTTGGCTTCATGTTCCCAGCCAGCCTGGCAGGCCTGTCAGGCAAACCCATGAAAGAGGTAGATCTGATTGAAGATGGAGTACTGGAGGCTGAAGTGAAGGGCCAGATCACCCCAACTGTGTGTGCAGTTTCCGGATGGTCTTAAGTTAGTGGAAGAAAACACTTTGGGAAGTGCTGCAAAACTACTGGGGGCGGTCACTCCGCACTGCTCATCAGCCAGATGATCCTAGATCATTTAATTAGCTTGTGCCATTGCATTGGCATGTGTTAAATTTCTTACATCGCTCAAAACTTTCAACAGTAAGAAATATTGGCTGTCTGTATCTTCCTCCTGCCTCAGTGAACAGAGCTCTTCTGCCAGGCAAGGCTGGAAAAATTGCAGAAGAGTATCAGTGTGGGCAGTGTCTTGGTTTGTTGGTGTGCAGGAGGGTCTCAAGGTAACAAGGCTGTTTTTAACTCTGTGGTATTTCTGCCGGGATGTGCTGCATTAACATAGGTTTTCAGCCTGGAGAAGACTGAGAGGGGATCTTGTCAGTGCTTATAGATATCTAGAGGGTGCAGGTCTAGTGGATGGGGCCAGGTTCTTTTCAGTGGTGCCCTGCAACAGGGCAAGGAGCAATGGGAACAAAGTGGAAGACAGGAAGTTCCATCTGAATATGAGAGAGAACTTCTTTGCTGTGAGGGTGACAGAGCACTGGAACAGGCTGCCCAGGAGGCTTGTGGAGTTTCCTTCTCTGGAGATATTCTAAACCTGCATGGATGCTCTCCTGTAGAACCTGCTGTAAGGAGCCTGCTTAACAGAGTTGGACTGGGGGTTGTACAGAGGTCCCTTCCAACTGTGATTCTGTGATCTGTGTATACAAGATATTTTGAGCAGCTGGTACATTAGCACTTTATTTTTCAGTTAGAGCTCAATTTGTTTTGTGTTTAAAAGAGCTCTCCACACACTGATCAGTTCCTGGCTTGCAGCATCGCTCTGGCAGTGTTCTGAAGTTAGAGTTTTGCATAAGTGCTGACAGAGATAAAATCCACTCCTCTGAGAAGCAGGAATAACATTGCAGGTTGATGTAGAGGAATCTGTAGGTTGTCTCCTGTACTGTGACGCCCTCCAGTTATTGCTTTGTGAGGGTCATGGGTTAGCCCTGGTCGAGTATTTTATTTCTCTAATGCAAACTGGTAATATATAAAATAAGAAAAGACAGACGTTTCTCTGTGGCTTATTTTACTTGGTAATAAGCTTAATTTTAACTAGTTTATTAGCATTTCAGTACTGGTGTCACACAATAGGGAGTTGCAGAAATTTCATCAAAAGAATTTAATTATAACCAATTCGTTTTGGCTTCTTTTCAGCAGTGCATTCAGGCACGGGTTTAAATCTGTCTCTATTCAGCAGATTACTTAAGTGTGTGCTTAAATCCACATGATTGACTTAATCATATATTGAAGTCTTGTCAAAGTTGATATGTGCCTTTTGTGTTCTTACCTTTCAAAAGAAATCTTGTTAGGGAAAATGCTAATAATAATGAAAAATTCTGAAGATGGTAAAGATGGTGGCCTTTCACTTCATAGGGAGTTTAGTGGAAAATAATGAATGTTTGCTTTAAAGCATTAGTGGCTATCTTTTTGTATTTGTTCTCAAACAGCTTTCCTTTTAGTGTCTTTATCTCCAACGCATCAGTTTAACCAATTTTTTTTTTTTAGGCAGGAGCAAGTGAAGAGAAATTTGTTTGTTTCTGTGTCTGAAAAAAAAACCAAATAACACCACTGGAAATTCCACAGCTTTGCTAATTCATTTGCAAAAAAAGAAAGCAACAAAGCAAAACAAAACATTGAAAGTGGACCTGCAAGCTGCTATTAACAGGGTTGTTGAAGGATAGCAAAGTATTGATGAGAAGAATTAAGTGCATGCTACAAAATAGGTGTTATTTAGGAACGGTAACAGCAGATAAAATGCATTAAGGCTCCCCACTGGGAACTCTTGATCAGCAGTTGATCAGAGCCTAATTGATTCCTTGAGTAAAGTGCTAGCAAGGGAATGGGCGCCAGGAACAGAAAATCAAACTTTCCTAAATTAAGCTCTGTGCCTAACAGAAATACCCTGCGTAAAGATAGATAATGCATGGCCTGTCAGCTCTTTATGCCTCATGTATTCCTACTGTGGTTGAGTTCAGAAATGAAGACTGTAGGTGTCTCATCCTAGTCAGAATGGATTTTTGTTCATACTGCAGTGAGTATAATATTGCTCATATTGCACTACTGCACGCTTTGGAATAGTGCTTTGTCTTGGGAGAAATCCAGTCCTGAACTCCAGCCTGACTGGCTGGGACATGAATTCCCAGAGCTGTGTAGATGAATCACACACCGCTACTGCTGCCGTCATGCCTGGCTTAAAGCCAGCTAGATCTATCTTTTATTTCCTGGCATCACTAAATTCATTTGATAAATATATGGCAATGCATCAGTTAGCATACAACTGAAAGTGATGTTTCTGGGCTTCCTTCTCACTGGTTTGTAATCCCTAATCAGAGATTAGTCTGTGATGTCAGGAGCACATCAGAGAACATCTCTTTGTTGTGGGAGCACTTTTACAAATATTTGTTTCCAGTGCTCATGTCTTAAATTTTAGTTTTCATAGCAGGCAAATTATGAGTGGTGCAAATCTTCAACTGGCCTCTGCCTTGGGATACCTAGCAGTGTATTTAATAATCAGCATTACTGTGTGTACAGTTGTGCATACTTTTTGTCTGGGCATCTGAAAATGTGTTACTGATAGTGAGTAAGTAGTTCAGCTCTTCTACTGACTGGCAGAAGTGATGCTGAAAACTGAATCCTCAAGATGCAGCACGTTGTGGGAAGTGCTAAATACTGTCATATCTTAATATGTGTAAGAGGACCTTGCTATTCTGGAGACTCAGTCTTTACTTAACTCTGCTGTGGTCAAAGAAGTCATTGCGGTGTGTAGAAATGGCCAGGAGAACTCCAGTACATGCCAACTGATCAGCACCAGCTTTAGTGGCATTTGAATCCCTTCTTTGCATCTTCTCTAAATGCTGATATGTGTTTCCTAACATTTTAGGGGGAGAAAAAAAAAAAAGAAACAAAGGAAAGAATAGCAAAAAGAGAAAAAAGTTGTTTAGAAAACTGATAAATTATTAAAATGCAGCTTTAGACATCTAAATACAGGCAACATCAAGTGCAAAGGAATGACTGAGATAGTATATTGAAATAGACAATGCATTTTTTATTCATTCTGTGAACGTTTTTTATGTGTCACTATGTATTTCAGACAACATTAGAAAATGACAGTAAACTAAATGTTTAACATTTTTACATGTACAGAAAGAGAAGGAAAGGTGGCTTTTTGTGTCACCCGATACATGCTGGCCAGGAGCATGCAGCTCTTGTCTAAGACTTGTCAGCTGCAGCTGAAAAACAGTGTTGAAGATAGACCACTTTATTCATATGACTTGGAGTTGAAATTCTTCCAAATCCTTCCTTTTAACTCAGTGATGGGATACACAGGATGGCTCCCAGTTGAAATGAGAAAAGACGATCTGTGGATCAGCAGCTCTAAGTCACTGCTTGTTCAGGGACCTCTTTGGTGGAGTTGTAGCTGAAGTGTATTGACTTGGGGCTGCAGATCACATTCAGATGTTTTAATTGTTTAAACTCCATGATGTATATGAAGCAGCCACCTTGCAGCATAGCTCCACTTATCTGCCCTTCATCTGAAGCATTATGATGGTGTTGTCTTGTTGGCTGATAATTGAGGATTGAATCTGTGAAGATGGAGGAATGAGTCAGTGGTGCTTGTAATTTTGAAATACATGCCGAAATTTACAAAACCCATGTAGTCAATGGTGCATGAGAATTCCTGCCAGTAAAACAGCAACTAAATATAGCTGTAATCATCTTTGATATGGACTACTTATCTTTAATCATTTGTGATCTCTGAATCTTTTACAAGTGAGCACCAGAGCCGGTGATATTTCTCAAAAGGAAAAGGTTGAGATAGAAGGGAGAGAAGTAGCTTTTGAGCAAAGGGATAAATCTTAACAGGAAGTAGAGAGACAACTGGGCTGAACAGTTTCTGAATGCACACGTTTCCTACTTGAAATTTTGAGTGCTTCTGATAATCTGGGTGATGACAGTATAATACAATTTCTTTACGGTTTCCTGGGATTAGCAGTGTGGAGTAGTAGAATGAGGCAGGATTGTTTTAACCTTCTCGCAATTTTAATCCACTTTATTTTACTGCAGTTATTTAGTATGCTCTCTTTTGTCCATTTAAATTGCGGGGAAGGCATCCTTGAGAACAGAGTATCCCTGTATAGGTTCAGTTCCTTCTTCTTGAAACTCGTTCATCTTCATGTACTCTTCCTTCTGCGTCTAGCTGTCTTTGATATAATTTAGAAATTAGGGTTTTTTTTTTCCTGTGTAAGACTAAATTATGACACAAAAATGTAGTTTTGATTTGCTTGCCCTGTCCATTTTGCACATTACTGCTGCAAGCAAGTGATGCTGCTGCTCTGCTACACATTTGTGCCAGCTGCAGTTTGCTGCTCTGAACCACAGGAAGGCAGAACAATACGTGTCATCGGCTTCTGCTGTGCTGATGCTTCCTCTGTTGACAAAGCCCTAACCTCAGCATTTAGGAAACCTTTTCAGAGTTCAGCTTGAAGGGCATGTTAAAGAGCAAACTGGATTGCATGTTACAAATCAGGAAATTATGGAAAAGTAACAAACGGGAAAAGGTGCTAAGATCATTTGAAGATATTTAAGAAAAGAACTAAAAAGTGTTTCTATAGAGAATAACAGTGTTGGGAAGTTATGAAGCATGAGAGGAAGAGATTTTGATTCAAAACCATGTATTTGTTGGATTCATTGTATAAGACATTCAGTTATTCTTTTGAAAATTCAGGACCAAAAGAATTGCAGTAAGACTTGAATTAATCAAAATGATTGAAGCAATATTTAAAAGCTAGGGAAATAATCAACATGTCTTTCTGTACAGTGCGCATGCACAAGAAAACATCCCATAGATTTCTTTCAGGTCCACCTTTTCCTTGATGAATAGAGAATGCATTGTAGTTGGCAGAAGAGCAGCTGAATGCATTCAAACAAAGAGAAGCAATGGTTTTTTCAAGGTCAGGTAGCTTGGGGAGAAAAAGAAATTGATTTCCTTTTGGGGACTGTGCAGAAAGGAGGAGGAGAATGTGTTGCGAACCTTGAAGTGTGTTGAGATCAAACTGGTATTTCAGTAGATGTCAGTGGAGTGCCCTTACTGCTACCAGCTCCACTCGTGGCCATTCAGAGGCCAGATGTAACTTCCCATGGCAGGGTTATTCTCAATAGAAGCCTGAGTTGTGCTCTCTTTGACACTGATTTATGTACAAATGACAGAGGCAGCTCTTCATGACAACTGCTGTTGCCACAGAAGAGCACGGAGCCATGAGGACTGCTTTTTTGATTGTCCATCATATCTTTTCTTTCTCTGGGCTGCACTGACATCAGTGTCAGTTTTCATGTTCGAGTGTCAGTAAGGGACAATTAGATGAGAAAGATTAGGACTGTGAAATGGCTCTCTGTTGAATATCACAATTCTGCCACATCCATTTTAAGCCATTTGAGGGTTTCATGCAGCATCAGCTGTTAGCACAGAATGAGCACACGTGTTGCACGCACTTTCTGTATGATGAAGTCTTGGCCCCAGTGAAGTCACTGGGAGCTGTGCGTTTGTTTACTGTGGAACCAAGCTATTATTCTGAATTTTAGAATTTTTAGCATCTTTCTCTGTTGGAGATTGTGCATCACAGTACAATGCTGTGGCAAGTTCTGCATGGCAACTATGTTAGAAAGAGGGTGTTATTCTCTAGCATGATGTTGTCTGAATCTCACAGTGCATTATTTGGGGGATGCTGCTGCCTGCTTAGAATTTGGTTGAACTTTGGCTGCAGAAAAAATGAGCGTTTAAAGAGAAATTAAATTAATGAAATCTAACTTCCTGTGGATATTTGTTTCCTAATATCTGCTGTGAAAATTTGGCTTCTCCATCTGCATTCTCAGTGACTGTCCAGCTTTCCCTTGCTATGTTACAGACTCGCAGAATGGTTTAGGTTGGAAAGGATCTCTTGGGATCACGTAGTCCAACAGCCTGCTCAAGCAGAGTCAGCTAGAGTAGGCTGCCCAGGACCATGTCTGGTCAAATGCTGAGTGTCTTCACAGATACTTCATAGCCCATCTGTTCATGGATTGGATCACCCTCATAGATTTAAAAAAAACAACAACAACAACCCTCCCACCCCCCCCCCCCCCCCCCCAAAAAAAAAAAAAAAAACAAAAAAAACACCCACCAAAACAACAAGAAGAAACAAGCACATGAACTCTTTGCGTAGGGCCTTATGAAACTAGTTCAATACAAGTGAGCAAAACAATATTTTAAACCAGTATTTTACATGCCATGTATATTTATTTCTGGTCTAGGTAGGATGCTGTGCAAAGCCTGTAAGGGGCCCTCAGGAAGTCACCTGTGCTGCAGCTTTCATATTTAAATTTGATTCATCTCATTGATCTTCTTTTTTAAAAGAGCGTATTAAATGCAAGGATTCCAATATCACTCTTTCTCAAGATTTTTCCATGTGAACCTTTCTGGAGGTTAATTTATCACAGAAGATCGAGGAGTCCTGTTCTGTACAGATCTTTGTGAAAAGTGGCAGGAGCGGGGATTTAGAAACAAAGGTGATGAGGATCTAGAATGGCCTGCTTGAAATTTATTTCTACAGTCACACAATATCATTTTTCTCTTTCTCATCAAAGACTCTGTCTCATTCAGCTTAACGTCACGAATCCACTGTTTAAGCAGCTTGGACTTAACAGGACTTTCCGATCCCTAAAAGCTTTGCAGTGCTCTAGTGACTCTAACCTTTCAAGAGAAGAGGACACTGAGATGTCCCCGCGCGAATTTTATTCCCTTCACTTTTTTCCCTGATGCAATTAGTCAGTGGGAATTCTAGGTTGCATGCAGACAACTTGTGTTCTGATTGAACAGAGTTAAGTGGAGTTAAGGAGGCAAGAACGTGACACTTGTTAGAGAGGTGGTCCTTATGCAGTGTCTCGCTGCTCTTTTAAGTGGTTATGAGGGAGTCTGATAAAGAGAAGAAAAATTGATGCTAAAGGAGTATGAGGTTGAGCAGGGGGTTAACTACTTCTTGAATAACAAAAATGTGTCTTTAAGCCAAGAGTGGTTGACTGTCTCTTCCTTGTTGACCTGCTTTGAAAGAAATTTAAAAAGCTTGAATTTTGACAATTTATGAAAATTAGGCCTGCCAGGATGTGAAGAGAGGTGCCCAGAATTCCCTGTCACGTCTGCAGACAGAAGTGGCACAGAACAGCAGCAGCACTCCTCTGCACTGCCTACCACATCAACACACTTCACAGGGAAAGATTCCTTGGATAAGAATGACTTAGCTTTCTGAGGCTTTACCTCACCTGATGGATCTTCCTTTTCACTTCTTCTCAAGGAAGTTTCCATTTCTGAGCTCTGCAGTCAGCAGCTCAGGCAGCAGGGTTAAGTGGGAGAAAGCAGGAGTTTTGTGGCACTGCTCTTCTCTCAAGGAGTGTGGGCTGCCTGCCCTTCACCTTCCCACATCCCACCTGGATTGAAGGCTGGAGTTGATGCTGAAGGAAATGAATGAAAGTCTCTCTCTCTGCTTTCCCAGAGCTGAGTATCAATACAGCTGGTCCCTAAACTGGGAACATAGCTTCCAGGTCTCATTTTATTGCTAAATATTATACAAACTGTGGCAGAAGGAGCTGCTCGGGATTCCCCTGGAAGCACTTGTTCTCTGGCTGTCCCTCTATCCTAAGGAATGTGGTCTGACACACAAGTAATTTAATGTGATTAAATTTTAGCCCCTTGTGTAGGTTTTGATGAGGGAGATTCTTTGCTTATTCCTCATTAGTCCTGAGTGGGCTCACTCATGAATCCTGTAACCTTGGCAGCAAGAGAACCTCCTTTTGCTTTGCTGTCTGCAAGGAAATGAATTGCACACGCATAGAAATTCATGAATGCTGAATACTGCAATTAATTTTGTTAAAGTCTCTTTATATATTTAATTAGGGAAGAGGAAGGAAGGAGCAGCTTATCACCACTTCTAAGTCCGAAGCCACAGATCTTATGCAGCTTTCACTTTGAGATAAAAATGATTCTGTAAGGTATCCCAAACCTCTTTGTTTATTTTATGCATAGTAAGGGTGAGAAATGATGAAGGCAATAATGTGAAGTAGTGTTAACTGCAAATCTGCATGTTACATTGATCAGCACAGGAAAAAAAAAAACATATTAATAGCTATTTATTACTAGTCTGAAAACTTTATAATGGTATTTATTGGAAAAGAGCTGAAATGTGAATGGCAGGTGATTGTAAATCTCAGGTAAGATGCGGTGGCCTAAACGTTGTCTGAAAACGTCTTTTCAAAAGTGGTCCAGGCTTTGAACCTTGTCCATTTTTCCCATTTAATTTCATTTATATGTATTAAGTTGGCAATCACATTGCAGATGCAAAGTCAGATGTAAAGCTAAATGTATTGGATGTGCAAATCTTCTCTTTTTATGACCAAAACAGGTGCATGTAAATGTTTCATCAGCACACCCATTAAGCTCCCAGTGGTAAATTTAGCCACAAGCCTTTGAGAGGTGCTTACTTTGCATTTAATTTAAATCTAAAAAAAGAAGTAGCAGAGCTATTTAAAATGCATTACATTCAGCTTATTTAATATTCTTGTTCTCATACATTCTTATTCATTATGTATACATTAAAAATAAATGAGTAAGTCACAGAAACACACACACACCTCAGTGATGAGGGTGGTGGTTCGAAACAGATAAAAATTAGAAACCAGCCAATCGTTTTGGGAACTTTGGCTGAACTTAGGAGTAACCTCTCTACAGTTAGTGACACTGTTCAGGATCTCTCCCAGGCAGAGCAGCCTCTTTTTGTATTGCACCAAACAGTCATCATTTCCACACTGCCACATCAAATACTAGAACTGTGGGGAGCTGTGGTTCTTTTTCATCTTTCTTTCTCTTATCCTTTCCTCATGGCCAATGCCTGTCAATTTGCAAATTGCAGCATGCTCGCACTTGATTGCAGTGGAGGCTTCTTTGCCATGTGCTTACAGGCTTTACAGTGTTAATTCTTGCTGCCAGACAGCCTTACCTTACCCGAGGTAAGAAAGTGCAGGAACTTCAGTTCATCTAGCACTCAGCTCTCTATGATATCACTGCTTTGCACATCAGCAGGAATAGTGTTTTCTTTTCATCCAGAAGTTGCTTACTATGCAAAGTGTCATTTTTATTGCATTGTTCAAAATGGCTGGCCAGAAATTAAACTTTCTGGACTGAGAGAGTGATGGAATGATAAATAAAGTATGGTAAATAAAATGGCTTGCTGGAATTAAAATATATTGTTTGCTGGTAAGTTGTACAGAAGGGAATTGGCAACTATGCCTGAAGGGGATTTTTCTTGGTAGCATTATATACAGGCCAGTGTGCGTCTCAGAAATGTCCTCAAATGCCATTTGTTTGGAAACTAACTGCATATCCAGTTTGGAGTATCTATGTAGTAAGTCCATAAACATCAATCAAAACAGCATCATCTCTCCCTGTTCCAACATGTCCTCAGCCAGAATCACAGGATGCAGCACGGTGAGGGATTAAATTGACACAGACATCTGTGCATCTCTGTTGCATATTACTTGCTTCGGCATGTTTTTATTTATTCCCTTCTTTCTCAGAGGACAAAGTTTTGCTGTGCTCCATCCTTACAATTTCTCTCTAAATAATAAGACGACTTATTACTTCTGCCCCTTCCTGAGTTTAGCTTGTATCTTCTTGCTCAAGTTTTAGAAGAAAATTTTTACAGTTTTGGAAGCTCTTCTTAAATTGCCCATTGAGAAAAAAATACTCTTTTCCCCCATCCAGTGTATTTTCCACCAAAAAAAGTCTTCTGTGGAGGAAGGGAGCACATTTTTTCCACCCTCATCCCTTCCTATCTTGTTTCATCATGAGTCATGCTCCATTAGAGTCCTAATGTTTCTATCAATAAATGATGGATTTACCAATGGTGATTTAAGTTTAAAATTACTCGTGAAAACTTAATGAAGCCTGCAAATCATGAATTAGATTTCAAAGAAATTGTCTTTGACAGTTAAAAACTACCGGGCCTAAGTAATTTCAAAGGTAACATTTTTCTCTCTGTGGATTATGTATCAGACATACATAGACAAAGCTGGTTCTGTGGGAATTACCTTTCCTGAAGCAAATCCCAGTTTGTCTCTGCAGCAGTAACTTTCTTATAATGGTATATTCTGGGGTGGGTGACATACTGTAAGAGGACAGAATTCAGCTTTGCTGTAGCTGTTGTGAGGGCTGGCCTGGTTCAATCTGTTTCCCATTGGTTTTAATGGTTTAGGACTCTTCTGGTTTCCAATCCTGCTTTCCAGGCTTTCCAGAAGTGATAACCTGAGGCTCTCTGCCATTGTCTTACATGGGGTTGTATTTTTACAATCCAAAGTGTTCCTCATAGGTTTAAGCCATCCCTCTTGACAACTGCTCTGCCTGTGCAGCAGGGGATGCCTGGTGCTGGTTTGCAGTTTGATGAGGAAGAGAATCCCATTCCTCAAAAGTGTATGTGGGGAATTTGCTGTTGCTTGGGGCATGTTCATTTACATAATTGGATTTGTGAAAGATAATGAGAAGTTTCCTGTCCTAAATTCTGAATATCTAATGCAATATGGAGCAGGTTATAAATCTGTCTAAAATAACTGGCAGAAGAACTGTGCTTATCCCACTCATGCCTCACTGCCTTTCTTTTCCCCTAAATCCAGGGAGATAAGAGTAGTCAAGGGTATTTAACTCTTTCCTACAGAAAGCCTGGGAAACATTTGTGATGTTTTAATACTCATGCCTATAGGCTATATTTACATTTGGTGACTTTTTCTGACCTTCATGGCAATGGAGTCAGCGTGTTGCTGAATGCTGTCAGTGTCTGGTCTGGTCAATGGGAGCTGAAGTTTTACAGGCTTAAACTAGAGTTTTCTCACAGTAATGTTGTGCATTCTTGAGGTGTCATGTTCAGGGAAATTTCCCTTCATACAATGATCTTCTCCATTGAATTTAGGGCATCTTTTCCATTATCAACATTTACATTGGTTGTTTAAGAAACTGTATTTATTAAGCCCTCACACGATTTTGGTGAAACGGTCAGCTACCAAATATCCAGCTCCGTAAGTTTTCTACTATTTTTTCCTAGTCTCAAAACTTTTCCCTTTGTGTCCGTGTGAGCTGTTTTAGCGGGAGGAGATTCAATCCTCCCTGATCACTTGTGCTGTCTGCAAAATGTTGTAGGAAGATCTGAGTACAGTAGGTTTAGTAATAGAAACTCAATTCAGTCTTTCCAATTAAGGATTCCAGGACTTATTTACTCCCTGTATGCTGACTGTCATTTTTCATCTGTGAAGCTGTTTTATGCACAACCTAAATGTCTGCTGCTTTGGATTTGTGTGGTTTCAACTAAGTTTCCAGGATTAGCTTGTCTGTGACACACTTATCTGCATGTCAACAAACTGTAAGAGTGACCAGCAATTTTGTTTCATGCAATGCTCAGCATTCTTCCTAGCAGCCTCCAGCTCCAGAACTTGTGACCTTTGGCAGAATGGTTCCCTTATGGTTATGTGTGTGTGGATCTGGCTCCAAGGTTGGTTGTTACAAAGCCGTTGTTATTGCCCAGTGATAGCTGATCATGGGAATGTGGACACTGCAGTTTCAGAACATTTGGAATTCAGTCCCTGATTCAAGGCTAACGTTATTGTAACGTTATTGTGGTCATTATCATTTTAGTTGTACTAATCTTAATCTTGGTGCTAATGAGCTCAGAAGCTCTGGTGTCAGTAGTGAGCACTGTCAACTCTCCACTGGAGTGTGTTGTAATTGCCTATATACATATAAGCCTCAAAGCCTTTCTTCCTTCAAATTCACTTTGACTCCTGTGCCATTGATTCCCCAGATTCTCACTCAGTGATTTCTAAGTTTTCTCTTGTCACAGGTATTACAAACCTTGCTCTTTTGACATAAAGTAGCTTTCAAGAACTGTGGGCCTTTTTTTCTTTTTATCCCACTGTGATCAGAGCCCAGTGATGCTGAGTTTCAGCACTGTTGGTTCTCATCATGGCTTTCAAACTCTGGAGGTTCTGAGTGTGATCACAGCCCTGCACAATGCTCAGAAGGGAATTTCCTGCATGTATACTCCAAAGCTAAACTAGATTGGCTGGGAATTTCTTCTAGAATTACATAGTCTTTATGTTTTCTCTGCTGATTAGAAAGGTGTGTGGAGCCATTGGCTTTTCTTCCTGGTGGTGGTTGTTGCTAATGATAAATGCCTTTTGATGCTCAGGTGAAGGCACTGCTTATACAGCCCTGGTTATTTTGCTAAATTCTGAACTGGTTTAAATAGTCTAAATAGCTACAGCATCTGCTAAATAGCCACATCAGCAGCCTGTGGAGTTACACTACTTTACCTGAGTTGAGAAATGCCTGCATTCAGCATACAAGATCGTTCAGAGTAACATGGAATGTGAGGCAGAATGACAAGGACAGCTGTTGCTTGGGAACTGTTTTTTTTTCTTGTTTTGTTTTGTACTTTTTGGCTTTTAATGTTTTAAAAAATGTCAAAGTAAATCATGAGGCCTCAGTGTTTTGTAATAAAACCTTTTTCAGTAAAGCTGGAGTGTTGTACACACCCCCATCAAACTACTACATGTCTTCTAAAAGCATCCCAAGAGCTGGCAATACTGATAGAAGTACCAGGTTGCTTCTTTGGGCTGATGAATCTCATCTGCAGATTAATCCCAGCCTGCTATTTCTTTAATGCTGCTCAGTGAGTACCTTTGTGGTATGGCTTTTTGTTTGTTTTGAGGTGTTTTGGTTGTTGCTGTCGGCTTTTTTTGCATACAAATTGCTCAAAAAAATCATTCACTCTGACTCTTTGCTGTTTAACATTTAGGTTGTGCAATTTGTCATACTGGCCGAATAGGGTGATTTTTTTTCCTGTGACAGAATGAAGAAAACGTAGTAAAGAAAATGATCGATGGTGAATAATGAATAAACAGCAGAACAAGTCTCAAGCTCATTTTCATTCTTGCTTAAGCTACGTTCCCCAGCATTTATAAACAGTGCTGTGAATTTCCCACAGCCTTTCAGCGCCCTCCAAAAGAATTCAGCGCGCACTTCTGCATGTATCTGTTCTGTTTTCACAACAGCAACACTTGGAGGCCTCCACTGTTGGTTTTAGGCCTGTAGGAGCAGGTAAAGAAGATTGTCATCCCTGCTCCAAACACCTTTGAATTCCCTAAGACGTTTATTGTTATTGATCCCAGTCTGTCTGCATTAAGTTCAGAAATCAGTATGACAGCATGGCACAGTCTCATCTGACTGAATGGGAGCTTTGGCTGCGTTTCAGGTCACAAATGGCAGGTAGCCTTCCTGCAGCTCATCACAGGGCAGCGTTTTCTGAAATCGCTACTGTTTAGATGATGGAAGTTTTTCAAATAAAAAATTCATGGGATTCTGAACAGGAGGGCTGTGCATCAGGTGCTTTTGTGGGAGAAAGTGACTGCAGACCTAAAGCACCACTGGTGACTTCAGCAGACATCACAGTTCCGTGGCAGCGAGGGCCCTCACTGCTGTGCTTTGTGCTCAGCACAGCCTGCTCTGTGCAGCCTGGGATTTAAGGCAGATGCCCAGACGGTGCATGTTAGCTGGAGGTGGGCCAAGTGATGTCCCAAGGCAGATCTGGAAGACAGGTGAGGAACGGAGAGCAGAGCAGTGTTACTTCTATTGAAATTAAAGCAGCTGAAATGACTCAGGTCTTTGTAGTGACAAAATATTCACATGGCACTGAGGGATGTGTTTGGTGGGCCTGGGAGGGGTGGGCTGATAGTTGGACTTAGTGATCTTAGAGGTCTTTTCCAACCTTAGTGATTCTATGATTCTATGAATTTGGACCATGTTGTAGCATGGTTTGTGACCCAAAAATCACCGATGGCCGTTTAAAAGAAGCAGTACCCGAGTCTCCAATATGAGATGTGCTAAGTAGACTGACTTGTTAGATTTCAGCTTTTGTTTCAGGATGGACTCGAAGTAAAGTTCAAGCTGCAAGGCAAAGGTGATATAATCTGGTATGAATAACAGAGTCCCTGTCCTTCGAAAACACTGTAACCTCTGGAAAGGCTGAGAGATTTAATTTAAGATCAGATGGAACTGTTAAGGTCATCTGTGATTCAAAGCACTTCAATCAGTATTGTGACCATGAAACTAATTACATCTGAGTTATAACTTTGCCAAACTCTTGAGCCTTGATTTAAAGACAACTTTGCACCTCACTCCTCATTGTTCCAAAGACCTATCCTAAAGTTTTTTTCCACAGCTAAAATTGTGCTTTTTTTCTATCTTGTGTTTGTCTAGCTTAAATTTCTAACCATGAACTCTCATAATATCTTTTTTCTGGTAGGTTTTTTTCTGGTGCACTGCTGAGAATTGCTTCCCCGTGTAGATACCTGAAGACTACAATTAGGCTGCTTTTTAACCCTGCTATTCTGCTTAGTTTATCCAAAAGCCACGTGAAACAAAGCCTGAGTCTCAGTGATCGGGTTATTCTTATAGGTCTTCTGTGAAATCTTCTCATATTTTCAGTTGGTCTCCCAAAATATGGATATCAGTTCTGCAATGTAGCAATGCCGATACAATTCAACCTTTATGCAGCTTATTCTAAACATACCCTCAGTCCTTTTGCAGATTTCCTGCTTTCCAGAATGCAACTTAAAGACTTGTAGTGTGACTGCTCTTCTTTATTCTCAAATGTCTGTTTTTGCCTTTGGGCTGGGTAAGCCACAGGGCTTCATAACCAAGCAGTCCAAGTGATCTCAGCAGATTATTTTATGCACATCACATTTTGTGTTATCTACCAAATTCCATTAGCAGTGATTAATTTTTTTTTCTTTGCCTTGCAGTAAGAAAAATATCAAATAACTTTGGGTGAAGAATCAACTGGATCAATCTCCTATTTTTATTAATGTTCTTTAGCTGCAGATTTACTTCAAAAATACATTGAATGTCACTGCAATGATTTTCCTTTCACTTATGCCCCCATAAACCTTGAAGCTGTTAGTAAATCTCAGTGAAATTTGAGCTACTTAGAGGTAGTGAGAAGAAGTGAGATGGATAGGAGGAGAGATGCCCTCTGGAAAAAAAAAGTTCTGTGTTAGCCTCAGCCAGCATTGCTAGACCCCAGAGATTGCAAGGGGGAGGAAGGGAGAGAAGGCAGTTTACAGCTTCACAAAGAGATGGGGGATCAATGCTTTTCTTTTGAAACAAGTCAATCTCCTAATTAGGAAAGAGGGGCTTCTTTGATTTTTAAGATGAAATGTTAGAAGTGTTAGAGCAATAAGCAGCTGAGAATCATCCCTTGAAGTGTTTTTGAGACCACTGTCATAAGTGGCAGATTTAACCTTTCTCTTCAGCCTACAGTCCACTGAGGGAGCGCTCACCCCTCCGCCAGGCTGCTTTTGACTAAACCAGATCCTAATTGACAGTGGCTCAATCTGCCTGGATTCCTTCCAGGACCTTGATGCCCTTTTAGAAGCAGCTCTTGTGTATGGCAGAAACTTGTTTCAGGTTTTCAGCTCAAGCACTGCCTTTTGGAAACAGATCTGCTTCTGGATGATTTGTATGTTGGGTGAAGTCAGGTGCATGAATGCAGAGCTAGCTGGTGTTAACCACAACCAAAATAAATGGATGGGGGGGAAAAAAAAAAAAAAAGAGAGAGAGAGAAAGCACAGTGTTTTGTTCATATCTGCCAGAGCTTTTAGGGCTGGAGGGATTTTTGGAAGAGAAAGTAAAGAGATGGGTCAGCATAGCGGGTTGGCAATAGGATAAAACTGATACCATGGGCTTGCGCTCAGCAGGGGGCTGTACTGTAAATGGGTGATGGTAGGCTTCAGACATCTGCTCGTTTTTATCATCAGTACTGGGTGATGCTGCAGGACATACTGGGTCACATTTCCTTTGCTCTAAATACAAATGGAGGTGCCCATGGGTAGATAGGCTTGTGCCAAGCTCATGTTCCTCTAGCTCGATCTCAGAGGTGAATCAAAGATGTTCTGAGATTATCCAGACTAAGCTTTACAAATGCATCAGTGGCCACTAGGCGAGTAGCAGTCAATTAATCCAGGGTGAAACTGTCCAGTGGAGATATGCCCTTTAAAGGTTCTGATTAAGATGCAGCTTGTGCTTGGAACTGATCAAAAGTGATTGCCATCTGATGGGAATGGTGGTGTGGCCAGCGGTGATTTGATTGAGTTCGGATTATTGTAGACAGTTCTCTATAAGATGTGACCTTGTTCTGCTGTTGAGAGGCAGCCAGCCTGAGAGGGACCAGCTGCAGGTTTTCTTCCCTTTTCCTAAACAGTGACACCTTTGGATTTAGAATGGGGCAATTTAATAGACAGGGCATCATTGTTAATGCTGTATTTTTTATATTAAGGTACAGGATTTCAGGCTGTAAAGTCAGGCTTGCTGTGGTTTTGTGGGCACTAAAATTCGGTAATCAAAGAGGAAGAGTACAGCATTGTTTCCTCTACCTTTGCAATGAAGTCGTTGATTGTTGCAGAGTGTTCATAGCACTGAACTATGCCTTTTTCCTTTTGCCCTCCCCAGTATGAGTGGACCCAGCAACTCCATGGGATCCACAGATATTGTGAAATTTAACTCCAGCCTGTTGCTGTAATTATCAGTGAAGTTGAGAATCTTCTATTATCTCATGGCTGTAGCTAGTCACTCCTGATCTCTGAGTATTTTGTATTCATCTCAGTCACAACACGGGCATCTCCTTTAGTCAGTGGAGCCTGCTTACCCGTAGTACATGGTGTGGTAAGTGATGTCCAAATGCTTATTAGTATGGCTTATATAGGGTTAGATGAGAGCAAATCAAACCACAGTCTCTTTTGTGTCTATTGCTGCTCACATGAACAGTATGTTCTTTCTTCAAGATAGCCAATTTCTCCTTTCATCCAACTTGATTTCATTTAGCAGGGTTTCTGCTGTTCATTTAGTGAATGCTGTTTCTAATGGGAATGAAAAGCATGCATAATTCTGTTGTTCCATATGGAGAAATTGCAGTCCTCCAGTACCCGGTCTGTATGAAGGTGCTGTCATTTATCTCCCTGTGGGGAAACAACTACATTCCCTTCTCCCTTCAACCTGTGTGCCTCTCCATTAGTAATGCAGGTTTTTGTGACGTTATCAGAAGCACAGCCGATGTTGGAAACTTATATTTTGTCATCTAAGTGTGACTGGCAGTTTGTTTATTTGCTTATTTTCTACCGTTATGGAAAGCAATCTCCATGTAGTTTATTCATTTCAGTCACTGAGTCCCAAATCATTCCCTTCATGAGAAAATCTGTTTTCTGTGAAGTACAGTGAAGAGTTGCGATTGTTTCTTTCATTAAAACGAAGGAGGCATTTAGAAGCAGTTATTCACCTCTGTTTTTGTCATCTAGTAGCCTTCCAAGATACTTTGTTTACCCCTATCTCTGCTGAAAAGCTACCAAATGATTAAGAACAGTAATTCCTGTTGCTCGTGAAGGTCAGAACTCATACAAAATGATGTCAGAAATGCTGTTTTGGGGAGGGAATGGTTTACAAACTTGCATGTACCCTGACAGAAACATGTTCTTGAGCCATTGGAGACACCGTGTGACTGATGCCAAGCAGAAATATGAGCAACTCCATTGATTTTAGAGGAGCCAGGCAGAATTCTGCTAGCTGAAGAGCTGGTATTTCGCATAACCTTTGATTCTTGTAAATGCGTGTCTGTGTGACTGGAAGAAAATAATGCATTTTCAAGGAAGAAAATTTAGGTATGTAGATAATTACCTTCTCTGGTCTTTAGCCAGGAGGAAATTGAGATCTTATTCCATTTTCTTCAAAACAAAGCCAGGCAGAGGTTCAAATGGTCATACTGAGTTTCTGCAGAGTATCCACATGTTCCTGCAAAGCCCTCAGCCTCCCTCCCTCATAGCTGGGATTTCTGCTGCCCTCACTCCAGGGCTGCATCAAGCTGCTCCCACTTCGGGGCTGAGCAGAGATCATCCCATGGCAGGCATAAAACTCTCAGCCACGAGCGTGCCTTCGCCTGTCGTTCCGTTCCCTCCAAGGACAATGGTAATTCTCCTTGCAGCATTACTTATTTAAAATGAGTTCATTTCAGAGAAAGCATATCTTAAGAATAATAAAGCAGGCTGTGTGCGTATCTCACTTTCCCCTAAGGATTAACGGTCCCTGGATCTGTGTGGAAGACACAGTTTCTTCAGTTCTGCTCCCCAGCATTTTTCTGCCAGCCTGCCTTTCCAGACAACTTTCTCCAGGCAATGTAACAGATTTTAACTCTTCAGTGTGCTTTATCCTGCATGCGTTTTGTTTGGTTTTAATTTGTCTTCTAGCTCTAGTGCAGAGGAAGGTGGCTTATCAGCAGATGTGTCTTTCCCTGATTCTAAGGAATTGGGGTCATTTCTTACCCCACTCTCCCCATTACAACTTACTCCAGCTACTGCTAGCTGCTGGTAGAGCTGTCAGCCCTGTGCTCGGCAGACCAGTGCTGCCACCTACAAAATGGGCAGCTTCTGTGCCTTTCCCATGGCACCAGCAAGGGTCAGATGCTGCCATTCAGAGGCTTGATCTAGATAGGGTGCAATTGGTTTGACTGTCTCAGAGATGTATTTACCACAGAGCAGAGGACCAATTCTGCATTTTGGCTTATATTCTTCTACCACAGTTTTAAGTCTCTTGTACAGATGAGTGTTAGAGGTTGCCCACACTTACAAGGTTTGAGGGGCTGGCTCATCATCTCTTGCCATAGTGGGAGCGTAGGGCATGGTTTGCCTTTGCCATCACTCCTCCCCTGGTATTCCAGTAGTTTACTTCTCAAAGCTCTCTTTTTCACCTTTAAACCAAGTAAATAATTGAAGCTGAAGTTGATCCCATGGGATGGCTGCCACAAATGGCATAGTGGGCAAATAGCCAAGTCCTTCATCTGTGTCAGTAACCTCCTGCCTTTCCCTTTCCCAGCTCGCTGCATCTGAGAAGGAGCCTGTGTCCAGTGTCACTGTTCCACCTAATAGATAATGGCACAGTGGTCATTAGATCCTGCCAAGGAGGAGGCTGTCTCCTCACTTTGATTTGCCTCTACACATCCTGAAGCCTTAGTGGAAGCTAATTGGATCTCGAGCTCTATTGACATCTGCATCCCTAGGTAGTTGGTGGGTTTTTCAGGGTATTTTAGTCTGGTAGATGGAGATAACAGGTTGTTAGCACTTGAAACACAAATGCTACTCACCTTTCAAGTGTCTTGGCAAACAAAGGCTCAACAGCATGTATCATGTTAATTAGCATCCTTCCCAATTTACTTATCTGAGGTTATACTGATGGTTGTTGAGGACAAATGAAAGTGATTATCTTAAAAAAAAAAAAAAAAATTAAAAAAATGGAGGTGAAGAGGCTGAATACAAATACCCTGGAATTATTCTCAACATAAGCACAGGTTTTGAAAGAACAGGCTTTTCCATTTTCTGCTGTTGTAGGTTCTGTGTACGTGGGATTTCAGTGCACAAGGGGTGAGTCTGCAGCCTGGCACCGATGTGGGCCTATTGCCACTGTAGATCAAGGCGAGATTGCCATTTACTGGGATGTTCAGGAAAGGAATTACTCTTGGAAAAAGGCAATTTGGGTGAGCAGGAAGGGTGGCACAGAACGGAGAATTTCAAGGAGAAGCTGGGAGATCTGTGGCACTTGGCTGATGTGCTAAGACCAAGAGGAGTGTCTGAGAACAGCAATTGGAGGGTTACATGGCTGGAGAAAGGGGACAGATGTCTTGTGTCACTTGGGGCAAAGTATGTGGAAAAAACCCACTACAAAGAGAGTTTCATTCTGGAAAAGGAGTGACAACGCTTGCTATTGATGGCACCCAACTTTGCTGGTGTTACTGCTATTGAGAACGTTAGCATTTTCCCCAGCCATTTTAATAACCTGAATAATTTATTTAAATGTAAACAAAAAGTTTTTTATAAGGAATCAGTGTAAAATGTATCCCTAGTCTATATTAATAGTTCTGTATTTCACAAAAGAACACTTCAGTTTTCACTCTTTTGAAATTCCTCTGGCGTGCTGGTGGATTTGTCACTCAAAATGCATAATGTTCAAGAATAATTGACTTAATATCTTAGTAATTAATTTTCTGTGTTAGCCTTTTGTGAAGGTAATTGATTTGATTTACCTGCTTCATTTTACCTACCCTTGTCTCTGTGTTCACTGCAGCATTCAAACTGTTTTGAAACAAGAAGCAGAAACCAAGAATTCATGTTTAAAGGTTTTATTCCTAGGCTCACTGAAAGAAAATCAAGGTTGTTCTTCAGTTGGTTTGGGTTTTGTTTGTTTGTTTTTAAGGAGATTGAGGACAATCTCCCTGGGGAATGTCCATGCACACGGTGCCATAGAAGACAGAGCTGGCTGTAGACATCCTCTTAAATAAGTATCAGTTGTGCTATTGGATTAATTCTGTGTAATTCTGTATTGAGCTAAGAATATGCGTAGCTACATCTGCATCTTAATGTTTTGAGCTCTTATCTCTGAGTTATTTACTATGTATTTTATTTAAACAAGTTTGGAGACTTGATATACAAGTTAATCAGCTGTTGCTGAGTGTGAGAACAGATTAGATTGCAATGACCTCCTTAGCTAAAGAAAAGCATACTTTCCTCTTGCTCCAGCCATGATAGGGAGCTAAACAATTGCTTCCTATGAAGCAGTGAGAAAATGGCTCTCTCCCCTTGGACTGTAAAGAAATCATTTGAAAAAAATAGGGTGTAGTTTGGTGAAAACTTTTGAATTGTTCTTGCACAAAAAGTTTTGAGATGCAAAGCCTAGTGACTTGCCAGACCTGTGATCTCTCTATAAAACAAAGCAGCAGTAAAGCCACTGTTGGGATCCATTGGTGTTACGATTACATGAATGGTACAGGGATATTTCAGGTGCTTTCTTTCTTGCAGCCTCAGCTATCTGACATATCAAGTGCCTTGCCATTTGCTTCTGTGCTTCTTGAGCCTATGGCCAAAAGACTGATGAAACTTCCTGGGACCAAACTATGGTCCCAGGAAAAACTCATTTGAAAACCCAGGTTATTTGGCTTTCTTATCAGTTCTTTTATAATAAAAACAATTGCAACTTCTTAGCTCTTGTTGGAGTGTGTGGCAGAACTCATGGTTTCATCAGCTTCCCTCTCCAGGCCAGTACAAGGTGTAATTGCTCTTTCTTTTGCTTTGTAATGGATCAGCATTTAACCTTGTCAGTGTCAGGAGGGTCACTGTTCCCCTCAGGTTGGTAACTCTACTCCTTAGCTCTGTTTCTTTACGAGGCTTTGTATTCCAGGTTGGTTTTGGCGTTGAAACGTGGCTTTAAAGCCATGGAAAGCCATTAAGCTTTGCAGCAAATGTGTAAGATCCCTAAAAAAAAAAAAAAAGTTTGATTCCTGATGTAGTCTTTTGCAGTCAAATTAGGAAATGAAAATTCATTAAGCCAGTGGCTTGCTGTGTTTCAGGAAGCAATTACAAAAACTGTTAAGTTGTGGAGGTGCCTCACATGTGGGAAGGAAGTGAGGAAGAGGGAATTGCTGAGAGCTGACTGTGGCATTCTGGAGATGCTGTGTAGGACTGCTGACATTGACAAGAAATGACTGTGCTGTGCCTTGACCGCCAAATGACAACGAAACTCATGAAGTGCCTCCTCCCTACCATAGTAGTCTTTACAGTAAATATGATGATTTCTGTTTATAGGCAGATGATGTAAGGAGTCATTCAGGGCTGAAGAAAACACGTATTGCTCTGAGCTTCTTGCTATTGTAGACTGGCTTGGGGACATCTCATTTAAAACAAGCCTTGCCTGTTGGTACAATCAATCTCATCTCTTCTTAGCAGCAAGAGGGCTCCTACAAATGACCTTATAGATTAGGTGCTTTCTGTTTACATTCGATTTCCCACTCCCTGCTATTTGTAGAGAATGATTATCAGGGCATTAAATTTAAAGTTTTGCCCAATGGGAAACTGTTGGACATTTTGTCATTTTCTTGTGGCTTCTCCTACCCTGGTGGAGAGGCAGAGAGGCAGGGGAAGCAATCACCAGAAAGGTCAGAAATATTTACTTACCTATATTGAAATGCTGCTGAGTGGCTTTGGCCAGTCTGAGCTGGGTGCAATGTTTTGTTCATGATGTGGCAGGGAAGCAGTGAGGCTTGAAATTAAAAGCCTCTATTTACCTGTGCGTTAGCAGGCTGAGGTCGCTGCTGGCATCCTCTGTCTGGCCTTTGCCTAAAGGCTGTGCCAGAATACAAGTTGCATGCTGGTAGCAAGTTGAAAATGAGTTAATACCCAAGGCTCCTTTTGGCCTTTCTTCTGGAGAGGAATGTACAAACCCCCTCCCTTCAGTGTCCTGGGGCAGCAGAAAGGCTTTGGCCAAAGCCTCTTTAGTATTGCCATGGCTTCAGCTTAATCAAAGGCATGTATTGCTCTAATTGTAAGTATTGGTAAGACCTGTGTTCTGCACAGATACAACTTTCCTCTGTGCCCAAGAAGTTTTGCTCCAAAGCACTTCCTCCTTATCAGCAACAAAATTAGAGGACTGGGCTTCTTTGGGAGCAGTATTTGCCTTCTGTGTTATGCTGTAACAGTAAGTAGATAAACTCCCAAGCCTTTTATTTAGGCAGAGTGAGAGAAATTGCTACAGTTTAAGTAGCTATCTCAAAGGAATACAGATTAAGAGGAAACCACTTCTAAATTTGGCCTGAATTTATTCACAGGTCTTTGGAAGGTGTTTTAATATATTGATATTTAAGAGCCAAAATAGGGACTGATGGAAGTCAGTGGGAAAATAGTCAGGCTCATTTCAGTGACCTGAGGTACAGTGCTAGTCATGTGTGTGCCCCACTGGCATGGGTGCTTTTGCACGGGTGCTTTGTAGTGAGTTCATTTTCACAGCAAGCAGGAGGACACAGTAAATTTCTGTTAGCAGAACCAACACTGAAATCTAGTGGTGTTGATAAACAGGAATGCAAGTCCAAAGTGACTTCCAAGTCAGAAGTTGTAGGAATTCACATGGAAGTGGTGCCAGGTGGAAGCTCACTCCTCTCATCATTTGCCTGATGAATCTGAAGGAGAAAATGAATTTTTCTCTGCTTCAATTCCAGGTTGATAAAAGCTTCTTGCTGTCTAACCTTTCTATAGAAATCTCTGGTATTCTACATGACTAAAAATAGACAACTCATTTAGGGTAATGGTCTGCCCGCTGAGAGTTTTTTATTATGCTTCATTGTGCTCCTCCAGAAGAGGTACAGTTTGTGAAAGACATGGCTTGTGTACGGGAGAGCACAGCAGATTCCAATTGCAGAATATTTAGCAAAGTACTTACAGTCTCTGTTTTGAGAGAGCTGTTTTGCTGGGCTAAGGACTGGTAGCACAGAGACAAACAAGAGAAGCTGACAGATTGGGGAATGCTGGGTGGGTTCATTTGCCAGCAGACTTGATGAATCACTCTGCTGCAGCTTTTCATTTTCAGAAAGATCACTTTCTGAAAAACTCAAATGGAAGGCAAAAGAAGAGACAGCTGGGAGTGTTTTGTGAGTTTTCGTTTAAATCAAATATACAGTTACATCAGAGTAAAGATATATTTAAACGTTCCTGCTATTAAAATATTTTGAGAAGCAAATAAAATCTAGACTAACAGGAAGCACAGTTATCTGGAGGAGTATTTGTCAGCCATGTTCCAGAAGTAGGTGTTGAGTTTTGCTTAACCCTCCCTGGTCAAAACCAGTAGGACTCATATGTCTGGAACTTCAAGCAGCATTTCAATTAGGTAAGAAAAAATATCCCTCTTAAAGCCTCATAGGCAGGTTGCTCAAGCAAAGGTTAATGTGCTTTTAGTAGGAGAAACACATGTGAGCAATGTGTGAGACGTAGCCTGAATAAGAGTAGGGATCCTGTCTAATGTGTTCGCCCTTGGAAGTCCAAGGCTGCTGGTATCAAGATTGACCAGTCATACACATGCATGAAAAGGGCTCTGTGTAGCTGGCTAAAAGCAGAGGAGGCATAAATGGTGTGGTATTTCATGCTGGTACCCCTGCTGCAGACACGAGTGATAGGAGACCAAAGGCTGAGGCCCATTTTCATTCTTCTTCTGATGCAAAAGAGCTCAGCCCCTGTTGTGCTGCACAAAGTTATGGCCAGGGCTCTGTGCTCAGGGCAAGGAGTAACTCTCACATCCATTTTCTCACTATACCAAATTGGTTGTGTCTTCAAATCAATGTTGGCAGTTTTTTATTGTCTTGTGGGAACATCAGCATCTGTAAGAGCTTTTGCAGGTCAAAACTTTTACCCTTGCTTCTGGATCCCCACTGTAGATCAGAGAAGTGCAGAATTCATCCCTGTAAGCAGACCGTACTGAGAGCTGGAAGAGTTATGGCATGGCCTCATCAGCTTGGCAGGGTGGAAAGCTTCAGGTGATGCTGAACAACCTTCTGACCCTAGCATAAGTAAACAGGAGAGTGGGAGTGCTTTGAGGAGCAGCTCTTTGAGAAAGGTTTTAAATCAACTGCTCTTCAGAGAATGTGCTCTGCGGTGCATTTAGAGCATGTTGGGTAGAAGATCAGTTAGAAACAATCATGAAGAACTGGGTGAAAAGCTACGTTTGTAGTCACTCAAACATAAAGCTATGTATATTTATGTGTGTATATATACATAAAACTACAAGACTTTCAGATAGCTGTCCATGTCAGTGGACATAGAATAATAAAGGAAAGAGATCTGGGGGTGCTGTTTCACATCTGTATGCCTGTCTCCTTCGAGGCTGCAACCAGTTGAGAGACTGCCTAGATCTGAGGAAGGAAATGAGATAGACATATAGTGTGGGATTATAAAATACTTGTATCCTCTTCTGAACAAGATTCAAACAAGTCCTTATTTCTAAACTGACAAATAATAATAGTGGGCCATACCATGTTCACAAACTGATGTTGAGGGATTTGATGCTGTTGCTTTGAAATACTAGCAAGGGAACTGGTCTTGAAATATATGTTTTCTTGAGTAGCATTCTCCTCAGTTTCTGAAATATGGAAAGCTGTTACTAGTTGTGCAAGAATTTTAGACTGTGAACACTGTTTGTGCCAGGAGAAGTGGTTAATTTTATGAGGAAAAGAGGTTTTTTTTTTCTCTGCAGGTTGCTGATTAGTGAGTCTTCTGCAGGTAGAAAGGAAGAGCAGGAATGCCTGTAGAGGCAATCTGCTGAGACCATGTTACAGCATACACGAACTAACAAAACATTACTTTTGATCTTGAAGTACCTTATAAATGCTGATTGTATGTTATTAAACATTATTGATCTCAAGCAGGGCATGAAGATTGCCTTAACAAGGGCAGCCTGTGAGCCCAGGTAAAAGGATTACCATGCTGAGGAACTGTATTGGTTTCACAAGCAAAATTTGAGTGTAGAAATGTAGATTGCATGTTTTGCATCCTTCCAGTAGCATGCCATTGCCACTTGGATTTCAGAGAAACATCAGTGTTTCATTCGACCTCTTCCCCTTTCTTCCAGATTAGTGGTGATGGGAATGGTGGGCTGATGTGCAGCTCTCTCAATTTGCAGGGCAGATCTTGTTAAGTGTGATAAATTAATATTCCAAGTAGACCTTTCTCTTTTGTCTTCAAGGCAATAAATCTAATAGCTAGATACTGCCCTCAGCCATGCTGTTCCTCTTCACCTGTCCCTTTCTGAATTAGTTTTTCAACAATCAATTTATCTCAGTACCTCTGTAGGACACCAACTACATTTCCAAGCTTCTCTCGAAGATGCGGCACAACTGTGCCTGTCCATCCTAATTGATGTTCTGCTCGAGACCAGGTCCAGTCAAGGTGCAGGGATGTACACTGAGGGTATATGAAGAGCTAAAACCTGTTTCAGTCTAATTCTTAAATGAAGACTAGGAATCCCACGCGCATATAAGCTTATCATTTATTGCCTGTAATTTTCTCAGCTAACCTCAAGCTTAATGATAGCTCCCAGCTTTGCTTTTCTAATTAATGTTTCAGTGTCTGTGTATAACCTCTGCATAAAATCAGAAGCAGCTTACACAGTGATTGCAGTGGTAGCACAGCATCTAATGCTTAAGATAGTCGTAGATGAGACTATCAAGGTATTGAGAATAAGAGGTAGCTTTTTCATGTACTGTCCTAAAGCTGTATTTTATTGGTAGCTCATCTTGGCTGTAGTTAACTTCCAGGAACTGGATGAAAGAACTGGAGACACCAAACATAACCTGTGTGCATACAAGCAGAGATTTTTTGGGTGTGATGACCTTTTGAGGCCATAGTTTGTTGTGGAGTCATGTGGTTGAGTAACTTTACATTTATCCTCTTAATTGAGCAGCATTACGCTTAACCCCATAATAATGAAAAGGGTTCAGAAATCCTGTTTTACACTGTGGGAAGTGTTTTGCATCAAATTTTTTTCCTGGAGCAACAAAACCAGTTCTGACCAAAAAATGTCAATGGGAAATCCTGGTGTATGGTAGAAGAAGAGTCGCTCTGTGCCCTTTGTTAACTCCAAATTAGCATTGGTTTCATTTTAGGTGCCCTCAGCTGGAGCAGCTGCTGTCTGAGAGGCATTCAGTAAAGAACCCATTATGTGTCTGTTCTCTGATATGGAAGAGGAGCGTGCATTAACCTAGACTGTCCCCATGAAGCAAATAGTCCATTTATTTTATCATTTTCACTGTCGCAGCAAAAAGATTTGAGTGGCACCGTATTTGTCAGTTGAATTTATAGCAGACTGATAGAGAAGGGACAGGGTCTGCCTCTCCTTCCTGCCATACCTCTGCTGTCCATCAGACCACCAGCACTGGGAAGCACCCAGTGGAACAGGGAAGGGGGAAAGTATGAGCATATATGAGCAGCGCAACTCATTGCTTTTCATTTCCAGCAGAAGCATCAGGTTAAACTGTGAATATCCATTTATTATTTACATCCTCTCTCTGGCACTTTGGTGATTAAATGACAAGGGAAAAGATGTTCTGGAGGTCTGCAGTGGAAAACATGAGCATTAACTTTGAATAGGAGCTCCTCGTGTTCCCTACAAAACTCAGATACCTGTAATAGATAACAGTTATACAGGAGAAATGCCAGTTTGCTTTTTGTTTGTTTCAGTATCTGACTGTTGTCTTAGATCTCTCTGTCCCTGCACTTTGATTTTGAAATGTTGCACTCAGCAAACCTTGAGTTTTATGTCTTTTATTGTTTTAGATTGACAAGTATGCTCAGCGGGATCTGAAGAAAGGGCTTCATTTGTATGGGACAGATGGAAATATCGGCCTAACTAATGCGTGGAGCATCATTCAAACAGATGTAAGTCTGATTTATTTATTTATTTTCCCTTCCTCTTTACCCTCTGGGTTCTGAAACAGCATATTCTGTGTTTGAACCTAATTAAACCCCTGGATCCCACACCAACCTCTTCCTCCTACCCAGTGAACACATTAGCAACTAAAATGCTTTCTGTTGCAAATGTTCATTTTGTTTATTTCTCTTTGGCCGGGATAGCTTATTTCTGTTAAATATTTATACTGTGTTGACACCTAAATATCACTTTGATTGCTGTGCAGAGAGTAGAGTAGAGGGTCAAACAGGAAATCTTCTCTTTAAAGTGATAACTGATATTGGAGTGAACGATGGTAGCGTGATAACAAACACCTCAAATACAATTAATTTCTGCCTTGTCTCCTTTTTATTGCAGTTAAAATGGAAACTGTCCATGGTATTTGCAACCTCCTCCTACAGTCAGTGCATTTTTTTTTCCCCATCAGAATTCAGTCATTCTCCATCACAGATGGGCTGGGAACACTTTTTGCTGTGTTACCATCACTGTCACATCCTTCCAATTCTCTAACAATGCTCTGCCAGTATTTGTCTCACAAGGCGAAACTCAACTCCATAGCTGCCTTTTTCCTTTTGCCCTTGTCCAGCTTGCTGAGGAAATGCCATCACCTGCAGTCCAGATTTATTAGCTCTGTCCTTCTCTTTTCATATTCAGTACAGTTATTGCTCATGGGTATGATCTTTCTAATCTGAGTAATCCTCCTTGAATTAAGAACATGTTTCAACTTTCCTTCAGTTGTAGGAAAAAGCATTCGTGCTGCCTTGGTTTCTCCCTGAAAATCTCATGCAGCTTTCTCAGAGCTTCTCCTTCCAGAGCTGCTAGCACAGTACAGACATGCAGGACTTGCCTCTGATGTCTTAAACAACCTCTGCCCATCCTTCCAAGGTTGTATGAATTACTCAAGGTGATGGATGGGAACCTATCACATTCTGGTGCAATAAACCCACTTGTTTAGCCTTTACTGAAATCCTGAACTGCACATCTTTCAGTCTGATGGTGGTGAAGTTTCACAAGTGCTCTTCTGTCCAATATCAGATAACAGGAGTCTGCAGTCAGCCAAGGAAGGGTCTGGGAGGTTAAATGTTCAAGGTCACTACCAGAAGCAAAGCATTGATTTGCTCATCTGTGTCTATCTTTGGGGCTGTGTGTCCTGTCTGCGTTGAGTGCAGCAGAGTGGCTGTGCGTGAAATTCTTAAAACGGCTCAGGTCCAGCAAGCAAGCTCTCCCATCCTGCATCCCAGCAATTGTATGGGGAAGGTTCCTTTGTTAATCATTAAGGGGACTCAGCATTTTGCAAAACTTGGTCATATTTTTCTCTTCCAATATCATGACTGGACAGGAGAAGGTCTAAACTCCTGATAAGAGAAATACGTTTTGAAGTGCTGGGCCAACAGTGAGCCATATGAAACACAGAGAAAATGGTTAATGTAATTGCTTATTTCAAACAAAATACAGAAGCTCTACTCCTAACTTCAATATGTAATAAGATTTACTAAGATATTTGAAGGAAATATTAATACAGTAAATGTGAAGTATTAATACACCAACAGGTGTTAATAGTTTATGTATAATGTGGGGGGAAAGGAATAATGTGGAGGATTTATGGGACATAAAGCCCATGCTCCTGCTTCCTTTCTGTAAAATAGGTTTATCAGTATATTCAGGTATGCCTAGTTCTCTACCCAAGTTTTTTTCAAGATGTTCACAAATTGAATGGGATGGAGAAAAGTTGCACCAGAATAATCAGAACTTTGGAGATTTACTTTGAGGTCAGAAATTCCAAATGCTTTCTATAACCAGCAAAAGATGAAGTAGTGATTTACTTACAGTCCTTAAAGAGAACAGGAAGGGAAATGGCTTTTGAAAGCAGAGGACGCTGCTATTGATCTGAGAGCTAAAACCGTACCATAGAAATATTTGATGGTAAGATGCCATTGTGCAGCAGGATGCTGGATCCTCCTCTGAGGTGTGCAGGGTTTCTTTTTAAAAGAAATGGTCTTGTTGAGTAACAAGATTGGGTTTGATAAGTCTGTGGTGTATGAATTGCTACAGACGATGCTAGATCATGTTAATGGTTCCTTTGGCCTTTGAAACCTATTAGTGTGTAAAGGGGGTCTTTTGAGTTTCAGATGTCAGCTAGTTCTTGGGAGCCCAGAAGATAGCAGGGAAGTGCCACCTACAGCCCTGGTACATCACTCTTTCCTAACGTGGCAACTTTTAAATTCCCATGCACTGTCTTGACATGTTAAAGTCAGCATGCTCCCAGTGCTGGCACTGAGGACAAAAGCAAAATGCTCCCAGAGATCCATATTTACTGCTCTGCATGGTAGTTTTTCACGTGTATCTTTCTAAAATATTTTGGAATAGACTTGCAGTGGTGTAGTGAAGGCAATCCCAGCATGGTTAATTATGTAAAGCACTTTACACTTGAATAGCACTATGTAAATGCCAAGTATTATTTTTTGTGTTCAGTAATAATCGGTACCTCTTACACTGCTAATCAGTAGAGTGTAATCACTGATAGGAGGATTAGGAGCATACAGGGGACTTCAGGAAGGGATGGTCCCAGCCCAGAAGTGCTTTTTTCATTCTGGCTCCTGAAAGACAGCTCTCAAAAACCCCACACTAGAACTAATTGTGTTGCCATGCAGGAGAATGTCTCAGCACGGATTCTTTTCATGGACCCAGTAAACATCAGTCATTGGTTGAGCCATGGGCTGTGTGTGTATGTGGACAGCATCACAACAGGAGCATCAGAAAAAAAGTAAAATACTACATGACAGTAGGAGAACCCGTGATCCTCCTTTGCCTTCCCATCCACACTGACACTCCTTTCTTTGCAATGTTAATGATTCTGAGTATGAGCAGGAAGATGGCACTGTGGTGAAAGCACTCAGCCACAGGGGGCCATAACTTCTTCAGGCATCCTCCTGGTAGCTTAGAGACCATGCCCTCCTGTGTGTGGCACCTTCCCCATAGAGAAGGAGAACCACGCAGAGCAGGTGCCATTTGGTTTTTATGGGAATAGCTGATCACAGCTAGAGAATATGGCTATCTGGTGCAAACACAGGCACTTGTGAATGGTGATTCTTGTGTTTCTCCTGGGTTCTGGCAATCTTGTTTCCGTTCTTGTGGAGGCCTTTCTTCATTGAAGCTTTTGTGCTTTAAGCAGTTGTTTTCTTTTTTTGAACAGAAGGATACACATCATAAGGAACTGGGAATGAGGGAACAGTGAGGTCCCAAAGGCCCAGGTGTCAGGAGGACTACTGGTTTGGCTCTGTTCCTTTACCAGTGAAAGAGTAGGACTCACCTGCACACAGGCACACATTGCAATGCATGTTATAGGGAAAGCTCTAGACTCATTCTGCAGTGCTGTTCAGCCTTTTGATCAGGATGCTGTTTCAAATTGGAACACTTTATTGATTTCTTTTTAATACCTTCGGCTTGCCAAACTCTCTGCCTTATCTCAATGGATTTTGAAACTGTAAAAGAATCTGTTGCATGAGCAGGTGACTTTTGCACATCGTGAAGATCACAAAAGCATACAATTTTTTATTTTTTTTTTTAAACATGACTAAAATATAGTTTTAGAATGTGAGTTACGCTGACCAGCATTATGCTTCTCACCAGCCAGGACTAGGTGAAGTTCCAGGTGGAGATCATTAGGAAACGAGAAACGGGCATTAATTTTTAAAATGTTGCTTCATCACAACAATTTTGTGATCAATATTGGAACAGTTCTCCTTTTAACTAACCAGGCAGTAATTTGAGGAGCATGTAGAAAAAGCACTAGCTTCACCAAAGTCAGCAAATTCAGCTCACTTTTATTGCTGTGTGATGCCTTTCAAGTCTGTTTAGACCACTGTAACTGAGAACAAAATTTGACCCAATCTCCCTCCACCCTCTTCAGTGTTAGATCAAAACATACGGTGGCATAACAGCTGAAGTAATCCCAGAAATCCATTAAACGTTATACGATTTCAAATTGTAATTATCTTTTCCATTACTTTTTACAGTGATGGAGGAAAAGGGCACCCTATCCTGTCCTCCCTGCTCTGTCACATTCACAAAACCAATCAGTAATCGCTAAAACCGGACCGAGGCAAGGACTGGGTGTCTGCATGGTCAGGTTTATTCATTCATTTTAAAAACCCTGTCCCAACCTGTCTGCTCTTGTGAGATATTGGTAGGAAAAAAAAAGAAAGAAAGAAAGAAAGAAAAAAAGCCTATTTAGAATTTCATAAAATCATAGAATGGCTTGGGTTGGAAGGGACCTTAAAGATCGTAAAGCTTCAAGCCCCTGTCACATGCAGGGCTGGTATTAAACACCAATAAAATCCATACAGTAATCTGTTTCTTCATATTTCCACTGCAGTGAGATAGAAATGTTGTGTTTAACATTAATTCCTGGCCCTACATATCCCAAGCAATAATTGCTGATTAATGCAAAAATAAAGCAATCTGCAAGCAGTTCTGCATTCCAGAAGTGCAGCACAGAGACCTGCGTGCCACTGGATGCAGTTTGGCTGGAAAAAACACTGCAGCAGCACGTTGGGCTGAGCAGCCCTGTGTGTCCTGAGTGCTTGGGAACCAGTGCACCACTTCAGAGCCCGCGGAATCAATACAAGGGAGTGATCGATGCCACTGTAAAAAGGAGGGGGAAAAAAAAAGTGGTTTGATATCTCAGGAGAAAGAACATCCCACGTGAAACATGTGAAACAAACAGCAGTGTTTCACATCAGTATTCCTGGAATCTTTCAGCAGCAGGAGGCTGGAGACAAAGGCATTTGACAAGATTTCTGCTTGTTTCAGAGAGTGTGTAGTGTGTGTGTGTGTCTCCTATCTGACTGTCACCTTGTGCTGTAAGTACCTGCATTTGTTCATGCAGATGTGCACAATTACATCTAATTACATATGCTCTATCACAGCTACAAGCCCTAGCATCAAATGATCTGAGGTGCCCGAGTCAAGGCGTCCTAAAATTACTGCTGTTTTCAAGACAGCATCTGACATTTACAGAAAATTGCCCCTTGTTGAAGTGTCTCAGTCTAGATTCACCAAATAAGCACAAATAGTTTGTAATTGTCTTTTAGGCTTCGATCTGGATCTGTGCTGGTGACTCACTCAAATCCACTGCAGCTCGTTTCCTTGTTCTTGCCTCTTGATTGACCTACTGCCATGGGTCAGTGCTCCCTGCAGATACTGTTCACCTGACTTGGTCTTCACTGAATACTGCTTACTTGCCTGTATGCTCTCCAGTTTCTGTGGTGTTGGTACTCGGTTTTAGGATTCTGTATGAGTCACTGCTTAATTCCGTTGCTCGTCCTTTCTGTGTTTTCCAAGAGCATGACATCTCCTTTGATGTGTTATCATTATTTCTTCCAGTCCCACAAACCTTGTGCAACTTTATTCTGTTTCTCACCTTTGATCTCTTCTTAGCCCTTTCTCCTCTTGCTGGGATTTATCTGTCAGCTGTGCAGGTGAATAGCAATATTTAATCCTCTGCTTTTATTCTCTATACAGAGAACCTGCACTGGCGTGGAATGGGTGACCAAGACTAGGCCAAATTTGTCTCTGCCTCCTATTTCCGCCTTTTGGCTTACTGGAGAGTTTGACACTGTTAGGAATCTCAATTCTAGACCTTGCCACAGTCTGCTTTGCAGGCTCCATAGGAACAATTGTTCTCAACTCCTTCAGCTGAGCTGCAAGACTACAAAACCTACACTTCATTACCTTAGCCTGTCAGACTTTGACACCTTCATCCATGCCAAATTATGGAGAGAAGGGGTTCAGTTCCGATCCGTGCAAACTTGTGTCACCTGTGTTTGGCCAGAATGTCACTCAGATGCCTCAGACCTCACTGTTTACTCTCTGCATCATGTCTGAGCCACGTTTCCAAGGCCTGCTTGACAGACAGGCTGTCTGTC
Source organism: Centrocercus urophasianus (assembly GCF_019232065.1). Lineage (NCBI taxonomy): Eukaryota > Metazoa > Chordata > Aves > Galliformes > Phasianidae > Centrocercus > Centrocercus urophasianus. The sequence goes on along the minus strand of NW_024884586.1, from coordinate 8,590,938 downwards.
ACTTCCATCTATCCGAGGAGCTGATTGATAGCGAATGATGACAGCCTGCGAGAACTTCTTGTAAGATTTCCAGATAAACTCTTACTCTTCAAACATGTGGCATGTGTTCCATACTGCTCCTATCTGCTTCTGGGACCTCTCATCATGAATTGCTGCCTTGTGTGTGGGAACATAAAGGAAAAAAAGTCACACACTTTCTTTCCCTTTTGAGTCATGTTGTGGAAGCTTGTGAATGTTTCATTTCTGAGTTTACAAGCTAAGGCTCGATCGCTGCCACGGACCAAACAAGAATTTTGGGCAGAATCTTAGGGAGGTGCTACTGCAGTAGAAAAAATCTGAATTTTGTTCATTTGGATGAAAAACCTCAGCACTGTGAGCACTGAAATGGCTGTATCACGGGCCTCATTCTGTGGGCACTTGAAGAAATGTAGGATGAGTAAGGCAGCGTGTGACACCCCTGCCCTCTATTGGTGTTGAATGGCAGCTCTGGTATGTGCACAGCGACCGGCCCCTCGATGCCCACAAAACCCATTTCAGAGGGAAAACTCTCTCTGGGACCGTGTAAAATACCGAATTAGGTCCTAAGTCCTGCTGATGCTGAACTTGGTGTGATGATGAGTTATCAGAAACATGAGGAAAAGGTTGTGTATGGAAGTGAAAAATATTGATGGGCTCAGATACAATCAGGTTTAAAAAAAAAAAGACCTTGGCAAGTTGTTTCAGAGCCAAGTCAGTTGCTGGTATAGCCTTGGAAAAGTCTGAAGTACTGCCTGTAGCTGAGAGCTCTGCAGCCCCATGCCTATAAAGCCATGCGGGCTGCCTTGTTTCACTCATTAAAACGAGTGCTGAAGTGCCTTGATACCTACAAGTTCATACATTTGAGTTAGCACAGGAGAGGCAGATGGTGTATACATCTAGATGCTAATGATCCTTGCTTGTTTTGTATCACAGGCACATCACAGATCCCACAGGGGAAGATGATCACAGAGCCATTCCCTGTGCTTTTACTTACGTTTTGTGCACTTGCATCCCACCACTCAAATGTAACAAACCTTGAGATTTAGCACTGATGTGGTCATTGTGCATTGCATCACTTGAAGTCCTGTTACTTAGTAATACCAAATAGCAACATTAAGGAGCTGCACCAGAGAGAAGAGTTGGAAACAAAGCTTTTACTGAGTCACAAAGGCTTTCAGAGATGATCAGCACAGAGAGAAGTTTGCCTCGTTAACTTAATGATTTCAGAAATAGTATGCAGTATAGATCACACTTTCTTTACCTCCTGGATACTGTATCTGTGTCCCAAATATTTTTTCCTGTCAGCAAAATAAAAATGATCATCACAATTCCGTGCAGTCACTCTTAAACTCGTTACGTGGCTGGCAGCTCCTGCAGCGTCCTGCCACTGCAAATAAGGCCTTTGTGTCTGGTCTCCACATTAGCCACATTAGTCTCTGTTGGTAAAGCTGAGGAAATACTACATTTCTTTAAAATGTCAAGCCCCTTCTGGTGTCATCAAGTGTAATTCAGTGCAATGAATAAGGTCCAGTTTGTATCCAACAAGAGGCATGGAAGATTCTTCCACTGCCTCAGAACAAGCAGTCACCAGTGACAAATCATCCTTACAGTATTGCCTTGGTTCTTCTTCCAGTTCAGATGCTGTGGAGTCTCAAACTACACCGACTGGTTTGAGGTGTACAACACAACCCGGGTGCCAGATTCCTGCTGCCTGGAATTCAGCGAGAACTGTGGACTCCATTCCCCAGGGACCTGGTGGAAAGCAGTGAGTGGCTCTCCAATAGCTCAGCAGCCTCCATAGAAAGGGCAGGCAGGCAGATGGTTGCAGTGATGCAGGTGATAAGGTAGTGATGTAACCCAGATCATCTCTAAGTGGGAAGGCTTACTTTGAGCTGTGACTTTTCACCTCCAATGAAGCCATCCATTCAAATACTTCTAGGCTTTAAAGGCTTTCTGAGCTGTTGTTTCATGTTGCAGATGAATACTTTCACTGATCAGGAGCACAGCCTAGCTAGATTAAGCTGAAAATGACAGGAATGTTTTTGTCCACTCTACCTACTGGATTAAGTTGAAGGCAAATAGCTGCTCACACATCTAACACAAACCTGGAGGAGTGCTGCCATAGCAGTAGTTTTGTGTGGCCTAAGCAGTCATGAGGCAAGGTGAGCAGGTAAGCCTGGGGTGTGGGGCAAGGCCAGCTGATGAAGTGGAAATGAAATGAAGTTTTGCTAGCTCCGGTGCTTTGCAAAGGAAGTACAAAGTGTCTTGGCTGTTCTTCGTGGGATTTCATGCATGCAGATTGACAGTGGTAGAGGCTGAGTTGAAACCAAATACGGCTCCAAATCAAATTCTCAATTTTAGGACTGGAAAGTTCTTACTGCATTTTATTCAGGGTACCAAGGTGATCAATGCAGGTTAACAAGGCTGAAATCACGTTTCAGGTTGGCATTAATCCTTGATGCATGCCGTGAAAGCCACTAACTGAAGGCAGAACACTCTTGCCCAGGTACATTTACAGGGCACAGGGCACAACTTCTTTCTTACAGAGAAGAGCATAGTATTTTAAGAAAGGTTTCACTTAGGCCAATTCTCATCCCACCAGTCCAGGCCAAAAACATGAGGTTGGAGCTGTTGCAGAATTCAAAGCACGAATAAAATAACAGAGGAACGCTCATACTGCAATTTAATCTAATGGAAAATGGTAAGAAATCAGCCCACATGCAACAGGAGAAGCTACTGAACAGCTCTCACTGGAACTTTTATTTAGGTAGATGTCTAATATAATGTTGATTGCATATATATGTACACGTACATATAGTATGTAGATATGTGTGCACGTGCATATATTTTTTTTATTACATACATTACATGATAAGCTTTTCCTGAAACATGGAGGAAAACAAATGAAAGGCTCATTCTAAAAATCTAACTGCTTTTAGTTGGATTTTAGAGGGGAAAGGTGCCCCGAATCCAGTGCTTGCTCATCTTTAGGCACTGGCCCAGTTTGTATGGAACAGGGCTTGTGCAGTGATTTGGAGGTGGCATTACAGTCAGTGCTCCGTGCTCAAGCTTTTAAATCAGAAATGCACTGTATTCATTCCAGTAGTGCCAAGATGAAGTACCCAGCAGCTTTGTGTGATCTGGCTCTTTCCTGTCTGTATATTCCCAGGGGAGTACAGCAGTGTGTTTATGGCTAATACCGTATTCTGTTTTATTTCAGCCTTGCTACGAAACAGTGAAAATATGGCTCCAGGAGAACTTACTAGCAGTGGGGATCTTTGGATTGTGCACAGTTCTGGTGCAGGTACACTGTAATACTGATTTTCAAATCCTAAGTACTCAGAACCAAATAGCAAGCAGACAGTCTGCCCAATATTAATTTAGTAATTCCAAGTTTTGCATGTTAGACTAAAACTCTCTCTCTTATGTTTTCTTTCTGTTAGAATAAGATACAGGACTGGGAATACTGCCCACATTTTCTGTGCTATAAAGCACTGTAAAGAGCAGTCACTTTATCAAGTGGTTTATCTAAGGCACACACTTGATTTAATGAAGAGGTAGTCCACAACATCCTAAGACAGAATCCTGATTATGGTAGGGTGCGCTGTCTTTTAGAGCACCAGTGTTTGTACAGTAATTTTCCAAAGAGTGCAGTCAGCTTAGCCTAAATATCTAATGTTAAAATAGCCTAACAGTAGCTTAAGTCTTCAAGCCCATTCAAAGTTCCAGGGTAAGTTCTAAGTTTAGCTGTTATTACCATAATTCTACCCTCCCAATAAACCATACTCCTTTTCAATTAATTTCAGTGAAAGCAAACAAGACTGGCACAGAGTTGTAAGTAAGATTTTCACTTGCAGTTACTTCCAGCCTAACTTTGGTCACAGAAGGGTCAGTCACCAGTGCAGAATTCTCTTAAATATCTGTACGTATCTTTAATCCAGCAATGGTGATTCTGGTCCCAGTGCAGACATGCTGGTTACAATGCTTACCCTGAAGTATGTGAAGGCTGCTCTAGAACTCTGGCACTTACAGCTGTTTGTCAGCCCCATATAGCATAAGGTCCCACTCCTGAACAGCACATTGAAGACAAAGTTTAATTTCCAGTTGCACCTCTCTCTCAAAGTCAACACATGAGCAAAAAGGATGGCATCACTAAGCTAAATTTACTCCAGATTAACTAATTAATTAATTTAAATTTTGCATGGTATAATATTGGAGCAGGAAGAGAGAATCTGGGGTCAGAAACTGGGATTCAGCTTGTGCTCTTTCTAACATTGGCTTAAGCAGGATAACATGTCTTACTTTCTTGTACGTCATGGCTACAACTTATCAGTGCAAATGCCTGACTCCTTGTGGGCCCAAATTCAGTACAGTTTTGTTCTGTTTTCCAATGTTTTAAGCAGATATGCTCAAGAAACAGGTAAGTGCATGCAGCGAGGTCATATGGCAGAGAGACAATGTAAGAAGGTTCTGTTGTTAACATGTCTCCACACTTAAAAAAAAAAAAAAAAGGCTTTTAAGCTTCTACCCAGCACTTAAGGAATCTTTAAAAGATGCATGAAAAACTCAGCAGACCATGGAGGTTTCCTTCTCACTGACTTTGATTATATTGAAGGAATTTAAGAGCAAACACCAGCTTTCTGACCAGCAGGACTGACTAATTTTGAATGGGAGAAAACATTTCAGACAATCTAAAAATGCTAATTAATGCTGCCAGCAAGTGCTGTGAAATACAGAGAAAATACCTCAGAACAGAGAAGCCTTCATCAAAGTCTGTGCTGAACTGCACTGTGTGGTTGAATGTAATTGATGATGAAAGACTTGATCCACTCTCACCTAACATGAACCGCGCTCCCTCTGTTGTTGCTGTGATGTGGTTGGTATCGCCCTAAGTACGTGACAGCTTTTGTTTTTCATGTTAATGATATTACAGTTAGAGTGACACCGTGACACAACTTGAAGGATGTACAGCAGATGTGGCGGGAGAATGTTCTTCAGTCATGCATGCTGGAAACTGTGTAACACATTCAGCCACTCAGGTTTTATTGCACAGCTGTCCCTGAAGGTGTTCCTTTACTGGGAAATAGAAGGCATTGTTCTAGGGACTACTTCCAAAAGGCAGCTAATCAATGCCTCACCACTCATTTCGTATTCATGGGCAGCAAAGATGAACAACTACGTAACCTTCTTTTGTTGTTTATTTATGAAGTAGCATGGGCATAATTCACATTCTTTCAAGAATATTCATAGATGGAATCTACCACCTAAGGAAACCTTAACATTTACGTGGTCAATTAATTAGGTGCTTAAAATGGAATTCACACCAACAAATTCTACCAGGCAAACCTTTATCTCAATGAAAATTTGTACAGCAGTGTTTGTTGTAAAGGAACAGCAATAAGCAATTAGTGTAAGTACTTCAACTAGAAGGAAAACACGATGGTCTTTCTCATCCCCTTTTTTGAGGAATTACTGTACCAGAGGCAACGCAGCAGGTCAGTATTCAGGCTGGGAGAAGCAGCCACCTCTGCCTGCTGCTTCTCTTGAACAGCCTGAGCAGAAGGAAAGACACATACAATGTTGATGAGCTACTGATGATTATGATTAATGCAGGGACAGTCTGCAGCGACTCCCCCAAAGGGATCTGTGCACACACATGCTTGGAAAAGTAAAGTGCAGTAAAGTAAACCACAGCATCCTTTGGGTCAGAGATGAAACTGCTTGTCTATCAAAACAACAGCTACAGAGATAACCACAGCCCCACAGCCAAGCAGGTTGCTACTATAAAACATTTTTGAACAAAAGACATTCAAACATTTATTTTCAATGTACCTCTTCCTAGTATCTGGTCACCTGCTTTCCATGGAGAAATCAGCTCTCCTGTGCCCTCATTGTTCATTCTGTAAAACAGCAATACAGATAAGGATAAAAGGCAGGCAGAAACTAGGAACAGAAGCAAGGAATGAGCTGGCAGGAAAAGCAGTGTGTGATGTGTCTTTCTGTGCATGAACAAAACCAGTGTAAGCATGCTTCTCCCTCTTTGTTTAGTTTTGTTTTCTTTGGTTTCAATAGATTTTCTCTCTCTGAAAAATGATTATTATTTCTTTCTCTCTTAGATTCTTGGACTCACCTTTGCAATGACCATGTATTGTCAGGTAGTCAAGGCAGACACCTACTGTGCATAGATACCATTCCCAGTCTTTTTGCTTCTCCTCCGAAGGACACAGGAGAAAACTCCTTCATGCTCATTCTTCTGACCTTTTCCCCCCCCCTTTGTACTATAAACTGTGTATAATGCTATCTTTCTGGAGATTTTGTGAATCACCCCATTTTATTGAAGGAGGAAGAAAAGAAAGATTCTGTACTTGAACTGGCACAGGTAAGAAGCAGCCTTGTCTTTGAATGGAAGAAAACCTGCAAACAGCCATGGCTCCTTTCCTGTGGCCTACAGCAAAGCAAAAGGAAGCTGCTGATGATGGGCACATCTGCAAACCAGCATTAGGAAAAGACTGCACTGACACAACCTCTGTGAAACCTGCCAGGTTGCCTTCCAGCATTTCACAGTCTGGAAGAGAAGGTGTAGAAACTGTACATTCTTCAGCACGGAAAGAAGGTACAGAATAGCTCGCACTGAATGCAGGTGTAATTTTACTACAGTTTGCACACAGCTAAAATGTCAAGAGCAAGCAGCCTTTGATCCAAGTATCTCAAGATGATTTTGTAGCCAGGAGAGGATCATCTTCAGAAATACGTTCTTTTAAAGGAGTATTTTTAATTTCAAGTGCTGCGAAGTCAGGCTTTTAATCTGAATCTGTACAGTGAGATCTGGCTGTTAAGGGAAAACAGTATTGAACAGTTATTAATTGCCAGTGGCATATAGGTGATAGTTGACTGTATATGTAATGTATGTTAGATTCATATACACCCACTGTTCTGAAAGGAGGTGAAAATAACCAGCATCTAATCTCAGAAGGTGGGAACCTTTCTGTCCCATTTTACATTCCAACTGAAATAACCAGGCAGGATTTCTTGTAGGAGGCACTATCGCTTATACCTTTGGGAAACAAGTAATTACTTTCAGCTGTATCTTCATTTCAGTAAACAACCTGTGAGTGGGCTCCTCAGTCATTCTACTATGATTTTATTTTTTATCATCTCTGTTTCAAGTTAGCCTGCCAAAAAATATCACTCATTTCCATGCTTGGAGATTTGTACTATGCTGTCAGCTGTTCCTTCCCTGAATGTCACCATTTCATTAATTTACTCTGGAAATATCATCATCTGCAGGTATGATAGAGTTCTCCTTGCTAAGGAAAAATCTTTGCACATTGCTCATTTTTCTAAGAGTTATTAAGACTTCAGATGTTTTTATGCTTAGCAGGTTTTTTTTCAGCTGTATGCTTACAACAGCCAAGGCACATCAGTCTTTGTTAGAACTGAAGTCATCTCACATTTGTGCTTTTCATACCCATCTCCCTCCTCCTGGCTTCAAAGGCTGTTGGCTACAATACGCCCACACTTTCTGGAATTTGCAGAAATCTAAGTCATTGCTTTCCTTTTGCCAAGAAACAGCCACACTGGTTGTCCCATTCCCCACTCCGCTTGAGTAACTGAAGTAATTTATACAGGACCCTTGTAGAATCTGAAGAATTAAATGCTTCCTGTTATTCAAACAATTCCCTGTCAGCACCCAGCTCCAGGTAATGCTGAAGCATCCTGGGGAAAGGAGATAGCAGGGAACAGGCTATCACAGCAAGCCACCTGGCCTGCTTCCCCCCCAGGCAGCCTTTTGAGGACCTCTCAGCTGGAGACAAGAGCCAGCCACAGTGCCCTGTTTTCACAGAAAGCCCAGTGCATCCACTTCTACTGAGCCAGACGAAGCATATATCAAGCTCAGGCACACAAGTTAACCTGTACTTCGGTGCTTACAACAGCAGGTCTCAGTCACAAGTGACATTTTGCTTACCTTGATTTAAGGCAATTTCCAGCAGTAAAGCTGGCCTCACCAACCTACAGTATTGAACATCTCCTTAGCTCTAGCAGTAACCCTTCTCTGGACCTGCACCACCAATGAATCTAACTCTCATTTATGCCCCCTTTTAGGCATCACCCCCTGCAGCACGGGGCATTTAGCTGTGCAAAATAAAGTGAAAGTAATGCACTATTTTTGTGTATGTATCATGTGGCTTCCCAATCACAAGCTATAACAGCCTCACCACCACTAAAGGCTTTTATTACCGTGCCAGCAAGCCACAAATGAGGACAACATGTGACTGAAGTTAAACAGTGAGTATCCCAGTGAGTACAGACAATCTGTGCCTTGAGCAAGACTTACTTGTGGAGTTGTAATCACGGTGGGCTTGATGCTCTTTGCTTCTTGAGCCCAGGCTGGCTGTCAACAGTTGCACTCTTGGAGCAGTGGTAGAAGTTTTTTCCTTTCCTTTCTCTCTCCATTTTCCTTAACTGCAGACAAACAGCTGTAGCCTAGATGTACCATGTGTGAGTTTTTCCCGTGATTCTTAGTTTGTACTCACTGTTTGCTTCTGCTGACAGCTCTGAGTTTCCAACACTGAAAAGCAGCATAACAGAATGATGAACACATTAATAAAACATTGATTTTTTAGGAAAGATAAAAGTAGACAAGTCTATCTGTAGTGATCCCAGCCATTAAAAATTAACAGATTGACAGCAGGCCCGATGGCTCAGCTGATAAGAGCAAACCGTTGTGCAACAGAGCTTCTGCAGAAGGCAACACTCATCAGTTTGCCTGATGGAGATGTAGGGACAAGACATCACAGGCCTCATCCTGTGAGCCTCCCAATAATGCATGCTGAACTCTTAGAGCAGACTGCTAGGCAGACTTTCAGCTACACCTACAGAAGTAAAAACACAAAATGAGAAACAGGGAAGACACACTGCGTTTTCTGGTTCCCTCTAATCATGTGCGACACTTTAGGCATCCTTACAACAAGACAAACTGCCTCAGTTTTCAAAAACATGTATCTACAGACAGTATGAAAGCATTCACTTTGTAAAACCTATTGCAACAGCAGCACCTACTGAAAAAAAACCAACAAAACTCACTGCCAATAGAGGTGCTGGTGCAACTTATCACTAATTTGAACTGGACTGTTTTCTATATTTGATGTTATTGACTCTCTTCATGCAGGTCTAGCAGATGTTACGGTGCTTAAAGCATTACCAGCACAATCCAATTTCAAACTTCTGAACATACTGACTGTAACACGCCTCAGCTTTATCATATTTCTTTTCAAAAGCATTACATCCTTTTCCTCCTGATGAGGTCAGACTGCTTCGTGTTGTGTAACAGCAGCAATTCTTTTTCTAAAAAGAAAAACCAGATTGTTCCATATTATGTATTAAAACATGTACAAAACTTGACATGGAATTGGTTGATTACAATTACCCTGTAGTACATAATGCCTAGTGCTCATAGTGCATTTATGCAGAGTAACACAGAAGTCATTCCAGTTGCTTCCTTTTGTGTTTTTGTCACTTGCATAGTAAGGTCTTTTATATTATTTTCACTCATTTTTAAACGTGAAGGAGGACTCAATACATTTAAAGACAGAACCAAAGGCAACAAAGAGCACAAGGCAGAGAACTCCTGATTTAAACTCCTTGCTCTTTCTGCTTAAAAACAAGATATGAAGGCATATGGTGCACAGCTGGACCTGAATACAGCAAGACCAGGATTTAGCTTTTAGAGTCAGTCCAAAATACTTCTGGCTTTTCATCTTCACAATTATAAGAAATATATGTATGTATATTTAAGAAAACATTTTTTATTTTCCTGCACAGCAACTATCAGCAGCAGCCAAATTGTATTGCTTGTACCACAGAATTATTTAGCTCTAGCATATTATAATGCACAATCACTGAAATTCACTCCAGTTTGCATTCTATGAGTATTTCTTTACTCCTCCCCCTCAAGTTACATCAACTTGTACAGGTTTATTCTTCCATTTAATAATCTCCATTTGAATGCAGCACTGTATGTATGATTTGTAAAACCAAGAGGGAGAAACTGCACCGGAGTTGTACAAATGCATTTTCCAGCATCAGCAATCTGGCTGCAGCGTAAATCCACCCAACCCCCTCACTGCTCACAAGCTGATTTCCATTTCCCCATTAGAGTCCTTAGTGCATGTGGCTTCAGGCTGCTTCTTCCCCCATTCATAGGCAGGACAGGAGGTTGTCAGCATGGAAGAAGTTAATGCCCCTCACTTACCACTCGGCTTCACTGCTGTGCTAGATAGAAATGTGGCACTGAAGGTAAGCAGGAAAAAAAAAGAGGAAGAAAAAAAACGTCGACTATGGCATTTATTTTAAAACCCAACTCATTATTAACTTTGTCCACAAGGATTTGTGCTATGTGTGAATGATCTTCATAGCTACTTAGGCAATTCACAGTAAGAAAACAAGTCAGGACTCGCTATGGGAAATTGTGTTTGGATTCCATTGTGAATTCTCTTAGATTGTCACCTGTATCTTACCACAGTGGGCAGATCTCCTCAGCTCTTTGGATTTTGTCACTGCAACAACGATTATACATTTTTGTGCATTCATATACAGAACAAAATTGAAAATATACATTTTATTTTTAAAAAAATTATTAAATATTCTTTAAACTTTACAACAGAATGTCTTTTGTATTCTTTTTAAGAAGCTACACTGCCAGCTATACGAGTATATGCATAGCCAAAGGTGGGCCAGCATGCACTGTACATGAGTTTAAAAAACAAAAAGCAGCATACTTGTTTTTGTCATTTCTCATTACCTGTCTTTGATTTGATCTATCCTTCGTTATTGATTTTTTCTTTATTTACACAGCTTACCCATTGCCAGGTAGATTTATACTCCCTTCTGTTTCCTCTTAAGGGCAATCTCAAATTATGTGGTAGTCGATACAGGTAACGCTTCAGAAAATATTGGGGGATCAGGCTTAATAATGTAACAAAAAGCTGCACACCCCAAACCAATTGTTATGTGTAGAGCTCATCTGTCACTGATAATTCTGAAAGTGAGTAACTTCTCTTTTTCTGAGGTAGTTGCTTATACTCAGAAATTACTTAGGAAAACAGAGGAAATTAACACCAGGCAGTGTTACAGTGGAATGTCAGAGACTCCTACTCCTGATCTCCTGTGTCAAATCAAAAGGAGTTCTGCTTAGCCAAGTACCTTGTCTGATACTGCTTTTTTGATTTACTGCACCCTTCAGACACATTCCCAAGTGAGCTCGCCTCTAAATTCGGTGCCTTCTGAGCAATGCAAGCTAATGAAAGGGTAGATAGACACAGTGTGAAAATGGAGAACCAGACAGCTTGGAGATTGTTGCAGGAAGCCTCACAAAGCTGGCGGACATTTCTTCCACCCTCAGGCCTGCATTCCTTGCACTTCCTTCATCCTGTTAAGTGCACCACTAGATGGTCTCACTGACCACAGCTGGAGTCCTTTTCTGAATTCTGAGAAGATTGCCACTTCAGTCTTCTATTCTAACAATGAATTTCACTATATGTTAAAAACAAACAAAAAACCTGTCATATAGAGAGATATTTTAATGCGTTGCCTTCCAATTTCACGTAGTCACCACTGAGTCTATACTTCAGAAATGCTGAAATATTATTTAATGAATATTATGGAAATCTGTGGGCAAAGAGCAGCTCTGTCACCTTCATAGCCTAATTTGTTTCCCCACTAAGGTTTTAACCCGGGAAATACAGATTACTATTGATTTCCAGGATCCCATTGTTTCAGAATTCAAAGACCAGTGTACCTTCCCCAGCAGCTATCCTAGTTCAGTTGTCTTTGCTTCCTGAACTACACATCAGCACAGACAGGTGTTTTTCTATTTCAGTCGGCAACAAGCTGACATTTCAGCTGACATCCTGCTTATTTCTCTCAGATGTACTCAGAACAAACCAGGAATTTCAGCTTTAGCTGATTATACTCACTGTATAGGTTGAGTACTTTCTGTCCTCATGGCACTGCGGCCACAAAAGAAAACAAGCTAAAGGTAGCAAATAAAACAAGAATGTACAGAGAATGCTTCCAAAGAGACTTAAGGGCAGCCTATAAATCTTCATCCCAACTTTTGGCTTGAGACATCTGAAGTACAAAATACAGAGCCCTATATGTTTCTTACTTTCTGGTATGTTAAAAAAGACAAAGAATCTATCGTTAGTAACTTACCAAGCAACTGCAATTGGAAAGGCTGTTTCCCAGCAGTGTCTATGTAAGTCATTTTACCCAAGGCTATGCTTTTTTCTTTTTTCTTTTTTTTTTTTAAATTATTTCCTTATAGACATGGGTATGTTATTCTGTTCACTAGAAATGGTGATTTTTGTTGACCTGGCCAAACCCCTCATTTTACATTCTCTCAAACAGCCAGAAAGCATTCATTACACCAATGCAAGAGGGCAAAGTGGGGTTCTTGAAAGCTGCCTCACAGTGGATGTTTCTTTAGTGAAGAGATGTCCAATCCACTGATACCGTTTCTGATGAAGTTGTTTGGGCAGAACATTTTGTTATGACAGAGTTGCTTAACACAGACTTCCCTGTACCAGTGGTTAAAGGAATAATTTAAAAGCATGGGATCCTTTATACAGTAGAAACTTCCCACTAGGTTTCCACAGGACTATTACAGGATGTGGTTTGAATCACAGGCAACAAAAGAAAATATATAGTTGTATATATCTGTAAAACAAAGTAAGTTTTGTACAAGGTATAGCATAAAAAGCAATTATTAACATGTACTGCCTATGTATTTATTTCCCCATACTGACAGTGAGAAAAGTTTAAGTGTAAAGTACTCATCCTGGAGATAAATTACTACAGAAATAAAGGGATTTCGGGAACCGGTTTGTGAAAGTCTATTCAGATGCACCTCACCTCCCTCCTCCACGGAGGCCTTTCCTCAGTCATTGATGGACACAATTAGACAATTCTGATAGCACCCAAGATACTGAGATCAGCCTCAGCTCACAAACATTCCCTCTGCTGTTTTGAAAAGCTCACCTGCACCCACACAGTACTGAGGGGATGAGCAGTGTAGTCATCCCCACATTTTTCCTTATGGCAAAGCTAACTGTCCAGGTAACTTCTACCCCAACAAATCCACCAAACAAAAGCCCTACACCGAAATCCCACTGTGCTTTCATTTCTGAAGGAACTGAACTCTTCCTTCCCACCAAGGAAGTTAATTTTATTTACGGACTGAGTTAAGATGAAGCATTTGCAGATCTTTAGGAAAAGAACATTTCAGCATGGAGCTGGTTCTGGTGCTTTCTTGGAAGCTCCCCTCTTTCCCTCAGTGTACCTATACCAGATGCTGCTTATGACAGTCCAAGTCACCATGATTCTTTACAATCAGGACATCACATAGCCCTCCTCCTTGCCACCAATTGCTACTGGTTTGCAATTGCAGGAGCTTTACCTGAAAGTGACACTGGCATTAGATGAGTAAGGAGGCGGGGTGGGGCTGCAAGCAAGGAAGGGCTGTTGGGGAAATTCTTTTTGCTATGAGCTCAGCTGCAGGAACTTGACAGTATGTTAGAAAGAGAAACAGGAATGTTTTGCCCCCAGAGTCAGAAGCACTTTGACTGTTCTAGTGAGCAGCAAAGTTGTGGCCTGGGCCTTTCAAGAACAGAGATGCCCAAAACCTCATAGTTGAAAGTAGTCCTACATTCTGGGGAAGAACAGAAATTGTGGACTCAGACCTGTATGCAGCTGAAGGCACTGGGGATCTACAAATGCAAATACTGGAGTACATAAATTGAATGAATGTCGTATCATTACCCACTTGCTTTCCCTAAACTAAATAACTTACCAGCTTGGAAGTACAACTTGTTGTCACGGAGCCTGCTTGATATTTGGTGCTAATAAAAATTGAAGTTTTAAATTTCTATCCTGTGAAGTCCGTGCATTCAAGTTCTTCCTTATTAATCACCTTCTTATGTCCAACTGTGCACCACAGATGGCTAATGTGACACAGTACATTCTTCACTACCAAAACGTTCTTTGAAATAAGTCCTTACATGTTTAAAGGAATTGTTATCACATGGAAAACTGGAGTAATTAAAAAACTTCCTGGAGATCACCCATGCTGACGGAATCAAGAGTTAATGTACATTCAAGAAATATACTTATGTACCTTCTTCTGAGGATCAGAATATTCCAGTGCAAGCAATCTTTGTTTTTAAAGGATGACACAGGACTCCAATTTATGTTGTTTATGTTTGCACCAAGAAAGTCAAGGAAGAAAAGGGACACTAAAAAATAACAGATATTAAAAATAAAAAGCCCCCACAAAAACCACAGACGCAGAATATGGGTGAAAATGGAAACTGCCCAAGAGCTGGGCATGCAGTTGTAGTCAGCTGAGCAGTGTTCTTCCTTACCATATCGCACAACGGAGCAGCATCCCATGAAATACACGGTAAGCCCTTCACAACAACACAAAAAGATGCTCCCAGAACTGAATCTCAGCCACAGTACATGTAAAGTACACAGTACAGTAAAATCTCTCTACAAACCATCCCACCCAATCCGTGTGATTTAGCAGACTGAGAAGTTCTGAGTTTTGTGTGAACGTTCAGGTGATGGATTCTTGTCTGTAGATGCCACAAGTCAGATGTACGTAAGAAAATCTGCGATGTCTCACTGATGCTGCAGTCAGGAGCAATCAGCTGATCCCTGGGTACAGTCTTACCACCTCATTCACTCATACAAGTTACTTCCTAGTAGAGGCACTGCAGCTGATATTGCCACCCGAGAATGGGAAGCAGTCACCAACCCCATCCTTAGTATACAAGGTCAAAAGTATGCATATAAGTGTTCAGTGCTGTTTTGCTCACCTTTTCTCTTTGATCCTGCTGTTGTTCCATTCCAGCTGCTTGCCTGTCCTTTTCCAGTACTCCGACAGCAATTCCATCAGCTCCCCTCCCTGATGTTTTAGGTTCACAGAGCTTAGGAAAGGGCCTGGATGATGAAAACAGTTACAAGGAGTACAGAAACTGATTTCTCTTATCTCCTCCAGCCTTCAGTACTCCTGGCCTCCCAGGAGATCAATCTATGGAGAAGTGAGGGTGAGTTTATATATAGCTTAAACATCTGAAAACTGCTGAGATCCATGACGTTTTGAGAACTCAGCGCTTGACAGCTGACACATCACTGGCTCTCATGGAGCACGGTGTCCTGCAGGTTAGAAGGTTCCTTAACATCAGTGCAATCACACAAAATGTCCGGGTGTTCAGTCACACAACCAGACCTAGCACCAAGTAGCTGAGTGCCCTGCTGCCTTATTTACACAAGAAGCACTTTTAAAGCACTAACAGAAATTCACACAACACAGCTCCGATGATGTAAGCTTATTTCATTTTCATATTCATCCAGTGACCTCTCACTGAAAATTAGAGATTCCCTGAGAGTTTTATAGCATGAAGTGGCAAATTAAATTGAAATTGAGATAATCCCCCGAAATGTGTACACAAGTAAAGCAACTCCAGATACCTTTCACACTGGCAAGTTCTTGTATAAATAAGAAAAAGTAATCTCCTTCAATGAAGGTATTCTCAAACCTTTCAGTTTCTCTGAAGACATCCCCAAATAAATCACGTTGTGTCTACACTATCATCTGCAGTGGGACCACTCAGATCTCTATCAGAGAATGAATTAATATTGAAATGTGTTATATGAACCAGAAGCACCACTGAATTTCCCAGCCAGGAGTTAAAAAAAAGAAAAAGGCAGCAGTGTGAGGCAGCCGTTTTCTAATCTCATCTGTCTGCCCTACTGATAGCACACAGCTCAATATGGTTTTTATTTCAGTATTTCCACATAGCAATATTTGCTTGTGTGAAAGCTTAAACAACATATTGGTTCATGTAAGAAAGTTGCAGAGCAATTCGGTTTTTTTTTCATTTTTTCTTCCAGTTTTGGTTAAATTGTTCCAGTGGAAACAATTAATAAATTTTCATAATAAATGAAAAAATGGAAACCCTGAAGGAATGACATTCTGCATATACAGACACATAACACGGAATTTAAGCCCCAGGAATGAAAGCAGATTTGTCGGCAGGAAAGGTTGTGCTGCAGCTTCATTTATGTCTTCAATGCAATTTCTGAAGCAGAGAATGTGATGATTCCCCAGGGAAATTGCACAACCACAATGCCTAAGCATATTTAAAGATTATCATTCAGGGCTTTTAAATCCAACTCTGTTTCCATTAATCCACCGAGCTGCCGGCCCAATCTCACGTTGGCAGGCTTGCTCACTCTTTAACAATAGAAAGCTTATTAAATATTAAGGTCTTAATCTTAAGTACTTCTGTATGTCTGAGAAGTCCTAAACAGTGCATAGGAAACAAACATTTCCCAACTAACAAAAAATATATAAGGGGTGGTATTAGGTAAAGGTGGATGTCCCCACACTACCAGAACTGTGCAATAAATCCATTCACCTTAAAGCAGTCGGTGTGTCTCTGCAGCCACATTCTGCCCTGCTTGCCTAGACACTGGGTTAATTGCCCTACCTTGAAGGACAAGAGCTCACTTCTCTCCTGCCTTGAAATGCCAGCACAGCCACAAGAATGAGGTTTGTGGAAGAATTCAAAGTACTCAACCCAACCTCAGGACAGTTTCAGATAGCAAACAGTGGTCAGACGGGCAACATGCCCACAGGGTGCAACATGGATATTGCCAAAAATGAAAGAAAGGGGAGCTTAGACTCTGTGTGTATGCATCCATACTCAGGTCAATCAAGTCCAAAATACTGCATTTAGTGTTGAATCATTGAAGAAACACAGTTATCATTTCTTAGAAAGAAGTTCTGCAGGTATTGCATTAAAGTGAGGGGGCACTGAGAGTTAGAAAACACATAGGGCTACAAAACCCTTGGTGGGGATAATACAGCATGCAGACGTACAATGTAAGTCATTCTGTTCTGCAAGTCAATCCCTTTGTTAACAAGGGATTACCATCACAGCATTTGGTATCATTTACACACGTACAACTCATGTATTAACTCCTATATATGCAAAACTCAATTCGACGATTCGCTCCCGCAGAGCACTTTGTCAAGGTTTCTACATACAAGAATGTCAGTACATCAAATTTAAATATCCCAAGGTGTCCTGAATGACTGCAGGGCATGGCCATTCACAGGAGCCCAGAGGAACGTGGTTTCTTCATTTACCCACAACTCAGCAATCTTTGCCCTTCTGCCAGCAGCCTGTACAGCCACACAGACTACAGGGAAATGTAAGGCCTGAGAAGCGACCAGTGTGAAACCAAAACAATATTCTGATTCTTCTGTAAGACTGAAAGGCCACTCCTTTAAACAACTGCAGATTTGGTAATGAAATGATCTCCCTGTAATCCTATCAATCCTTTGTATGTGCAGTAGCTCAGCTTGTTTATGCTTTACTTCATACTTGGCTATCTGTTTTATAAGATGCCTCTAGGAGTACTCGCTGTAGGTGCTTACAAATGCTCCTTTATGCAGAAAATAGCAAACCCAAACAATGGAATCATTTTAATGGACTTAAGGTACACAATAGTTTGAAAGAAAATAATGTGTTACTTACAGAAGCACGGGAAGTAATTATTCAGATAATGTGCAGAACAGTCTCTGGGACATTAAATAAAAATAAGCATCTCAGCTTCCTTCTAAATACATTCTTTATAATCTCCTAATAGGTAAGCCAAATTTGTTTTGCCATAAATTCTACGCACCCTAATACGAAGCTTGGCAGATTTACGATCATTTAATTTCCTTCTTTAACCTTCTTCATTCTTAAAGTTTTGTTTAACATTGGCAGAAATGAGCTAGAATAGCTCAAATTAAGTAGAGATCAACCATGATTATGAATGGACAGTTACCAGCCTCTACTCCAAATACTCCTGGAAATAAAAGGGATTCCTTCTGCAAAGCATTACTGCTCCTCAGACCAACATTTGCCTTTCCAGACAGACTGTACATATATGGTACACAACCCACGACAGGGCTTGCAAACACGATGTGCTTTTTAAAGTGTACCCTAACCTACAACGTTGTAGGGTTTAATTTTGTGCAAATAATTAGCCTCATCTTCACATTCCTAAATAATTTCTGATGCACATTTTCAATAGCAATGGAAAAGGACACGGCACAAATAACTTCAGAACTAAGCCAGACATCCCTCCTCAGGGCGATGCACATTGGAGCTCACAAAACACTGCCTTGCAGCTGAACATCAGGAATTTTGCAGTCTGACAGTAAAGTTTTACAGTGAAAGAACAGCGTGGGATGGAGAGATGCCCTTAGGGAACCCGAGAGCTTTACAGGTGCCTCTCACTTCCAGCTCAGCTTTTCCAGTCCAACACAGCTCCATCAAAAATTCAAAAACACTTCCATGTGCAGTGAGTCACACTGCTGCCCTGCTTTGCTCATGCTTGTAGACATTGTAGATGGCATCTCCCTACCATCGTGATGAAACTGCCCAAATTTAAGTGCCTGACACCTGCACTATCAAATGCTTCTCACAAAGAAAGATTTTATTATTTCAGGTTTGTTCTGAAATTAGAAGTAAATTCTTTCAAATGTGACTGTTTACTTCCCTGTAGCAGAAATGCTAAGTCACGGCCTGAAGCAGTGATGGAGCACCTGATGGGAAGGCAGGGCCAATACAGGGGAGCCCAGGTGTATGCAATGTACGTGAGTGACTGGAAGAGGTGGAGCCAAGATCCACCCCTTCCCAGACCTCATTTAAGGGTTGGCACTGGAGGCAAAGGGATGTTGTTGAAGATTCCTGTGTACTGGAGGCCTTCTAAGGGTAAGTAGCTTCTTTCCTTTATTTCTATGCTTTTGGCTGCTGTGTTTGGGCATATCCTCACTTGTTACAGCCTAGTACTTTTGCTTCTCTGCTGGCATTGCCGTGCTTACTACTGCCATTCCAGAATGGCCCCAGATGAGTGATATGATGCCGCTAGTGGAAATGTCTTAAAAAAGGGAACAAAAGGATATTATTGTGAAAGCAGCAGGATCCATGAAAACTAGCTGAGCTATACAATTGCACAGTACTTCTGTATGCTCAGTAATGCTTTCTTTTTCATCACACAAAACCACTTGCTGCTCTGTCCTTCCAAACAATGCTTATATACTTAATGCAGGAAGGGTGAAAGGCACCATTACTACTCTTGAGTTCTCCCATTCTCACTTCTTCAGCGCAACTGCAGGAGATGAAGCTGGATCATGTTTTCATTTGAGGTTCATTAAAAGAATGGCAATCAGGCTGCAGCTGTACTGCTAAAAATCTGTTTTAATTATAAACAACGATAAAAATCTAAGAACCCAAATGGGCTCCCAACACACGAGTCAGTGGAAGAGACTCCAGATCCAGCTTTAAGTAGTAACAGTGCCTGAACACCAGGAAAATCATGCCTTTACCTATAAACAAAATGGCTTGGCACAGAAAGATAAGCAGTGGTTTGGCTCAGACACCTCACCTGCACTGAGCACGCAGTGACTTTCAGAGACAGAAGTACATCCTCTGGAGCACGTTCTTAGGTGAGGTTAACAGCACAAGGTCAGCTGTGCAAAGGAATCAAGCAGAACCTTCTCACTTTCATTTTTTTGAGTGAAATGCAGGCAATGACCAGGGCACTGGAAGAAGTGTTTTAATGCTGTGCTGGAGAAAAGATGCCTCAGAGGAAAAGCAGTCTCTCTAGCAGCGTGAGGACAGAACTCCAATACCCTCCTTTTAAAGCGCATAACAGTGACTACATGGCTAGGAAATAGCAGCTGGATTTTTCAAAAGCATGCTGTCTTCAGCTTTCTGACTTACTGCAGCTGTTAATTCCTCCTCCTGATGGTGCAGATCACTATTTCTGTTTATTCTGTCTAGATTTATTTGTCCCTATATCCATAAGTAAAGCTCTTTTCAAAGCTGTTCTTCCTTAACCTGTGATACAGGGGAGGAATAGCAGCATGCTTAACTTGACCTCTGCGCACTCATGCATGCACAACAACTTGTTGTCAACAAATCATTAAGCTTTTCTTCAAGTACTGACTGCAGAACAGTGCCCGTGAGGAAAGGGGCCCTGCTTTGTTCTGGTTTCTGATGACTGCAGTAGAGGCAGGTAATGGGATAGAGAAACCTTAGCTCTGTTTGACTTTGTGACAGGCTTACTATGTGACACTGAAAAAGTTACTTTTCATTTGTTTTTCTTCCATCCTTTGTCTGTCAGTCCTGTTGAAAGCTGTGCTCTCTTTGGAACACCATTCTCTACACAGCATGTTGTGTATCTCCTGCCTCTTTTCTGCTCTGGGAACCCTACCTGCACTTTCAAAGCAGTTATGTCCAACAACCCAAAATTCCTGAATTCCTTGCCAAGGAAAGGGAGAGAGAGGAAGGTGGCTTCTTAACTACTTGATAAATGAGTTTAATACTGCACATGCTTGAAATTCAATTTGTACACCAGTATACATAACTCAGAAGGCAGTGAGTATTTACAGTATTCACTTTGTGATCCACAAAACTGACTGAATAACTTAATTCTCTGCCAAAAAGCACTGGGTGAAGTCATCAGAAGAGTAGCCTTAGTTTTTTACAGATACACTGGCCAAGTACACAGCTTCAATTTTGCCAAAAAATTTCATATTCCTTGGCTCCAAGAAAGATAAGGCACAGGGAAGACCTTGAAAATGCAGAGATTTGGTTTTGTTTTGGTCAGTGTAGATCTATTCTCACTCCTGTAGGAGTGGCAAAGGAGAAAGCATCTCCTCTGAAGGCAGTGGCTTCCCTCCATTCCCTCTCACTCATTTCTCTCAAACAGCTATGAGAACTCTGCTACCCTTTCCTGTACGGTCCACCTCCTTAAGTGATGCAGGTAAACTCAACAGCAACTGCTGACTGGAGGAGATGAAGTCTGATGTGAAACCTGGACCTCACTCAAGCCAAATATTTGAGCACTCTGCGTCAGAGCAAACAGGCAAGTCCTCACTCTCCTAGGGAAGATTAATATTCTCCATGACTTTATTTATATAATTTTATCTCTTATCAAAACAACAGATAAATCTTGTCACATAAAAAACAAAACTCCTGAAGCTTACTGCACGTTCTCTCTTTTATCAGTCAGTAATCCCAAGCGCTAAAACAAATACCTTAGAGGCGTGATTTAGCCCTCAGTGCTTTAAAATAGCCAATAAATGTCTAAAGTGGGCTTTCAAGACATGAGCTCAGCCAGTCTCCTCTGTACAAATGCATCCTTATGTCAACTACAATTTCAGCGTTGATATGAATGAAGAAAGAAGGAATTAGATGGAATTTAAAATCCCGACAAATCCTGCTTGCTGCAGAAAGTCCATCTAAAACAATTCCAAGCTAACAGCAAAAGCAATTTAATTTTAATAGAAAGTTCTGGGTTAAAAAACATAAGCAGCATGCAAAGACCTGATGCAGCAGACAACTATTTAGTATTGTAATTCTAAAGGCATCATTGAATAAAATACTTTCTGAAGTTAATTCAAAATGATAGCAGCAAGCTACCCAGACTCCAAAAATCAATCTGCCTGTAAGGGTAAGCTGCATCTATAGTTGGAGAACATGAGACAACATATTTGCCAAGAAAGATGTGTGCCTCTCTGTGTGCATTTGTGGAACTTGAGTGAGTTCATACAATCATCTGAGTTAGAAGGAACCTTTAAAGGCCATCTGGTCCATCTTCCCTGCCGTGAACAGGGTCACCTATGCTACATCAGGTGCTCAGAGCCCTGTCCTGCCTTCCCTTGAATGTTGCCAGGGACAGGACATCCACCACCTCTCCATGGTGAATGCAGCCTGTGCCAATGCCTCATGGCCCTTATTGTGGAAAAAACTGTTTTCTTACATCCAGTATAACTCTCCCCTCCTTTATTTTAAAACCATTCACCCTTATCACAACAGGCCTTGCTAAAGAGTCTGTTCCCTCCATTTTATTTTATTTTTTTTTGTAGCTACCGTCAATTACTTCAAACATCCCCACATGGTACACTACCAGCTGCAACTCAAATGCAGAACAAAGGAATTTCGACTTTCAGATAGCCAAATACATCAGTTTTCTTTTAAAGAAAACAAATAATGATTATTAGCGCAGAGTCTTTTCACAGAGGAGTGTCAAGTAGTAGAGTTAAAACAACATGACTGTTTTACTCATAGAGCTTCCATCTTGACAACTGGGACAGCAAATATGTCCAAGAGGGAAATCAGAACAGAGGTAGTTGCCCTGAGCAAAGCTAAGCTTTCCCACCCTATCACAGAATTACTGTGTAACTGCAGGGATAAGGGAGCCAGTTTGGCAAACAAAACAGCAGTTCTTTCTGTCCTCCCTCACTGCAGCTGCACAATGCTCCCAAGCACCTTCCCCCTAACTCCTGCAGCACAAGAATGCAGATATTGCTGCTGCTGGGTCTTCATCTACTCATGGCTTCAAGTCTAAAATCAGTGGACTTTTTTTTCTCTAATGTTTATTAGGTTTTGGGTGAAAACAGACATGTTCAATCCTAAGGAATTTCTTAAGTTGGGCAGACACTGCACATTTGCTGTTTTCAGTCACAGACCCATTCTTCACAACTAGAAAGAGCACACACCAGAAGCTCTGGCGCACTGGAGGAGACCTCATTGAAAAGCCTACTCAGACCATTTCTAAGTGCAGATTCTAAGGAAAAATAGAAGAAGAAACTAACAACTAGCAAAAATTATTGATGTCCTTAGGGCTTAAGGGTTTTTCTTTGGGGTGAGGTTGAGCTTCTGTAATACATCCAAGCACATGAAATAAGGGAAAACAAAATACTCAGTCTTACCTTTTGGAGCAGGATGAGAAGCAGAGGTAATTGTGACATACAGGCTTTACACGGTGGTGTAAACCAGTGAATGTCAAAATCTTCTGACTTCGACTTCTTTCCCCCATTCTTTGAGGAAGGTGAAGTGCATCACTCAAGCAATATCCTGCATATAGCAAGATCATCACAGCAAAAGATGAGAACTGGAACATACTCCAATCTACTGTGGCTGCATGTGCAGAGAAACACAACCATCCTACTTGGCTGATACCAAGCCACTGATTTCAGAATCACAAAGCACACAGTCTACTGCTGGAAAGTCTGTAGCTTCCTGCCACTGCATCACACCTGTTGCAATTAGTTGCTTCAGGTGAATGAAATTAGGAGAGCTGGAAAGTTTCTAGAAAATCAATATTCTGCTCCTGCACACTGAGCACTTTCACATGAGCTTCGTTAACGACCTCCAAAGCAACATGTGAGCATATGACGCAGTTCTGCTCCCACCTGAGAAGTCGCGCACATAGGGGCAGATTTTAGTTTGTTCTATGCTTTTCCTTCCCACACCAGGTAATTACTAAATCTTACCTTATATAAATTCCATGTGATGGATGGATCAAATGTGACAACCTTTGTGCCCCACGAAAGCAACTCCCAAGTGGCCCTTTGCTTTGCTTTCAGCAGCTGATGTGGAGAATGTAAAATAACATTGCTTTCAATTTTGAGTCTTGCACTCCATTCATCTGATTTTTTTTTTTTGTTACAATTTTTAATAACATTTTATTTACAAAGTAATACACATAAAGACAGATTTTCAGCTCTTAATCTCAAATGCTAATGCATGATAAGTGCTCTTATTTATTTTAGCAACATTTTGAAGAATGAGTGTTAATCAAATTCTATTCTTTCCTAACTCCAAAAAGCAAAACATGGGGAAATGCAATTGGGGCCACATGTAAGAAAGCTCTGCTTGACATCAATTAGGTAATTGATACTGTTCATGGCACCTGAGATCTTGCTGTAGCATATGTTAATTTGTTCCTATAACAGAGTCAGGTGACAGAGCACAACTTTTTGTCTACTTACTAGTACTTTAGAAAACTGATAGAATATTCTGTTGAAATAAGCACATTTCTGCTTTACTGCTTGCTTCATGATTTTTGCTGCTTTAACAGGAACACCAGATATTTTTCCCCATCATACCTTGATTCTTTAAGTCCAATATCTTTGGCCCTGTAAGTACTTCATTTAAGAAGTATTTGCTTCAAAGGAAAAACAGACAGAAATTTTTTTCCCCACTTTACCGAAAAACGTCTCCATGTACCACAAAGCAGTGCTTTCTGTTCTTTTTGAAGCATAGAAATGAAAGTCAATTGCCCAGTACCACGGTTCTTACAGCACTACCAACACAACACTTTCGCCCATTTCTGCCCTTTGCTCAGCTTGCTCCTCTTGTCAGAAGGAAAGAAAAAACCAGATGCCCTACAGAACCCACCTTTGTACCAGCATCTCTCTCGTGTCATCTTCTCATCCGAGCAGTGAGGTATAAATTTCAAGAGAAACTTGCCTTCATCATGGGTCACTGGTGGTACACAGCTTTTTTGCATTCTGTGATATCTAACAAAACACAAGTTGACACTGCCACACATTGAGAAATTAAGCGATCACAAGATAAATCCATTAGTAGCAAGTCTTCATTCGGGCGTTCAATCAAATGCCTGCCTGGTATTTTATTTTCTGAGAACTTCATGCTAAAGAACTGTGCTTACTCTGTTTCTTTTTAACTGTTATTTTTAAAGCAATAAGTGTTTTACCTTTAGAGACAAAAAGGCAAAATCCTTAGCCTCATGCCATGAATTGCTCAAACTCACAATGTACTTCTCCTCTGGTATTTATTTTTCATGATTTAGCAGGGTTAGTTTGCTCTTTCTGCCACACGTATGTATTCATTCCATCTCTGAGGATGCTAAAGACAGTTATCCCTAGCACAGCTGTACTCAAAGACAAAAAGAACAGTTGAACTTCAGAGAGAATCATCACGAGATTGAAAAAAAATGAAGAAAAAAGCATGACAAATTACATTTATCCTTTCTAGAGAGGAAACCATCTATTAAAATGAAATATTTTCTTCTTCCCCAAAACTTTCACTTTTAAAACCACTACCTACCAGCTAGTAGCTGACAATGCATGCCATTTTAGATCCCAAACTCTTCTATTTGTAACTGATCATCTTTTTTCTGAGACATTCTGGTTCACTAATGCCACTGAAAGTAGAAAAACAGCATAATGGAACTAAATTCTTGCGCAGATACCATTGCCAAAAGTGACTTTTAAATTGCTTTTGAACGAACCAGAAAGCTCAAGTTAATTGAACATGAGGATTCACGTAGCAAATTATCTCAGTACTAATGGTATGGAAGAAAGAAGCCTGATTAGTAAACCCTGCTGGATACTGCAATGTGAGAAGTCAAGAGATGCCAGAACTAAATCAGTGAGGTGAAGATCAATAGTTCTTTAATCAATGGTGGATTACAATGGGATTTATTCCGCTGAAACAAGCAGGGGCAGATAAATCCCCCACT
Organism: Centrocercus urophasianus; assembly: GCF_019232065.1. Taxonomy (NCBI): domain Eukaryota; kingdom Metazoa; phylum Chordata; class Aves; order Galliformes; family Phasianidae; genus Centrocercus; species Centrocercus urophasianus. The sequence continues at coordinate 8,565,522 of NW_024884586.1, read as the reverse complement.
GAGATTAATTACTGGGAAGAGTGGATGCAAAGAGAAGGAGTGCAGTTATTTTTGTGACAACTGTAAGTGGCAAGAAGAACGCCAGTGGGAGTACAGAGCTATTGCCTGGATCTCTGCTGGGGACCAGCAACACCCTCATCAAATTCCCACCACCTCCCCTTACTTCCTTACAACAAACTACCTTGAAGCCTGTGTACTTCTACAAACAGAAAACTTATAAACTAAAAAGCAGGGACAATATTTGGGGGGACAGGGCTGTTTTAAAGCTAATTAATAGCTTCTGAGCTATTTAATAAAAAAAAAATCTGTTTCATGGAGACAAAAGCACCAATGGGTGCAGTTAAATAATAAAAGCTTTATTCAGAAAGGTTGTCACTATATTCATAGCACCTACTTAAATAAAGGCGTTGTCAGTGCTGCTATGATGTCCTCCAGGGGTTATCAGCACAATCCATCATTACACAAATACTTCTCATTTCCATTGTAGCCTTTTGTGCTAAACACTACAGTTCCCACAAACTAATCACTAATGCATCATGCACTGGTGCTAAGTACTGTAAAATAAGACACTAAGCAGCCTAAGTGGAAGAGAGAAATCACAGAGCATCATCTCCTGCTTACAAAAATGATTTAGAAACAAGTCATGTCATGAATCAGAACTACTGTGATTTTGAACTACATAAGCAATGTAATAAAATGAAGAAAACAAACAGCTAACAGTCAGTATTCAATCCTTTACCAGCCCTAGGTATCTAGGTATCTAATTGCTCCCCTCACACCCACCCTCTTCATTTTATGTTGACTTACCTTATTAAGAGACAGCAGGTTGCAGAGTCCAGCAGATGTTAAATTTGCCAGACATAATCTGATTAATTTATTTGTTCACTTAAATGATTAGCAGCAATTGTTTGAGAGATATCTACCTTAAACCCTGATCAGGTGGTATCAGTTTGTCCATTTCATTTCTCGCAGAAAAAAAATATTTTCACTTCTAGTGTCATCCCAGCTGTACAGGTCGGTCTCTTTCTAAGCTGTTAATTCAGAAGCTTTCAAGTTTTTTCCTCTGAACTTTATCAGAAACCAACAATCATATCTATGTGGCAAAACAAGAAGTTCTTTATTGGGAAAAATGCAAGTTTAATACAGATATGAAATAAATTACAAAAAATGTTTTCAAAATCACCTCTCCGGGATACTCAAATTAATTGAAGGTGGAGTCTCAGTGAAGCAAAAGTCTTTCCCACATCATCTCTTACTTTAAAGCAGGTCATAAAAATAATCCAGGCCTTGTCCCAGTTCCCAGATGGATATACCAGTGCCCAATTCTTTTGCAAGCTCTAAGCGCAACTGGATGGACTAAGACAAAGACACATAAAGCAATTAGCTTTTAGTCAGAGGCATCAGACACTCCATGCTGTCATCTCTCTCTGCCATTAACAGACTTTAAAAATAACCATCCTTGAACTTCTGAAAAGCCCAAAGTCTGTATTTCAAATTTTCTCTGGCTAGCAAGCACTCATTCAGTAAGAGACAGTTCATTACACCGGTTAATTCAATGACCTAATGCACGATAACCAGCTAAATAGACAAAATGCCAGTGAAATAAATCTGATTTATGAACTATGCAAAGGACTGTTCTAATTTAAGCTATCATTTCCCAACGTACAGAAATTCTAACTCTTCCCAGAAATTTCCCAAGGGTAAAATAAAACTTCATCACTGAAGACAATTAGAGCCACCATCGAGATCTTGTACCTACCCTTGCCTTCTCCCAGGACAGAGTCATAATTTTCATTATCAGAATTCTATTTTTAAGAGATCTGGGAGATGAATTTAAAACATATCCTTATCTATGCTACTGACGTAGATTTGGTTTAGACACTGGTTTACAAGGGAAGTAACATTGCGTTTTGTGTTCTGTACTTCTGTCAGTTCAGACAATAAAAACAATTAATTTTTTTTTTAGTCTTTTACTTTCAGGTTTTCTTACTTTGAAGTGCAGCGCTGTTTGAACAGCTCACACCACAGGGATGTCTTTAAAACTCACTTCCACAGGAAACAGAACAAAATGTCAAGGTGTCATTAATACATCTACCAGCCTGGACTTCATGCCTGCCTTTAGCTAACCACGAACAAGTCAGTTTTGAGCAGCTTAACCTACCAGTGATTACAACATTAAAAAGGGGAACAAACACATTTGTGAGTGGGGAAATAAACCAAAATTCTATGTTCCATTGACCATTTTGATCGCCATGATGTGAACAACTCTTTGATTCACCTCAGCACACAGTCTCTAAATATTTCATTGCAATCTTGAAACCTACAGGACTGAATGTTCTTGTTCAGGCTAGGTCTGATTCTAGAAGGGTGAAATTTTAACACAAGAGCAGAGAGAATGCAATGTGATAACATGCAGCACAATCTGTCGTTTCTCTGATAGATTTGCAGTGAAATTTCAGGGCAGATACTAGCAAGAACACAGTTAGGCATAGCAATTCATATCCCATATGTGCTAGTACTTCCACCTGTTTTAGATTAATGAAGGGAAATATAGCTGTAACTAACAGAGCATAAGACAATATTCCCATTCAGAAAAATGGAGCTTTGGAAAAAGCTCACAATAGTATAACCATACTGAATGTCTCTGTTCTCTCTAAATATGATGTATTTCTTCTACAGAAGCCAGAAGAGGCTTAAAATTCTTTAGTTTAATTGGAGAAAATCTAAAAGTAGCTCACTAGGAATTAAGGCAAATAACCATTTATCATGTATTTTGGTACACTGCAGACTACTCTGTGGACAGAAACTGTATGTCCAGCCAAAGGACTTCAGTAAGGTCGAAGTTGTTCAGAGGGCAAATTTTGTCAATCTCTTCTCTGACAATCCAGCATCTGTTAGCACATCAATTGTGTGCTCAAACAGCTCCTTCCAGAGCTCTGGTTTGCTCTGGTGTCTGTAATCTCTAGACATGGCAAAGCTTCAAAGACCCCCTGAACCCATTATGCCTTAGACAGAAAAAAAAAGTCTTGCACAGGAAGCTGAAGCCTTTTATCATAACAACAGGGTGAATTCTTTCACAAAAGTCTAAACCCAGTTCAGTATTTTATGAAGTGTCTTAATCATCCAAGTCAAGTAAATACTTCTTTCCTTTTACTGCCATTGGCCAGAAAATGTCACACTTACCTTCAGTGTTGGATAGAAGATGGCATGTTTTCCTCCTTTATTTCTAAAAATAAAGGAAAAAAAAAGTAGTCACAATCGCTTTAGTAGACTCTCTTACAATTTTTAGCTGAAAAAACAGTTCTATTCCTTCCAATAATAAGGAAACAAAGACAGTGCTTAAGAAAACTGCTGACTTTATTGTGAAAAAGATATTGCTTTCAAAAATAAGATATGCTAGTATGTTCAGTACTTGGGAATTAATACGTCCATATCAAACATAGAGACCATCTGCAATTTAGTACCTTGTTTAAGACGTTTTGCTAATGGCCACTTCATTCTGGATGCTGAGACTGACTCTCAAATTAGACAGTTTCGCCATCAGCTTCCATTCAGCCCACACCTGGCTACAGCATAGGGCCAAAGTGTTCTCTACTGCTCTTCCATTTCTAATGCAGACAAAAACTTCTGCCCTTTCTGCTGTAGATACAACCACATCAGAGCACATGAATCCAAAGTGGTGGGGAAAGTAAAGGAGTTAGGGGAAGGTACCCCTGCACTGTATATCTAGAAGTCAAATAAATGTGCAGGTATCAGTTACAGGAGTATCTATCAGAGTATCTTGCAAGGTATTTATTTACTGTACTCGAGTGGTCTTTAGGAGGACAACATTTAAAAGAGGTAAAACAGCTAAAACAGAGACTCCAAGACATCCAAGAAGATGCAAAGTGAGAAGGAAATCTCACAATAGAAATGGGTTGATATTAGATTTCAGTAAGTACACCCCAGTATCTTCCTGCAACTGGGTGCAACATTGTAAAACCATTCAGTAGTAACACAGAGATGTGCCTACTAAATGCTTACCTAGAAGAAGATAAAGACACTTGGTTGTCAGATGGAAACTGAACAATTTTCCTGAATAAATGTCTTTTATGTTAAGCTAAATACTAGTATAAGGTGTATGGGCAGGGCAAGTTTCACTGGGCACAAATGCCAAGGTTGCACTTTAAAACTCCAAATAATGAGAAGGATGAGTTAGAGGTGGTCTCGAAGCATCAATTCTCCAGTTAGGCTAGAAGGAAATGCAGAGTGCTCGGCCAGACCAAGTGGACACTGGCTGGTAAAATCACTCATCTTGAGCAAATGTGTACCTACAGTATAGTGCACTTAGAGACAATAGATTCCTGTAACTGTCTGTAGTAGTTAGTCTCTGCCCACTACTGTACTTTGCTTGAAGATTGGTAATTTGATTTCTTAGCAATTGCAGACATGCAAGATTGGCTGGTGAGGTGTTTTACTATTGCTGCATATTCAGGCTTTCCTGCTCTTTCTATCCAAAATAACTGGAACTTTACAAAGCAAGGTGGTCACTGAAAAAGCTCTCTTAAATAAGCCTCCCCTGCAGTCAGCTGAGCCACTGCAGACACGCTGAGATGCACGACTGCCTGCCAGCCACAGCATAGCTGGAGTTTAGAGTGATTTTCTGATCCAGTTTGTTTTACGCATGGAAAACTCTTTCAGAAAGCCTACAAACAACATTATCTCCAAAGACTGCCTTTTGAAGGCAAATGAGGTAGTGCTACTGCCATGCCTTCTCTTTTCCATGTCCTGTTTGGAAGAAGACATTCAGGAAATGCTTCAAGAATGAATCCCAGATACCTGCCATTCAAACAGAGCCCTCAGATTTACTCTCGAGAGCAAGTTGTCATCACATGGCCATTGTGCCTCCCACTGGATTTTGCATTAAAGATTAGTAAAACTAAGCCTCTGGTTTATTTATCCTTAGTTAACATGAAAAATCTCTGAACTCTTTTACACAGAGTAACTGTACAACAGGATACTGCAGAATTAAAAAGGAAAGAACACAGATTTAAGTCCTTTCAGAAAAACATAGAAAATAAATTGAAACACTGCTGACCAGAGGTAAATGTATTTTGTTCTGATAAGAAATGCATGTAGTTGAGGAGTTTACAAGGCAGGATAAAATTGCAGGTTGAAAGAATCCTAGAACATTAATTATAAATATACAGATAGGACAGGGCTTTTGTTGTTGTTTCTTTCTTGAGTTTTAAAATATTTCAATCGAAAAGGTATTTTAAAAAATGTACTAACTCTGCTGCTTTTTTCTTAAGGCACCTCAAAATGCATTTCACTCATTTTCAGTGGTGTGCTCTCTTCATGCTGTCAGTGCATTGGGTAGTATACAAGATTAAGTTTTGGAGCAACACTGAGATCTTGTTTGTAGAATTTTACCATGTTTTTTTAATGTTTGTATCCAATATATAGCAAATTATTACTGAAGCTTAATGAGATTTTGCTGTTTGTCTGTTTTGAATGAACTTTTACTGAATCTTTACATGAATATTTACATGATGAATTCTCATCATTTCATGACGAATAAAGAAGACAGCTATTAATTATTCTCTTCACACTCTTGGGAAAACATTCCCAGTCTTTTTAACAACTTCTGTTACTCACCTGATACTCCATAATGTTCTCTATAATCCATCTCACATAGTGCAGGCCAATCTAGATTGCTGATAGATTGCTGACCAATCTAGTCAGTAGGACTTGTGAAGGCTCTTATATTCCACAGACTGTTTGGAGAATTACATTTGGCTGATTATTAGCAATCACCTAACAGCTCAGAGTACTCATTTCAGATGCACAGTGTAAACGGCACTCAGCAGATAATTTTCATGGATAACTTCTAAAGATATGACTCATCAGACTTCTCTTCTTAAGATTGTTTTAGCTTGTATTATTTCATTAATCCTTCCCTGGTTTAATTCCCTTGCCTGAGGCACGCTTATACTAGAGTTCCATGTTGACACACAGATCACAGACATCAACATTTCCATTTACTGATTTCAGTTGCATACTACAGTTAACTGGTAATTCATTGTGCGCTGGGCCGTGTCTAAGAATATTTGTAGAACAGTTAGTGAATAATTGTAACTCACTTTTTGTATTCAAAGTAGTGTTCAGCAATTTGTTCATCCCAGACAATCTTTGGTTTGTGCTCCTTCAAGGTTTCAATGTACCTACAAATTAAAAACACAAATATGAAATTAACTACTTTTCTAAAAATCAGATATGAATTAAATAACAGACAGTCTTGAAAACACAGTTTTACCATGCTTAGATGTCAAATATTGTATCAAAATGTTCTTGATTACAAATCATTTTCTCAGCACATTTCCAATTTGCCATGTTCATGTTTTTAAGCTTTTTTATTTAAGCAAAGGAATTTACATTCATTAGTTAAAAAGATCTACAAAGACACAGGATTTCACTACGCTTCAATATTTGTATAGCCTAATTCTTATATGCCAAAGGAACTGAAATTAGTCCTAGAGGCTAATTAAGGCACTTATTAATTTTAACTCACTATTATGTGAAAAAAGCTCTCCTATAAAAGGAACTTAGTTAATGCTCTAAGAATGAAATAAAAAATGTAAAGCTTATTTAAAAGGAAAAACTACTACTATGAAACCTTTAGAAAAATTATCTACACCACTCTTTTCTTGGCATTATTTTCTTGCAATGGACATTTTGAATGGGAGATTGTCTACCTCATATCTAAGTGACATAAAGCAAAGACAGAAAATTACTTGTACACAAAAACTGCGCAGGGAACCAGTGTGGAATGGTTAGGATGGTCTAAGCTGGTGTTCTTCGTCCCCAGCATTGTCTCAGTGTAGGGACAGCATCTCCCTGTGTCTGCATCTCTGACTGCACGACTGAAACAATGCTGCCTGCTGCCTCCTGGAAGTCCACCAAAAAGTGGCAAGCTGCTGCCAAGGACAGCACCACAGTCATGAGAGGAGTCTCTTCCACATGTTCTTCCATCCCTTCTGCATCTTTGGCCAGAAATAAGGCTGAAGTAACTCTTCTGATGACTTTCTGGACTACATATTAGGGGGTTTATCTGGCCATAGTCCATTGGTTTCTGTTTTTCCTTGGGGATTGTATCAGCAGTTTAAATCTCAACTCCCATCAGCAGTACTCCATCTTTTTCATAATTATATTAATCAATCACAAGCAAATACAGTTGTCATAAGTAGCAGTAAAGATTATTTTTCTATCAGTCGATTTTATAGAAAATCTGTTAAAACTGTGTCTTTCATAATACGTCTCATTTCTTCAATAACATTTCTGCTCATGACAAGATTTGCAGGGAGAAATATGACTTCAAGTCTTATTTGAAATTTCTACCTCCTAAGTAAAAGTTTTTATAAATAATTTTAATCTGATACCACCCTGATCTTGTAATTGCTGAAACTCCATTTCACGGGATAGGAAAGAGAGGGAGAGAGGGAGAATTTGCAATTCTGTGTGAGAAAGATTCACTCTCTCCTTCCCTACTAATCTAAATCACAACATTCAGCACTGCAGGGAATAGTTGTTCTTCTGCTGTGGTTAGTACATTGGTAAATTGTCACCTATTGGCAGAACCATTAGAAAATATTTTCATTTCATATTTAGGCCAGCCCAGATGTGCTCCTTAAGCATCTACATAAGCAAATAAATGAATAAATAAATAAATAAATAAAAATGATAGCAGCTACTGCACTATTCCTCAGTACACACACACCCAGTAACAACATACCTTCTCAAATAATCATAATTAAACCTTGGAAACTTCCCTACCTTTTTAAAGAAATACAAAATGTTAAGTTGTCCCATTAGAAAAATATGTAAAGAGATCTAGTTTTGTGTATTGAACATTCAAAGATAGTTTTTTAACCCATTCCAGAATGGTGACCTCAATAATAATGGGAAATGCAGAATATAGGACCAAGATGTTGCAGCCAAGAGTTACCAGTCAAGGCACCCTGGCACACAGTTTCCTTCCTGATCACATATCCTTTGATGGGAAATTCTCACTTCTGCAGCTAAAAAAAAACCAAGATTATAGAATGTCCAACACACATTTGAGCAAGCTTTAGAATCAGAAGTGTAACTTGCAGCAGTCATTAGAGCCTACTACATATAAGATATTATTATAATAAAGCTGTTCAGGTAAGCACCTTATTTAATAAGGACCTATCCTGACCACGCACTGGGAATTTATTTCCCTTTCTCCTGCCTCCAGGCATTTATCACATGGTATGTAAGAGCAAAAATGAAAGAATTCATCTTTAAATCACATGTAAAGTGATGATGCTAGCTCCAAGCATGAGTTAAGGAAAAAAGAAATATTAGGCACAAAATTGACATGCTTTCCATTAATCTTGGGGGTCCTACTTGAAATGCATTAAGTTGTTATTAACGTTGTCTGTATTAAGGACAACAAAAATTCAAAGTACAGTGTTAAAAACAGTTAGCTCCCATTCAGTTTGAATTCTACTGCATGCAGACAACTCCCACATACTCCATTCTTCTCTACCCTATCTGTGCATTGTATAGTAGTGCTACACCAGCATATATTGCCTCTTAGTTGAGGCGGTACTTGACTCCACAAACGTGTAGTTACTTAAAAAAAAACAAACAACAAACACAACTGACACAATTTTCCATTATGCTGAGCCACACAAGTATGGGATACAAGAGTTCTGGATTCATTTCCAGGTTCTGAAGGAGAAAAAGTGATGGGCAGAGAGCTCATCCCAAACAGCCTTCTCTCTTCTGAGAGAAAGCATAAGAATCTACTATCCAGCTTGCAGAAGGGGTGTGCGCATACTATGTGTGTGTTGAATGGGAATAACCCAAAACTCAAATGTAAAATGAGTTATGCACACACAGACAAAACTAAACCAAGATCAGGCTCAACTGCACGCCTGTTTTGACTACAGTACGCACAGCCAATCAGAAGAAGATTGACATTACATGTTTTCTTTTACCAGTCTGTTTCAGTTACAATAGCCTTAACTTGGTTATTAAACTTTGAATGTAGCAGGAACTGCATCTCCGTGCCCACAGATGGTTCCTATCCTAGATAGGACCCATCTTCCCTTTTTCAGACAGTTCTATCTCTTAATAAAAAACAGAGAAAATATGCAAAAAGTTTGTATTCTACAGTTCCAGAGTTTGGATTTCTGATGTTAAACAAACCGAGAGAAACAACTACAAGATGGTATTCATGGTAGTACTCCTAAGAACATTCTTTATCTTGGTATGCATATTTCAAACAGTATTGAGCACTCTCCATGCTGCTCTGTGTACATCAGGGCACTGTGTTAAAGGACTAATAACTTCCTTCAAATCAAGATTTTTTTGGAGGAAATATACATATATATGTATAATCTAGTACTAAGGAACTTGGTTTAGTGGGCAATATTGGTGGTAGGTGGACAGTTGGACTAGATGGTCTTAAAGGTCCTTTCCAACCTTAAATGATTCCATGACTCAATAATGGCTTTTTGTTAGTGTTGGATTTCAACTACCACAATACAGACAACTTTCATATTGTAGCTGTTCAGGCTTTACTTGTAGCTTTCCTTTTGGTGAGAGAAAATGTCAAGGAAGAACATAATCAGGAGACATTTTAAGACTTCACATCTGAGTAAAGCCAGCATTGGTAGTGCGAGAAACAACTCTTTAAAAAGGTGCTTTTTGGCGGGTAGTGAGAGAACTAGAAAGATATGGAATTGGCCAAGAGAAATTATACAAAACCGATGATGGGCTGTCATAGTTCTGAATATGTCAAAAATAATTTTGTATTCAAATATTCCATTTTACAGCTGCAGCAGAAAATATTGTAGCTTGCGTCTGAGTCTCAAGCTTCCTTTCTGGCCTTTCTCTTTCTTTTTTAAAGAACAGTTCTAAAGAGTATCTGCAGAAATGCTGAATATACAAGAAGCCAGAGAATACCTTCAATGGTAATAAATGAAAACATAAAAGGAAAGAGAATGTGAAAAAGGACTGTATAGATATTTTGCATTCTCATTCCATTGACACCTAAGACTGCAGCTTGCAAATGGTAGAGAAGTCTTGAAGTTTATTAACCTTTAGATATAAGTCTTTACAAGCATGCATAAATTCATGAAAAGGCTAGCTGCAGAGTCAGAAATTGCATAGTAGTATGTGTACATATAAATATATAGTAATAAACAGGGTGAGGATCCAAACACACACGTTGCTGAGTGGTAAGTGTCAGTGAACAAGAAGGTAAGTTTCCACCAGACAGGGATCCTAAGCATCCTTTTACCCATTTCCTCTCAGTGTTCAACACTCAGTAACAAAATATTTACTTAGAATGTGCAAGCATAAACTACTGACTTCAAATAATCTGGACTTCACTTAACACAAATTCCAGAAGCAATTTCAGTAGCAAACGAGATATCCAAGAAAAAGACAGCTACTACATACCTTGGAGAATCAAAAGAGCAAGCTAGCAAACATAAAATCAGATTTGGCTTTGAGGATTCATGCGTTTGAGAGGGGTGGAGAGCACATCTAGAAGCCTTAGTTTATTCTGTCTGCAGGGTATAGTACTTAAAAATAATTCTGTTAACATCTTCCGACTTTTTCATGTAAAACAAAACCAAATGCAGTATTTGTGATGTGCTGAGTACATCCAAGTAGCAGTCCAGAAAGGAGGAATCTATAAACAAGCACCAGTTTTCTCCATTAATCCTTTCTCTGTTGATTTCCTTCATTTACAGAAGGAAGCTCAAACACAGCATTTCCACATATATGGGTATGTTAATAGTGTTCCTTATCCTCATTGAACTCTACAGTGGTTTGATAAAGAACAAGCCCTGTCTCAGAGCTTACTCAGTACTGAAGCAGGTGAATTATGCAAGGGAACTGAAAGTACAGCTGAAAGTACTCTAATGGATGCTATCTTTTCTCACTGTAACCAAAATGGTTCTCCTTTATAAAAAGGAAAACAAAGTTACACCTGTAAATGGATGAAAGAATAGTAGAAACCACAGATGAGGCAGAAAAAGATGTGCATATTTATGTATTTGAGGTTTTGACTCAAACTGACGGATACAGGAGGAACACTTGAAAATCTCAAAGAAAACAAGAGATTTATTTCTGAACCATTAAATATTTCCCAGACAACAGGGCCACGGCAGGCTGAGGCAAAAGGTTTGCATGTCTGTTTGGATATCTTTAATGTTGATGTCCAGCACTTGCATATTATTTTGCAATAAACAGAGATTTAATATTTTTGTTTTTATCCTCTGTTTTTTTTAGATGCTTTACATGGGGCTACAAAACACGAGCTTTCTTTTCCCAAGCAAATTATTTATGAAAGCAGCTATTTACTACGTCAGTTTTTTTCCATATGCATCAAGTTTGCATGTATTTTCTATCAGAAATCTTTGTTGTTCTGGCCACATCCAAAGTCTCAACTTCCTAGCTGAAGTATCACACATTTCCCTCTGCATTTTTTCAGTTAGCTGTAGATTTTTCTTTCTGATTTATCTAACCTAACACATGAAAGATCACTGATTATAGCGCAGTTTGGTTATGGCAGCCCTTGCTCTCTTAAAAGAATTAGTTCCTTTCCTTTAAAACTCAGTTTTGTTGTCTGGATACCTCTTTTGCCTCTGGCCAAAAGGTACCTTCCTGTCAGACAGCAGTTAACAGTAGAGTACCTAACTATGCTAGAACAAAAAACAGGATACAAGCAACATCACAGAAATAAAAATGCAGACAAGAACTGAATGTAATTAGGGACGTGGTTACAGAACAGCTCAAAGAATTGCTCTATTTTATCCTGTTTTAAGAAGTTTTCTTTGACTACTAGCTAGAGAATTTATTTGCATTTATGAATTCAGTACATAACTCAACTTGAAGTCCTCAATAAATACATATCTTCATTTAGTTTGACTGCATTTGCACACTATAGCAGAAATAAGTCATATTGTCATGAACCAATGATTGAACACCTAGTGGGAAGACAGGGCCAACACAGGGGAGCTCAGGTGTATGCAATGTGTGCACCAGCAGGGGTGGAGCCAGGATCCAGCCCTTCCCAGACCTCTTTTAAGGGTTGGCAGGGGAGGTGAGGGGCTCTTGTTGGAGATCCCTGCCTACCTGAGGTCTTCTGAGGGTAAGCAGATCCTTCCCTTTGTTTCTCTGTCCATGGCTGCTGCTTTTGAGCATATTCTCACTTGCTGCAGCCTTGGACTTTGCTACTCTGCTGTCACTGCTGTGCTTTCCACAGTATCATACACACATTTTTATAAATGTGGCCATACAGTGAAAGTGCAACGTTGTCTTCATTATTCCTCTTTAAATTATTACCCATTAGGTCTATGTCTGGGCAAGGTAAGAGTAACAACATTCTCTTCCAAACTTAGGAAACAGGTTATCTCAAGGTTAACATAGTTCTATTTCTGACTCATTTCTGTTATGAACTACACTAACAGAGTCCCTCTCACCTCTAAGCCAGAACCTTTTCTCCTCCATGAAGCTTTAAGCTGAAATAAAGGAGAAAGAGGAGGGGGGAAAAAAAGCAGATATGTAAATAGTCTAACATATAATTTAATAACTTAAAAATTGATTTAAAGCAGATCCTCCCTTCTCTCATAATTAAAAATGATTTCACTAGCCATTATAATTTCCTCTGCTGTACACTGGGGATGACTTAAAAAGCCTGGTTTAAAGCAGATGTTAGCCTATTTTGCAGATGTAAAATGGTCCACACTGTGAAAGGATACTGATCTTCCTCCAAATTCTTCCCACCTGCAGTCAATAATGCATACTGAGAAACCAGATAATATCAGAACAAAAATAAGAAACATAAGTGACAGTTGCCTTTAAAAATAAAAAAGGAAAATACTTTTTCTCAACTGTTTCCTCAAGCATCTTATCACAGAGCTTTTCTTGCCCACATGACCACTAATAAAACCATTATTTACACAAAACACAATCCGTGCATGCTCTTTCAATCGCCAAATTTAATTAACCTGTTCTGTATCATTTAGTTCCTGCAATGTAACTTGTTCACACTGCATAGCAAAGTGGCAGTTCAAGAGGTTTGCACAGTATGATTATTCTTATTAGGGCTGATCAAAAGCCAAGCAGTTTTGTGAGATATTTAACATCCTTATGCATGCAAGTTGTTCTAAATGCAATTGAAAATACTGTTATATTACTTGTGAAAAGACATTACAAAATGTGTGGTACTGATGAGTCAATAACAGTAAAGCACTTGTAGTATTTTAAGTGTTTCTTTTGATGCTCAAACAAAGCAGGAGGAGATCTCATGTTCACTAACCTGAGTCATGAAGGTATTAGAGTAAAAATGTGAAGAGAATATTCAGCAAAATGACTGTTAGCAAAGTACCTAAATATTTTGAAGAGTGTCAATTTTTAAGGACTTCTACCATTCTAGAGAAAGGGAAAATCAAAGGTCTTGACACCCTCCTTCTCCATTTGTTTCTTTTTGGTTAATCACTTTGGGTTTCTTTACAGATCATGTCCAGATAGAGAAGAGTTAATGTGGACCTTTTAAAGGGCAGTGTGGAGATCTGTATTGAGCTGAAATTTTTCTTGGAGCCTCCAGCATACAGGTGAGTGGGAAAATAACCCTCTTTCTGGGACAAGCCTAGGAGTTCCAGTATTATTTCAGAATGATTATACCCAAGGATGCTGTAATGAAATGCCAGAACTGGCTTTGAGCACAGTGAAAGCATTGCTTACCCCCATCACACACCAAGGGAGGCCTTCACCACAGTCCAGGATAAGAGTCATCTCAACACCACAGATTTGAGGATATGTTTCCACTACAAATTGTGGAATATTTCCACATATTTCCAATTACATGGTTTAGTGGAAAATATTGGTGATAGGTGGATGGTTGGGCTGGATGAGCTTAAAGGTCTCTTCCAGCCTTGGTGATTCTATAATTCTATAAACAAGGAGTAGTAAATAGAAGACAAATTATACTGAACAATATATGAAATCCGCCATCAAAAATATACATAATGTGTAAGTTAGATAACAAGCGTCTAATATGAGAAAGCGAAGATGCTGAGTGAAAGAAATCTTACAGATTCCTGAAATCCTTAAAAGTGCTTCCAGGCTCCTAAGACTATGATATATCTAAATGAGAATTGAAGATGCTGAGAAGCCAGCTGGTGACTTTTTTTTTTTTAAGAGCTAAACCACCAAACCAACATTACAACAGCTTAATGTCCACTCTTCATAGAAGAAACGTAGGTCCTAACAAATTCTTCTAAGATTATGTATCACTGTGTAGTGGTGGAAGTATTAGTCCTTACTAGGAAGGATAATATTAAACTTTAAACTCTACTCCAGTTCATCCAATAGTCTGGCTTACTGCACAGGCTAAAGCAACAGGTGATCTTTCTGGTTAAAAACTACTTCTCAATATAACAAAAAATTAATGCTCGTTTATCCCTATAGGATTCTTTCAATGATCAGCAGATTAATCCTAAAAAATAAATCTTCGAACATAAAATTGCCAGTTTAAGGGTAAGTTTTTGAAATGCTTAAGGATGAAGCACTTTCAAATACAGTATGTTAAATACGATAGTATGCTCCACTCTTCCAAGAACTGGCATTGTAAGCAATGCATAATGAAAAAGTGAAGCTGTATATTTCTGGATGTGAGGCTGAATAAAATTCAGGTATACCAATACATCTACTGTTCAGCTTCAGCAGTAAATAAGAAAAACTACAACTATGCAAGTTCTGTAGTATGCCACGCTGTTTTTATGTTGGCTTTTTCTTTATAAAAGAACCACAAATTTTAAAAGATTTCTAGACTACCCTCTTTGTCGTTGCTGATAAAAATGCATAGTTAACGGTGGTGACTATGTTGAAAATAGTGTTTTGTAGCTGAGAATTACTCTATCAAATCATGCTACTGTGTTCTTTGTGTCTGTTGTAGCTTACATGGGAAATTACAGGAGGCATTACTTTTGGAGCGACCTCTGTAGAACTACAACAAGACTTCTGTTCTTTGTTGAAAAGATAGCACAATTACAAGCTCATGCAAATAATGGCTAATCTTTCCAAAGTAATGCAAATCTCCTAAGGTCAGTTCATTTTAAACAGGCCTTAGAACAACCTGGACGGCTTACAATTCTTCCAGTCTTGGCATGCCTTGAATTGAAGATGGGCTGTAAAGTAATAAACTATATTTTATCCAATTAGAGTGGAGATTTATGCCTTAAAAAAAAAAAAAAAATCTTCATCATAGCAGTCAAGTAAGTGTTTGAGCACATGTATTTTAAATTTCTTGATAGTTAAACTATTACTAATATTGTGGCACTACTAAAAGAAAACCCAACGCTTTGCACCATGAAAAAGCAGCAGAACATCTTCCATATCTTTGCTGTATCTCAGACAAATATTGTTTCTTTTATCATTGATTTGTTTTAAGCTCTGCTGGACAAACGTATCTGTGCTTACTGATTAGATTTGTTAAGATTAATTTTTAAAGCAAAAACAATATGTATATATTCAAACCGATTTCAAAAAGAATTGTTGCTTAAATCAAATGGCAATGCTTGGAGCAGAAATCAAGGGCTAAACTGATGGCCATGCCATTTTCCTCTAAGGTAATAGAAAATTCAAAATGTAAAATTGTCTTACTTCTAACAAGCATATACCTGGTATGTTTAAATAAAGCAGGCACTACTTTTCACATCAGCTACAAACACCACATTTCTAGGCAACCAGTTCCAGTGCTTCACCGCTGTCACTGGAAAAAACTTTTTCCTTATATCCAACCTAAATCTTCCCTCTTTAAGTTTTGATCCATCTCCCCTTGTCCTGTTGCCACAGACCCTGCTGAAGAGTCTGTCCCCTTCTCTCTTGTAGAATCATAGAATCACTGAGGTTAGAAAAGACCTCCAACGACATCCAGTTCAACTGTCCACCTATCACCAATCATTCTCACTAGAATTAGCTCCTCTTTAGATACTGAAAGGCTGCTATCAGGTCACCTCAGAACCTTCTTTTCTCCAGGCTAAACAGCCCCATTCTATACACAAAAAAACCTTTGGTTTTCTGAATAAATTGCTGATTTAGAGTAATGGTATAAAGCAGAATTATATTCATAGCGTATGTGGGATCTGTACAGCCTGAAAACATCCTGAAATTTTGTTAGTACCTGGGTAAGCTAGGAAAGTATCCTTTTGTCACATTTGAATGATAGAAGTTCAGACTGTGCAAAAATTTGAGCAAATTTAGTCAGTAATTGTTCACAATTTATCTAAGTATACTGTCAATAGTAAAACAATAGGGCATTTTTGTAACTAAAGTGACTCCAAATGCAAACATACATTACACTGCTACAAACTTTCCAAAATATTACAACTCTGCATTCCCTATACAAATCATCCAACATGTGCAGTAATCACCAATACAGCTGTCCAATTAATGAAAGAAGAAAGTCCTTAAAATGCCTATTAGCCATAAATCTAACAAGTTAAGAATTAACAAGGGCATGCTATGTTTACATGATATGCATATAATGAAAGGTCAAGCTAGAAAGAAAAAACAAAGGAAAATTAAAGAACAAAGACAATTGCAAGGCATTGATTAATAGAAGCAGAGTGGAAGAACGTCTGATATAATGTGGAAATAAATAATTTTTAGTTTGTTTTTTAAAAAACCACAATTCAGAAAAAGAATGTTGGGAACAAATTGGTTATCACTTTTCCTTTTTGTTTCAGCTCTCATTAGTGAGCATCTTCTTTTTCCAAAGGCGTAAGAAAAGCATTTGATTATTTGAATTTAAAAAATGAATTCCAGTGAATTGAGTCTGGTAAGATACTAAATAGGTTCACTGCCACAAATAAGTCAAGTTTCTATCTTGTGTCAGGCCTGAAGGGAGAAGTGGAGCTTTTGTTTTCATTGCGAAGAGCCATTTCAAAATCATATGGCAGAGATATCACCTGGGAATGAATCCATTTGCCCCACATACATAATTATCACAAGCTCCTGCTACATTTGTATGCACAGAGATGAGGTATGAATGACCTTGTTAAATAAAGAAAATAAAAAAAGAAGAAAGCTATAAGATGAAGAGAAACTGACGGGACTGTCAGCTGTAGAACTGCAGAGCCCTATGTTATACAGACACGAACAAGATGGAGAACAGTGCTTGGTTTAGATTAAAACATCCCAGCTGTAGCTTCTGGAAGACTTACTGACCTACGTTTGGGATTGCCAAGGCTTTTGCTGGTTATTACTTCAATTGTGCTTGCTTTTACATAAGATGGGGGGCTGTATTCTGTTGTAGCTACTGCAGTAAACCACAGAACTGCTTTATACACGTAGTCTATAAAGCAGCTATTGGACCCCTTCAGAAGAACTTTTATTTCATTCAGGATGGCACAGTTTTCTTCTTAAATCCAGAATTATTACTGCCAGATGACAGATTCTGTACTCGGCATCAAACAATGCTTGGTGAATCAAATTGAGGATTCCTGCAACAATATAAAAGTTACCTCCTCAGATCATAAAAAAGAAGTTTCTCATTTGTTTCAGGAAGCTCTGATTCCGTAACTTGTCTCCATTGGTGATTGATTTTTGATCAGTTTTCTGATTGACTCTGTCACTTGCTGACTTGAAATTCCAAACACTATTTTGTGAGTAATCTCAGTAGGACAAGGGGGAATGGTTTTAAACTGAGACAGGGAATTTTAGGTTAGATATTAGGATAAGTTTTTTGCACAGAGGGTGGTGATGCACTGGAACAGGTTGCCCAAGCAGGCTGTGGATGCCCCATCCCTGGAGGCATTCAAGGCCAGGCTGGATGTGGCTCTGGGCAGCCTGGTCTGCTGGTTGGTGACCCTGCACATAGCAGGGGGTTTGGAACTAGATGATCACTGTGGTCCTTTTCAACCCAGGCCATTCTGTGATTCTCTTTTTCCCTCTGACATAGTGGACAATGATGATTGCCGTTTTTGATCAAACACTCAAAACATTTCCATACAGAGAACAAGATTAGGAAAAATAAAGAAGAACAGAGACCAAAGGCAGCCAAAACAGAGTAACACAGTAGAAAGGCCAAACCAGATTTTACTAGCTCATTTGTCCACGTGGTTACCAGTCAGGAAGTATTTGCATGGTATATTTTACAGCTTTCATAAGTTCACAAGAAGAGACAAAGAAAGAAAAAAAAAAAGAGGAAAGGTGTGTGGAGAAGATGAGTAAGCAGCAGCAGTTCAAATATGCTGGAAACTGATTTGAATCCTGGGAAATGAAGAGATGGTTACATTATTACATCTATTAATTCGCATTCACAACATACATTCTAATTATAAGCGGTTTCTGCCCCTTTCTGGCCCTGTAGCCACCGCAAGAACATCTTTAATTACTTGCCTCTTTTGCGACAAAATACAATTAAGCAGTACTAATTATCTGACACAAGATATTTTGAGCATGGAAGAGGCTAACCTGTTGCTATACCAACATAATTTAATGAATTTGACTGGCATTACAGATTCAGAACTGCAGTTGTTCCTCCCATGTTATAACAGTTCTGAACTGCATCAGCACTTCCACATCCATAATCTTGGTTGCAATTTGCTATTTTGTACCTACAAGTAAGAACTTACTGAAAACAAGTGCGCTCAAAGAATTCATAAAACCATCAGATTGTCACAACGTTTCACACTTCAGAATGATGCACAAACATCTAGCAATTAAGATTGAGGTGGGAAGAGTACTGATTAAAATGAGTGATCTATTTGGAAACAAGCTCTTCCTCTGAAAGAGAGATGTCTGGGATGAGTTTGTAAATTAAACTAGACAAAAGCAACACCAACCCAGCCAAGTAATAGCGGGGATTTTGTATAATATGACAGTGACTTCTCCCTAGCAGCAGTTAGACATGCCAGGATGCGTAAATATTTCTTCAGAAATACTGTAGCAACTTTTGTAGAAGTCTAGAAAAAAGAAGGCAGGTATCAGAAAATTATAAATAACTATTCAATTGATTTCTGTGCATAATTCTAAAATGTTCCTCACTAAGATCAAAAGGATGCCTTGTTAAGAAGGGAAATGAGAAGCTAAGAAGATACCAAGTTAACAGAAAAGTAGTTTTAGGAAAGTACGAGAAGACTGTGCAACTTCAGGAGCACTTTGCTCTGGCTTATATCTCAAGCAAATTAAACTGTTCACCACTGAATATTTCCTGTCAGATTCAAATTTTATTTTTAATACAGTCAGAGAAAAACAATTCAAGAGATGCTCTGATTTTACAGGTTAGGAAACGTCATTCTGTAAATAATTGGTTCCATAATTTTGAGTGCAGAAAGACAATACTGAAGCTTTGCAGAACCAGAAATATTGTTTCATTCCATCTGTTGTTCATAATACAGTTAAAAAAAAAAAAAAAAAAAAGGAAAAAAAACACATGGATCTGGTGATCTCAAGGGTCTTTTCCCAGATTACTCTATGATCTACATGTAATTCAAACATCCGGAATTTTTGCACTCTGAACTTACGTATCTTGGCTCAGGATTTCACAACTTTTTTAAGAAGCATCAACTACAATCTGACTTGCCTCTTAAAAGTATTTTCAAAGGGCAGTAAAAGAGTATGTGATCTGTTGTTTAGTTTGATTTTCACAGATACTAAGAAAGCAATGCATTCATTAATAAAATATGTAAAGCCAGCTGTTGCAGGTGAGAATGAGTAGACTGTAGGATGCTATGACTGATGGGATTCCAAGTCTTACCCCCACAAATGCTAAATACTTACGTATGGAAATAAGTAAGGAGAATGAAACAGGGGTATCACCTCCATTGGTACAAATTTTCACAAGCATGGCATATAGGCAAAAATGTGTAGCTAATCGTGGTGACCATGTTGAAAAATAGCGCTTTGTAATTGAGAATTTGCTTTATCAAATACTGCATTATGTCCTTTGTATCTATTGTAGTTTCCATGGAAATAAATAGGACACATAACTTTCAGAACAATGTACATAACTTTTCTGCATTGGCCAGCACTGAAAAGATGAAACTGGAGCTTTACATCTGTTTCTGAAAATAGCTGAGATGATGTCATTCATAAACACAAGTAAAAACTGAATAATTTACCTCCAGCATCTCTGGAACTTGACTAATCGACTGCTTAACCTTCACTGCCTTGGAAGTGCATTTAATGAAACTGTGCAATCACTGTATGCATCCACACTAATAACTTCCATAATTTCTATACTCTATACCATTACAAAGACTAATGAACCTTGCTGTTTAGATTTATCATGGAAGTTCACTTGGTTAGAAAGTTATTCACTCCTTAGGAATTCACCTTCCGATAAGAAGAAGTAGAATTTTTCACTAATGAAGACAACACTATAAAATAAAATACAGCTTCAGTTTTGTCCAAAGTAAATAAATTTTGTGTGTTTCAAGACCGCACTCCTATGTGAATTAAAGTATAGAAATGGGAAATGATGTAAAGGCTGATCTAACAAGCTCACTCCAGAACCAAGCTAAAATACATTACACTTTTTGCTTCTCACTAAGCCAATGACTGTTTGATTTTGATTGTTTGGTTTGGTTTTAATAGTCTGTATGTAGTGTATCTTCACCATCATTCCCCTTAGTGCATTTTTCAAAGTCCACTGTGAACAGTCCCACCATATGCTAATAGTCAAATCAAATAGAGTTTACACAATTACAAGAAATTATTAGCCAATGGACAAATTTTATCCCAGAAGATGAGTATCTAAAATAAAAGCATGTAAGAAATTGATTCTATTACATTATTACACTATTAGTGTAAGAAATTGGATAGCTCCAAAACAAAAGTCAAATAAAGAGGTGAGAAAAAAAGTTCATTTCTGGAAGCTTGATACACAAAACGACTGTGATACAGTAGTACATCTTAAAAACTTGCCTTTAACACTCTAGTGAGTTCTATATTAATTCATACGGATGCTCCACAAAAAAATGGCAAAAATTGTGTGGGACCTAAGAGTAATGCTTGACAGTATGGTAGTTGATGATTATAAGGATTTTCAGTTTATTTTGATTAAGAACAAACAACTAAGAGTTAACCTGTGATATCAGTATTCAAGAAGAAACCAGCAGTTGTTGATCCAGCCTTTCCCAACTGGAGCTGAATGGTAAGGGGCCTGGTTTAGCACACTTCTACAGCACAGAGAAGGAACTCTGATCCTCAACAGGCCTACCCGATGATGCAAAACAGAAATGGACAGCAAGATTCTTGTTACAGAACCTCAAAGTGGCCCCAGAGACATTCATTATGCACTGAATGTCAAACTCGGCTTTAATTCTCTAACAGAACATTAAATACATCAAAGAAAATGCTGATGAGTGACATTCTGGCACTGGCTATCCTGGTGATGCATTTGAGCGAAGAGAATTAAGTAATTTGTGGAACACTCCCAAGCTGAGCTAGGTCAAATGCAGAAAAAGACCTTGCAAAAATAAATATGTGGTCTGTTAAAACTGATATGTCAGACCAAACAATGATTGAATTTACATATGGTTTCAAGGGAAATAAGAGGCTACGTGGGAGGGCACGCTGCTTCCCAGCAGCTACACTGTGTTTAACACTCATTCTGCATTCACTGAGATAAATACAGTTTTTTTAAAAAATTCTCATGGTCAAAATACAAAAATAAAATAATAGCTATAGGTGTTCATATACAAAGACTAAAAGCACATATTGAAAGTCTCCATCTCTGACTGTCACATGGCATAGCAGAACAAAATGCAGATCTGGTCCCCTATCACTCTGAGCACTGCCTTGTAGGTGATAAGGCCTAAAGCCTCTAAAGCTTTCACAGGTTTCATTCTTATCGAAACTTTTAATCTTAGAAGACTTCTGAAAGAACCAAGTGCCCAAATGTCTTGGGCAATCTGGACAGCAGACTCCAGAGCTGATATTTAAATGTCTTGGGTGAAGAGAAGGCCTTAAGCATTGCAAACCTATCAGATTTTATTTCAAAGGTTGGTAGGAGACAGGGTGATCATCTATCATGCCATTTAAATATACCTACAAACTTAAAAAGTATTGAAATGAATAATCAAGGTGATTATAAATTTTGTACTACCCACAATATGAATATACTTTGTTTTTTCAAGTATAAAATAAATGCATATTTCATTGTAAAACACGGACTGTTGGTGGCAGTAAGAGCTGGGTTTATGCATTATTCACTGATGAAAAAAATGCTGTAATTCTAAGGTAATAGTATACAATACAATACAATCTAATACAATAAGCTGTATTCTAAGACAGTATTCAGGCCTGTAGCAAAAATGCTAAGTCATGCCTTGAAGCAGTGATTGAGCACCTAGTGGGAAGGCAGGGCCAACACAAGGGAGCTCAGGTGTATGCAATGCACCCAAGTGATCGGAAGGGGTGGAGACAGGATCCACCCCATCCCAAACTTCATTTAAGGGTTGGCAGGGGAGGTGAGGGTACCACTGGAGATCCCTGCCTACCTGAGGTCAAGAAGATTCTTTCCTCCGTTTGTGTCCACAGCCACTGCATTTGAGCATATCCTCACTTGCTGCAGCCTAGGACTTTGCTACTCTGCTGTAGTTGCTGTGCTTCCCATCACATTACAGCATTACAGGGTCCTTTTGCAACACTATGTCTGAGGTTGACTGAAGGTGCATGAAGGCCAAAGCTGCTCTGTCACCTGCTTTTGCTGGCACTGGGACGCTGAACTACCTGTATGCAGTCCAAGTACTTTTAGAGTTACACAGTGAGGTCAACAGGAGCACGGCACAGCTATGACTGAGATGAGCAGCAGTTCTCTAAGCTTCTCAGTTTGTCCACAACAGAGGAAGGAGAGGCATAAGCGTTTGGAGAGATTTGAGCATTCCCAGCTTCAGCACTCAAGCTGGAGATGCAGTATCACTAGCAACAAAGAGCAATGCAGGTCTGCCTGCCTACACTTTTCTGGTATTCAGACTGTCAGCAAGAAAAAGGGGAGCAGTGTGGTCTGCAGATTTATTTGTAAGCAAGTGAAATAACAGAATTAGGAGGCAGCAACTGCTTTAGCATAAGGATACATCAGTGTGACTGAAGACATAGGAATGCATCTCTTTCTAAGTGCACTGAAGAGGCAGACTGCAAGTAATACTGGGCGTACTGGTACATTATGGAAAGAGACAACAGCTCTTAGTGGACTTCTGTACTATTTTGTGCTAATTCAATATTTCTGACATCACATAAGCATGGTTTTTGCTGAGTCCCAAATCTCTCAAGACAGATAAAAGATACCTGCAGGAAACCAAATCTCTGCACTAAGGCTTCTTCACCATATTAGTGAACATAAGGACTTATTATCTGGCAATAGTAAATAGATGGTTTCACGTCATAAAGAGGTATGTCAAATAACTTCAGAAAGATCTGTATTGTGACCTATGCTATTCAATCTACAGTTACAAATAATCTAAAAAGGAGCAATTAGGGTGCTAAAATTTGTTAATTATACAAAAAGGTACTGCCATGAGTTGCACAATTTTACAACAGTTAATTAATTATGAGGCAATAAAAAGACAACTAAAATCTGATGCAGATAAACACATAAAAATAATAACTATGAGAAAAGTGAAGTGTTGGTTCTGAATAAGCAGTCATCAATCAGAAAGACAAACTTGGTGTTTGCAGACAGTTCTCTGCCAGCATCAGCTACACTCAGAAGTTCTCAAGAAGTCAAACAGGATGTTAGAAATTAATAAGAAAGGAACAGAGAAACATGAACTACAAGTGATAAACTGTTACACTCACTTTGTAAAGTACTCTGAATGCATTTCCCAGTTGTGATGCCTGAAAGTCTATGATATATGGAGTGCATTTTAACATCTTATGCAGCTAGGAGTCACATTTAAACAGAATCTGACCAATCTCCAGCTAATGCCATTGTCTGCTACATACCCCTTTGAACACAGAAATAAAGAACAAACCAGAAATCATTCATCTTACTTTGCCCTACATAGCGCAATCAGGTGAACATAAAAACTTATCTCTGTTTGAGCACTTATTTCAATTTTGTTTTCCCACAGGGCACGTAGGTGCCACTGAAGTAGATGAGAGATGTCAGGGGAATGAAAAACTCTGGAACACAGTTCCATTAGTCATGGTTTAATCTCAACTTATATGGAAAAATGCACTAATACAAGCAGTCAATCATCAGAAAATTTAAGGGAATTGTGGGGAGGAAATAGAAAAGAGTTGATGCTGATCTGGCACACAAACCTTCCCAGGGGACACACCAAACTTTGATGTAAATCTAAAATAAGCATGTTAACTTTACAGAAGGTAGGAAACAGAAGCAAGTTCTTAATTTTAAACACTGTGGATCCGGCACTTGCCAGATATATAATTTGCTAACTTGATTGTACAGCACGCTTGAAGGATCAAGAGATTTGAAATTGAGTAAAACATTCACTTCTTAGAAATACAGACCATCAAAATATGTGTAGAAACACCTTAAAATGACATTGAGAACTGATTTGACATGTATGAGTTTCTGTAATTAACGCATTAACTTGTCATTAAACATTAGTTTGTTGGTTTTTTTTTTCTTTCAAATTAGACTTCCATTAATACTTGGAAATTAATATCACTAATAAAATAGAAACTAATTTTGACCAGTCATGATTCGTAGGTTACTCCGAAAGTAAAGCTTCCTATTTATTTCTGTGGGAGCTACAACAGCTACAAAGAGAACAATAACACTATTTGATAGAGCAAATTCTCAGCTACATGACACTATTTTTCAGCTGTTGCCACCATTAACTATGCTCTCATGCCAGCAATGAACAAGAGCATGCATGCTGTGCTCAGAAAACTGCAGCAGTGGAGGTGACCTACTGTTGCTGGAGCCACTTTTGAAATGCACCACCCATTGCCTCACTATGCTGACATACACTGATTGGTCTCCATAAACACTCAGCAAACATTGATGAATGTCAGTGGGTGCTCCTCTGCTGCCATCTGTCATGCAACAACAAAATGTAATAGTATACTGGCAGGAAGGTTCAATCTCTACTGCTGTACCACCTATATCCACCTCTAACACTGTAGGCCAAAATAATAAAATAGGAGGCATTACTTTCAGAGAAAGAATTGTATTTCAGCAAAGGAGCTGCAGATAGAGACAAATCATATTTTCCAATCTTTTGCACTACCAAGTTTCCAAACAGACTACTGACTACTGAAAACAGACTCCAAAAAAGGGTGTTTATTGCCACTGAAATGTTGGTTAAAGCGCAGATTTGTTAAAATGATTTTAACTTATCAGCTTTATTGAAAGAAACAATTATTAAAGAATTATTTTTGAATTGGTGTGATAAGGAAGCAGTAAACGTTCTTTGCAATAAAATTCTAAACCTCGTTTGAAGAATGAAGTAGCATCCTGTTAAAACTTTAAAGCAATCCAATATCACAAAGCCAGCACTACAATGGTACCATGGTTAAATGCTAAAAAAAAAAAGAGGTATAAAAATACCCCTGTCAAGAAGAGTGGGCTAGTATATCACATACTTAAATAATGAAAGTAAGTAGCTTGTCATGTTCTACAACCACTTCAGCTCTGCAACATGAAAACATGTCCATAGATCTGTCACCGTTCGCACTGGCACTACTTAAATCTATTACTCAATTACAATTGGTAAAGCGTGCAAATAGACAAAGCAAAGTGTACTAGGCTTATGTCAACGTAAAGCTTTTGCTACTTAGGAGTATGATTTTCATCACTTCTTCCTAATAATTAAGGCAAATAACAGCAAAACTTCTAAAGAACTCTACATCTTAAGCCTCATCCGGAGCAACAATTTTTATACAGTTCTCTCTAACTTAAATAGACTCTAAGATGTACATAGAATAGGAAAAAAATAAACTCAAATTTATGCCTTCTCTGGAGAACTGACCTTTCAGATTTCAGTGCAATTCGTCTTCTCAATACAAAGGTGTAAATAAAACCCAGCATTTTTTAGCCACTTGTCATTTTGTGCTAGTGAAAACAGTAATAAAGCAGCAAACTAAGTAAGCATAAAAAAAGAAGTAATGTATCAAGATTTACAAATACAATCCAAGTGAAACCCAGAAGTTACAGAATCTAGTGCACCTCATGCTTCTTTTCTGCTTTTGTGAGCACATCTTTCATAGCAGTTTAAGAACCATGAAGCACAAAATCTGTCTCCTCATAATGAAGTACAATATTTATAGATTTAAACAGAAATCTATTCCAGAATCTTTGCATTGACGATCTTCATTTTGTGAAAGTAATAAAGAGACTTGTCTTCATTTGCTTCTTTCACACCCACAGCTCTGCAAACACCATATTGCTTTCACTTGCATTAACAAGCCTCTGTGTTGCCATTCTGCCCTTCTGCGTTTCAACCAAAAGTAACAACACAAACTTTTCCAAACATTTCTGTGTTATTTCTGCACTAGAGGTCATGGGACACCTCCCTCTCCCCAGTAAATCTTTCAAATTACTTTCTTTAAGATGTGTTTTCACTAGCTATCTCTGACAAGTGAGAGAACGCCCCTAAGCTATGAATTTTGCTTAAGGTTATGAAAATGCTACATTTCTTCTGGCCTCAGAGCAGAATTTTGCAGAACTCTATGATAACTGCAGCAAGATTCCAGATCAGGTACGACAAGGAAGCATTTGCTGACCATCTACTGGGGGAACCTTGGAGAAGAGCTTGCTCGGGGAAAGCATACACTACGAATTTGCAGCATCTATGCTAGTTGGAAGGAACCACTCATTCCTGGAGAACAAGGCAGGATCAGCCTCCAGAGAACTGCTGCACTGTAATCAGGTGAGAACCAGCAAAGGTAAGAGCACAAAGACAGTGAACTTCAAATCCAGCAACCTGTACATACAGTGACAGAAGAGAGAGGTGTTTATTTTGTCACTTTCACTGACTGTTGGTGCTCTATTTACGTTGTTTTTTTCCTCCACTCAACACCTGCAGAGATTTTCCTGGAAAAGTACCAACTGCAGAAACACAACTTGTCAATGAAATCCCTGACCAAACCTCACCACAAGCATTAATTATACTAATTAGAACTGCTGCCAGTGGAGAATAAACATCACATGCAACTTATCTCAAAGCATCAGGTGAGCTCCTCATTCAGTTTCATTGGAATGGGCAATTACATGTGAATTTTTCCATCTATACTCCCAGCCATTCACTCCAGTATTGCTCAGAACACACACATCAAATAAAAGATTTGGTCGCGGCTCTCTTGAGAAAGTTTGAGCACTTAAATGCACAGCAGATGGAATCACACTTACTACCAAGTGTAATTTTCCATGCTTTACTACTTTAATTTAGATTATGTGTATTCATCGTTATTTCAAAGCAAGAAAGACCTGCTGAAGTCAACTGAGGCCTATATATTGGTTCTGTTCATCTTGCAGGTAAGTCCTAAGTTGATGTTCATCCCAATTCTTTTCTTCGTAGAATGTCTTTTACTTCATATTTACTAATAACTTCAATTAAATTGGTGCCAAGATAACAGTAATAATTTTCTAGCAAACAGCAGCTGAAGCGAAGTATTTGCTGGGACAGCAGTGATGGTTACAGTTATGGTTCTTTGCTTGTGGCAGTACTTCTCCACCAAGCGAGGAGTTCTTTGTGTATACAGTGAAGCTTTACACTGGGAGTAGCTATCTGTGACAGTAAAGCCTACTAATATTTTTAGCGCCAACTCGAAACATTTGCAGACTGGTACGAATATTATGAGGTACTGATGCAAATATTTGTAAAACTGCTCTGAGGTCACAATTTATTTCAGGTATGAAAAATTCCCATCAGAATCCTGTACCAAAGGAGAAGGTAAACAAAGACGTGCAGAGAAAGGAACAACTTGGAGACATCACGTGACATGAAACCTACATTTCTGTGCAAGAATTTTATGTTCCATTTCTTAAATGTGTGTCTTTTACTTTATCTAAGTGTTTTAAAAATAATAATAGTTATTTAATAATAATAAGTGATTTTCATACTTAGAGCATAGAGCCATAAAGTCACTTTCCATCTTTAAATCCATACTTACATGTGCACACATGGGCACACACATCACAGCAATTTCTCTGATAAGCAGCCTGAACTTTCAGCTGAACCAACATTCCAGTCATGATGTCACTGAAATAGCAGTGTTGGGCTAACCACATGTGGTATCAGAAATTAAAACTGACTTTGGAAATCTGGCAAGATCCTTCCAAGAGCTGACAGAATTGCATGTTATTATCAGGCATCTAGTCTGAATTCCAGGAATCTTGGGGAATTTACCCTATGCAAGATAGACTGAATTCTTTTTGAGTTTTTTACAAACCCACGGTGTTTTTAAAAACTTTAAAGCTGCATCTGTGTTTTGCTTTGTACATCCTCTTTATTCTTATATGTCTGCTAGCTCTCTATGTACCCCCAAAATTTCAAAATACCATTGCATAACCTTCAATAACCATTTTGGTTGAGAAAAATAGCAGTTAAGCGATCAGATAAAAATGTAGTATCAAGTAAGTAATAACAAAAGTTATATAAACCCTGTGTTTTTGAGGTATGTTTTGCTTCAAGATGATTTTGTTTGATACAGAACTATAAAAAACACCTCACCAACCCCCAAACCTGTCTGTTTTTCTGTATCAGCTTTTCTGTGATCCTGCTGTGACTCCATGGACAGAAGTCTCACCCTCAGCTTAATGGCATGGAAAACTAAAAAGATATCCCCAAACACTGCTTTTCAAAAAGACTGCCATTTCAAGTGAAATAAATTATAAATATTCCCTAAACTATTAGAATTTATTTGGAATGATATCTCCACTCTTGCATTTGGCATACAGTCCACTTGCTCCTTCCATCTCCAAACAACAATGTTAGTTAGAATTAATAAGTACTGGTTATGATCCAGCCTATTAACGTAGCAAGATCGATCCATGGGGTGTTTTATAGCTTGTTAAAATTTTATTAGCTAACGCAGATCATCAGTAAAAACTGTTTAATTGGCTAATTGCTACAGCTGTTTCTGTCAGTGATGCTTGTGATTCTTTCCATGTATACAATAATGTCTACTGAAAAGCCTGACATTCATCTTTACAGGAGACTCTTACTGCAGTTTGACATTACGTGAAAACACAGATGTTCCTCCTCTCTTAACACCTCTTATGAAAAACACCAGATCAGGTTAAAGCTTCACACAGAACAGTCTTTCTCTAAAAACTTAGAAAATTAAAAAAATTCAGAGTCTTTCACTGTCTTGATTTGATATGCAGTGACCTTGGTTTGATAAGCAGCACTTTGCTGGGCTAAGTAGGGATTACTACGGCGTCTCATAGTCTTTGTTCAAGTTGTATAGCAGCTGCTTCACAATCTCAACCCAGCTAAGCAAGTATTTGCACTGGAAAACATTTAGCAAGCAGTATTTGGCCAGCTGGAGTTAGAAGAATGATGATATTTCACAATTATTATTAGCAGCACGTAGTTTTATTTGAATTCTATTTCAAGAGATAAAATTAGGTTTAATGTGAGGAAAGTTTTCATTTTCTCCATAAACAACTTGCTCTATCTGCTTGTAACATGAAGATTGTGTTTAAAAACATCAAGACTATATTTTTGCTGAGTAGCTCATAACTGCTATATAGGAACAGTAGAATTCCATGCTGTTCTGCAGATATCTGTGTAAGGTTTATAAATTATTCTTATAAAATTTCTTTTATACTATTCTAAGAGATTATCTAGGGTAAATTTTAAAACAATTTACCACTTAATTAATAGGCACTCCTGACACTGAAAATCTAAAGCCCATCCAGTATATGAAATATTACTTTTTACTTTGCCTCCTAGTACTTGATAAAATGCATAAATACTCAGCTGTGAAATCCAGCAAAACTTACTTTGCTTGTTGAACAACAACAGCAGTAGTTATGCAACAGAGAGCATCACCCCAGCAGATTGTTAAATCTGCTTGCTAATTATACCTTAAGTGTTGATCAATGCTGGAACTGAATTAATGCATTACAAATACATGACATGTGTCTTAAGCTACAAATAAGTGTACCGTCTTCTGAATAATGAAGTGAAAATTAAATTTAACCACAGTTGAACTGGGTAATTATATATTAAAATAATAGCTTATGCTACTAAAGCCTGAGTGCTTGTAAAGCTTGTATGAGCCTTATCAAGTCATAAAAAAATAGAGTAACTGCAATTTATATTACTCTTTTAGAATCTTGCACATACTATTGTAGCTCAACTCTCCTAATGTGTAAGTATCTGATTTTTAACTGTGATCCAATATTTTCTACCCTTGAAAAGGTCATCTTTAAGTGTATTCATATAGCAGGCCAAGAAAAGAGAAGAAAAAAAATGTAAGAATTTGCATTGCAATTAGCATTACAAATATAATTCATAGATTAAAAAAAAGTAAGAAAATACTCCAGACCCACTTCTACCCTCACTTGTTTTCGGGTTGTTCCCCTGCATTATGAAGATCCTTTCAAATGCTAATTATTCATAAGGTATTGTACTGGGAAGAGAATACTGTCTACACTTCTGACTTCGTAAGATTTCGAGAGAATACGCATTTCTGAATCTCTGCTTGAGATAAACAGAAACTCTCGAGGTTCCTATGAACTGTGATGGTGGCTGGATCTAATTCATACCATGCATGGTACCAATGGCACATAGTACTCTGACAGCTTTTGGGATAACCTGGCCAATCAACCTCATCAGTTCTTTTCAAGCAAAATAACTCAGAAAAGTTATTGCATGAGACAATTTAAACCAGTAATCAAATATTAAGACAAAACATATCCTGATATGCATAATTAAAAAAAAAAGACAACTTACAAACTTACACCATAGGTCTTTTTTCTGAGACAGAAGCAAGAGGATGTGAATGTTATGCACCACACTATGGATAATCTCAGAGCAAAGGCATGCAGCCACTGACAGCATTGGTTATATTGCAGTCTATCACCTGCCCTTTTTGGGGCAAAACCCCTGAATGCTTTGCTATTTCCAACATCTCCTACCAGGGAATGGAAACTAAAAACAAGGACCCTAACAGATGGCATCTGGAGACAGAACAGCCAGCCTTATGGTATGTGTCAGAATCATGATTTTTATCAAGCTTTGACTTTTAAGATAAAATTCTTAAGAGCAGAGAAAATTTTCTTCTTAAGTAGTAGTCAACAAGTTTCAGGAAAGAGCATACTGAATCTTTTCTAATACCATCTGTTAATACCAGATGAACATGCAAGTACTGTGTT
This sequence comes from Centrocercus urophasianus, assembly GCF_019232065.1. Classification (NCBI taxonomy): domain Eukaryota; kingdom Metazoa; phylum Chordata; class Aves; order Galliformes; family Phasianidae; genus Centrocercus; species Centrocercus urophasianus. The sequence goes on along the minus strand of NW_024884586.1, from coordinate 8,534,192 downwards.
TATGCTGGCAATCATTAGTATGTTTGTTCAGTTGTATCTTGATAAACACCACAAATTGGTTAGCAGACAGAAAATCTGCAGAGTAAGGAAGGAGTTGGTCTAGCTAGGCTGATTAAGAAAACCCATAATAGAGGCAACTTTTTGTACCATTGCCTTTTTTTACTGTTTAAGGCAAAGAAATAGAAGACCAAACATGATTGGAAACCGGAGAAAAAAATCCCAAGCCAGGGTGTAGAAAAAATGCAAAACACATCAACATCTTCTTGTGATTCACTGGAAGACATGTCTCCTCTAAAACAACATGCAACTGTTTCATATCAAAGACAGTTGCTCATTTGATCTTTCACCATGAATTCTATCAGTTATAAGGTAACATAGAGCATCCCCTCCTGATGACCAACTGGAACTTGTAACAGCATCTGTCTCAAATTTAATGAATACAACACACTTGACTGGCACTTTGTACAAAAAACTAACACTTCAGCGCCGTTCAATATGGCTAATAGCAGAGAAAGAATCCATGCTTTTTGGAATAATTTTGTAGCTATTAAATCTTGACATAAGGAAGTTACATTCATTATTTTTGTTAGATAAGGTTAGCGTAAATGGCTTTAAAGTTTATTACTACTGTGCTTGTATTGCAAACACTGAGTCCTTTACAGCTCCAGCTACCTCCATTTGTGAAAAATTAGGTATGATATTTGGGTGCCAAGTATTAACTAATTATAAAAGATTGTAGTGTGAGAAAAATCACTGTCATCCCTAGCCATCAATATAAAATGGCTAATTTCACCATGCTATGTACCTCCAAATTACCCAGAATTTTATTACATGTCCTCAGGATAGAACGAACGCAATTCATTTAATCATCCTGATTTAAAGCAAAGATGAACTTTCATGATCTGATTATAAAACCAACAGACCTCATGAGAATCAACAAGTTTGACTCAGTATTTTCAATCTGTGGCACTGCAACATTTCATTAGAATGCAAAACCACATGCTTGCATCCTTTCACTTAGCCAAAAGGAAACAGTCAAGCTGGCATTTTTCAGTTCATCATTCCAAGATGCTTAGTACAGCGGGTAAGAAATGAAATTACATTATACCAGTCATTATCCATACCCAAAATGTTTTTATTTCTCATATCCCAGCATTACTGAAATCCCTTTCAGCCTTAGAAAGCCTTGAAGTCCTACACAGTTCTCTTCAGTACCATCACCATTAGATGATCACAGTGCAACTGTCCTGCCATCAGCTTTGCAATGTAAATGTGTGCACTGGAACATCACAGTCTTCACATCTAAATAAACATTGAAGAGATTGGAGTTTTTTGTTGCCTTTTTGAACCAAGGGAGGGATGGGGAACCCAATAACCTAACATCATGCTCAGATGTCAAGTTCTTAGCTGGTACATGAATTCCACAAATTAAAGGAATTTGGGTTGGTTACAATTCCCTGTGTAAGCATATAATTAATAAAATGGGAATAAACCTTGCTATACAATTTGTGCCAGCACTTGCTCTAATTTCCCAGACAGCCACAGCCTCATTACCTCCAGATTTGTGCATCTCATTATGATGCTGACACTCACACTTGTGTGATTAGCACTGAAATTACAGATTCATCCTGATCTAGTGTGGCCTTCATTGCTGTTAATTAGGCAGCGAAATGTGGAAACTGTTACGGCATTTTAATTACCTGAATGATGCAATGAGATTTGTACGCTTAAAAAAAAGTAATAAATCTCTTCCTAGAAACAGTTTCTGGTTCTGATGAAAACAGCTGATTGAGAGAAATTTTGTATCTTGTTCTGCTGCTAGTTGAGAAGATCCATCCTGTCTGTACCTGCTACGTATAGCTTTGTTTGAGAAACAACAGATCAAAAATCTCCTTTTGATAAAGGGCATTGAAATATGCAGAAAGAAAACCATGAATACAAAAAAGACAAATGAATTAGTTAATGTAAGTAAAATTTTTTATATTATTTTGGCCAAGATCCGTCAAAAAAATCTGGGGGAACAGCCACCAGTAAGAACAACAAATGTACAGTAGCATAACCTCAAGGGAGGGCAGCATCAAAGCCTCAAGAGAAAAAGCAGTGTTGTATTTGGTTGTTGTATTTGGGTTGACGTAATTTTGTACGTCGTGCTGTGAGCATATGAGCCACCTGATCTTGTGTACTGACACCGTAGCTGCCTCGTGCCACCTTGCTGGAGGAAGGCTGGCAGGAGAAGGCTGCCCTTATGATGAAGGACTGAGCTAACGAGTTGTACCCCAGCAACAGCATACTTCAGGCACATGGCTCACATGTAGGTGCTTACATGTAAATACACAAATGTGTGGGTTTGAATATTGAGCTGCACCCTGTCTCTTATATTTGTATTTCTATATGTACTTTAATTACGGCAGGCATCCTATTTACAAGCACGGATAAGAACACAGAGCCTCACAAGCCTCCAGACAGCTGCTGACAATACAAGTGTGGAATTTGCAGAAAAGCACTGTACTTCTGACACACTTCTTGTTACAGACTCAGATTTGCAGAACATTATTCTCACTATGCCCATTTAATCACATTTGATAGGCTGCTACCCATTTAAATCATTCTTCAACAGCAAATCCTACATAAATGCTATTTTATTTGACCATAAATAACATTTTCATTTTGGCAATAATAACTAAGATCTCTTAAGCCTATCCACCCCTGTCATCGTTTTCTGGATAGAACTTTGTGGCTTTTTTCTATTACTAGCTCCAAAAAGCCCCACAGTATTACGCTTGTTTACAAAAAGAAAACTGAACTAGTGCCATAGTTTTTTAGCAGACAAGAGATTTCAAACAAATGGGAAAGCATTAAGAAATCTGAAAGGGAAAGGAGAGCATCCAGGCTGGTTCTGAATATCTCCAGAGAAGGAGACTGCACAATCCCTCTGGGCAGCCTGCTCCAGTGCTCCGTCACCCTCACAGTAAAGAAGTTCTTTACTGTGCTCATATGGAATTTCCTATGTTCCAGTTTGCGCCCGTTGTCCCTTGTCCTATCGCTGGGTACCAAGTGAAAAGAGCCAAACCCTGCTCTTCTGACATCTGAATCCCATTTGATTCCTACCCTTTATGTATTTATAAAAATGGATAAGATCCCCTCTCAGTCTTCTCTTTTCCAGGCTGAACAGCCCCAGGTCTCTCAGCCTTTCCTCGTAAGGGAGATGCTCCAGGCCCCAGACATCTTTGTCACCCTCCCCTGGACTCTCTCCAGTAGTTTCCTGTCTTTCCTGAACTGAGGAGACCTGAACTGGACACAGCACTCCAGATGAGGCCTTGCCAAGGGAGAGTAGAGGGGGAGGATCACCTCCCTTGACCTGCTGGCCATGCTTTATTTAATTCACTCCACAACACCACTGGCCTTCTCGGCCACAAGGGCACACTGCTGGCTCATCCACTGCCTCATCTTGCTGGCCTGTCTTTCCTAAAAATTACATAGCTATCTGTAACAGCATTCTAGTCATGCGAGCTGTCCCATCATGCTCCCATGACTGCAAGAACATCATGATACTGTGACCACATACAGATCTCTAGTTCTTCTGTTTATTCCCCACGCTGCACACACTAGCATACAGGCACTTCAGAGAAGAAAAGGAAGTAGAGGAATTGCTGTTATAGATTTACTAACTTCTAACCCGTAAAACTCCAGCATGCCTTTAACCACGTATGTAGTTCAGAAAGCATGGAAAACTGTTTCAGATAAATTTCATCCATGATTTCTTTCATGCATGTATGACGGACATGTTTCCAGCAAAGAAGTCAGCTGTCTTCTCTGAATGTTGATTAGGTTACTAGTGAGATTACTAATTTCTTAAATATTTGTTTTAAAATTCTCATTAAAAAACTACTATTTTTCTCCCATTGTGATTCTGTAGTCATAACACATCACCTTTCCCTTCCATTGCCACGTGCCCACTCAGACATTCTGCTATAAAGCAGAACACCGCTGTATTCAGACCTAAATTCTGCTTTACTGGGGGCAAAATATGAATATCTGAAAGGATTATCTGATTCCCCTCCTTCTGGCTCCCCTGTACTTTTGATATCACAGTCACATCCCTGAAAATAATTTTGGCAAGGGCACCACAAAGATGATATTATTGAATTGAGTATCTGCCTGAGGAAGTAAATATGGAAAGAAAAAAAAAAAAAACCAACAAAAAACCCAAACCCAAGACTGATAGGTTTAATATACAGAAATAAGCATGAGTTAATCCAGCGATTTTTCACTCTAAAGCCAGCTCCCCCAGAAGCATTTTACAAGAATAAGTACCATCATTTTTCAAATACTAGAGTTGCAAATATTAAGCAATCTGCCAAAGGCTACAAAAGTCAATAAGAGAATCACGAGCCGAGTCCAGTTCCTTGCTGAATTCATTAAACTGCTAATCAAAGTCTGTTAAGAAGGGCCAGCAACACACATTCCTAATATAAGCACAGAAATAATGTTGATGGAATAAATACAAATAAATGCACACTCTGTGACACCACTGCAGCATGTTAAGCCTCTTAAAAAAGCAGAGAAAAATCCATGCAAATGGGGTCTTCTTACTCTTATTCTTAAAGATACTGCACAGCTGTCTGTTCCAGTTAAATGCTGAAGTTCAGCTTCTCTATGCGTCTTCTGAACCTCTGAGAATAGACAGTATCAGTCTATTTATTCTTACTATTTATCATCCTTTTCCCAATGACCCTTAAGCATTACTGTACTTGACAGCCAACTTTTCTTTTTTTGACCATCCATTTATACACAAATAGCTAAAAATCTCCAGCTGGATACACATTTTTATTTTACAGCTGTCACAGAAGAGTTGGTATTGGCCTCACTAGGCCAGTGGACTGTCCCAGTTCAGGGCACATATTCCCAGTGAAATTGACAAAATTTGCTACGAACAGGATGATCTTTTTAGCGTGCGCAGTTGAGTACATTCAAATGATACAGAGTAATGAGAGATTCACAAACATGAAGTCAGACACACTGGAAAGTCCACCCTGAACCAGAAACGCTAAGTCACAACCTGAACCAGTGATGGAGCACCTGACAGAAAGGCAGGGCCATCCCAAGGGGGCTCAGGTGTATGTAATGCACCTGAGTGATCGAAAGGGATGAAGCCAGGATCCACCCCTTCCAGACCTCATTTAAGGGCTGACAGTGGAGGCAAGGAGTATCTTGTTGGAGATTCTTGCCTACCTGAAGTTTTCCAAAGGTAAGCAGCTTTTTTTCTTTATTTCTGTGTCTATGACTGTTGTACTTGAGCAAATCCTCACTTCCTGTAGCCTGGGATCTTGCTGTCTTGTGTCATTGTTGCACTTTCCATTGCGTTACGCACCCTGACCAGTTTTAACAAGCTAGTTCAGAATAATGAAGGTCATTAAATGGAAAGCTGCATTCCAAGTAATGCATAAAGTATATTTTACCCATAACTTTGTGCAGCTTTTCTCAACAGCTGCTAAAGGAAACAGCAATTAAATTATTTCTCCTCCCTTAGCTTCTCTCTCTTTCCCCCTCCCCCCATCTCTTTTTCTCTCTGTAGAGAATTAGTCAACTGCTATTTCTTGCCTTAAAATCAAAAGGCCAGTGTCTTGCAGTAAATTCTAGAAGGTATTTCTCTCAATAGCTTCATGAGTTAATAGTTTGCATATTCATAATCTAGCATAGACTGCTAAACAAGCATATTTTCCATAGAACAGTGCCTAAGGCACGAGATAGGTCATTTCACTGAGTATTTTTCTTAAGCAGTGCAGGAAGGGGGATCTTTCTTGAGTTCTAAAATAAGCCCACTCAGAACAGCTTAAAGAACTACTGCACGACCTTGCAAATCAATGTAAAGATATATTCAGCACACAAAATGTCCCAGTCACACCAGACAAGTGTTTCTTATTACAGCATTCAACTTACCTCCTTTACAAGTTCTGTGTTTATACAGAATTTACAATGTTTCAGGTACAAAACATAAGCTAAGTTCTCATCTCACAAAAATAAGCAATTCAGTAACATATTCTGCCATGAAAATCAGTCATTCTATGAAGTTACTTTCTATTAGAATAAGAAACTAAAACTCTTCCATCAGTAGAAAGGACAGCAAAAACACTTCACTGCAGTACAGTAGAGTAGGCAACTAAGGAAAACTTCTTTTTCCTTCTTTTTAATCACTGTTTGCAACAGCCAGCTTAGGCTCATTATGTGCATCACACATGAAGCATTCCTATCCTGAGCTTGTATTTCTTACATTACCAGATACAGATTTTTCATCTCCAGGAAAAATTGCTTGTTGGGACTTGCCAATTATGACATTACATTTCTTAACCATTTTTGCCTGTACAAGATAAAGGAAGCCTTCATGACAAGAAAAACTCAAATTTGATGACAGAACTCTGTCCATTTCTTGCAGCAGCTCATGAGGCTGCAAATGCTGAAACACTAACTTGAGCTGAGATTACAGAAAAATCTGTGGATAGCTCAAACAGAATCATAGCACTCAACACAAGTAAAAATAGCAGGAAACCATATGTACCAATCTGTACTCATACTGCACCTGAACACTGAAACAGGTCAAACCAAGCAATTACGAAGCTATCTCCTTTTATGAGTGGTTGTAAATAATAGTGCTTGCCTCTGACCCTTCCCCAAGCCCTTCAACATCATGGTTCGGAGCCATCAGTGCAATGCTCTCATGAATGGCTAATAGAATAAATATTCCATCAGCCAGCATCCCTGTACCCAGCTTATATTTGCTCAGAGAGAAAGGTTGCCTAAAAACCTATTTCAAATTCTAGACATGCATGTACAGCCACTTGTTCCCAACCCCAAGATGACTTCAATATCTTTTACTGTATCTACAGAATTTGCAAGTAAATAAATAAATGCATTTAAAGCCTGTAATTTAAAAGGAAAAGATTCAGGAGCAGGAAAGATGGAAATGTTGATGAAATGTAAAGTTAAGCATCAGTGCATTGCTCAGGAGTTGCAAAGAGGATGTACAGAATACTGACAGACCACAGAAACTACAAGAATGTAGTACACAGATTCTTTGCAGTTTGGAAGCATCACCCTCTGTAACTGTCTCCTGAGTCTTTTTATGAACATATTAAGTTATAGAGGTTGACTTACAAAAAGCCTGTGTGACTGTTTGTAGTACTTAGCAAGCATCTCAGATACCTCAACAATGAAAGTAATTATGTCAATATGTGCGAAGTTCAGGCATATTCATGGCCATCAGTGCTATTCAAGATGGTGATTAACATATTAAAAACTTGCTGTTGACTGTGAACTACAAGTCATAGGTAAGGCAAGCAAACTATAATTTTACAGAAGTTTAAAATATTATGCCTTTATATATATCACATGGATCATGAGACAGAGATGTGAGTTAGTTATGCTTGTTGCAGTCCATCACAAGGATTATGGCCTTTCCATCTAGTACTGGCTCTTTGGTACTGCTCAAAGACCATGTGCTTAACATCATTAAAGAAATGTTAACCCACCTTTCTCTGGATACTACTTCCAAAATGGTATCGCATTGAAATTACATATGAAATGCAACATATACTTTCTACTAATAGTCACCGCTAAAGCAAGCGTACTTATTAGCCAGTGTAATTAGCTGCAAGTTTCTGAACATCAGTTTACCACATAAGGCCAAGCGATAGGGAAAACAGTCAATCTGATCACTAAGGTCTTTAGGAATTGCAAAGATTAGCAAATCCCAATAAGAAAATGCCCTGAAGTATATCTTTGCAATTTCTCTGCTGTTATAGGCTATTAAAAGTCATTCATATGCCACAGAAGGAATGAGACAAAAATAGAAAGCTTACATAATCATCTATTATGAAGAATGAGTACTTAATGTAAAAAATAATTGAAAATGAGCTTGTAAGCAGCCGCTGAACGGCTAGTTGCCTTAACTCTAAAAATACACAGTAATGGATTTGTTGGTTAGTGGCTCTAAAGGACATACAGCTAATCTGCATTAATTTATAAACATTGCATGTGACTTGGTCATGGAAATAGCATAACTGCATTCGTATATCAACTTGGCTTAGTAACAGAGCTGTTGGGAAGCAGAACAGAAGTACTAGATCAGCGACAATTGCCAGGTTATGATTCAATCACCCATTAAACATCACTGATGGAAACAGAGGTCTTAGAGTCAAAGTTACAAGGCTTATTTTGCTAGAAGTTGGAATGCAAATATCTGAAGGACAATAAACAGGTAGGAAGTAATTTTCTGCTTTCAGCTAGGCAAGAAAGATGGCAGAGGCCTGCCAAGGAATGACTTTTTGCCATTTGTACAAGCAGATCACCTAGCCCTCACTTTAAAAATAAGTTCTCCTGCAGGTGAAAGGAAAGAGGTTAAGTGGTACCGCTCAGTAAGATTGGAGAAGGAAATAGAAATGCAACTAATACCCAAGTCCTGACTAACTTTCCAAGAAAGTGCTTACTGTTTAAGGTAAAATGTAAGGTATACTTAACTCTTCTCCTGGAAATCTTTTTTCCTAGCATGGAATGTCTAATGTTCCATATAACAAATGGATTCACTAGCAAAGATTAGTTCCATAATAAATTAGAACGTTCTGTGCAACTTGCATGAATATTGTCTGTTACTATTGATGTGCTTCCAGGGTTGCCTAATATATATAATGGTATGTAAGATGTACATTCAAGATGAATGTTAATCTGGCAATTGTTTAAATTTTAAAAAGAGTATAACAGTTTTTAGAGAATCTCTCTACCGTCACAAACCTTTCAAAATAGGTGAAGAGCCATAATGCCCACTCGCACACAAACAAAGCAGATATGGCTCTCAAGAAATAAGTGACTGCAGATACAGTCTATGAGAAGCAACCTATAATTTCAGCAAATATACTGCTCATTGTTTCCCTATCACATTAAAGAACCTTCATAGCTGCACCATAGTGACACTTAAAGCATAATTTTCTAGAAGGAGAAAGAAAATGACGTGGCCTTGTGATATTCTGGAATCACAGCAAAATTAATCAGCATGTGTTGTTATTGGTACTAAATCTGAGAGTTCAAGCTATCTGGATGTAAAAGAATATAAAATTAAAGCTGAACTGTGACTCAGTAGGTAGGTCAGGAAAGATCTCCTTTCATTTTCAGCTCATCTCTTCGCATAACATACCATGTGTGATAGAGGCCTTACCCACTGAAGTTGAACTGGAAAAACACTTGGTGTAGAGTGAATTAAGGAAGTAAGACATTTGCTGCATCTTCTAAAGCGTACTGCTAGTATATACTACCCTTCATGGGAATATTCACTGCAGTGTAAAAACTAAGCTATATATTATCACTGGTGCATTCGTTTATTTTATATGGAAAAAGAGGGGAAAATAAAACTCAAAAACCCAGCAGAGAAGCCCATAGACTTCCAAAGTATCTCCTCTTTATTGAAACTAAGTTGTGGAACAAGTGTTCACAGTTAACCAAAAAGACTTGAGACTTAAGATCCTTAAAACTGTGTTAAGGGGGTCCATAAAAGCTGTAGTATGAGGGGGCTTTATAATACATCATTCTGAAATGCAGCACATCTCTGCAAATGAATACATTCAGAATAATTTATGTAATTAAGTCAACACTTGAAAAAACCTACTGTCAACAAGATACCAAGAGAGATGCTGAGTGAAAAGTGGCTTTGCTATTCAGGAAGCTCCTGGTAAATGACATTTCCTAGGAAGTTAAAATATGAACAGAAGCTTCTATTTGTACATAAAGTTCAAGAATAGTTAAGATAGTGAGAACAAATACAATTTTTATATTGATGTTACCATTTTTAAGCAATATGATAAACTGTCTCTGGCATTCATGAAAAACAAAGATTTTTTTGAATTAATTCATCACAGTTCTTCAGATTGTTCCACTTCAACATACAAAGGCTCAACTTATAGATGATTTCAGATCGTGCAAGTTAGGAGCTCTGCATACAGAAATCATATCCATAACTAAGTATCACCAGCACAGAGAACAGTTGTTTGCAGTTTAGCATTCTAGGAAGCTGTTTCTAGACTTTTTGTAAACAATACCGATAAAGTTATGCTTAAAACAAACAGAACTAAAACTGAAAAAAGATCTCTCTAAGCTGTGCACAACTAACAAATGTGTCTCTACGTCCCAGGCAATGAGATGTGTTTTCACTCATTTGCACTAGTTGAGGCTGGGGCAAATTCCTGTTGTGGAAATCAGTCCAAAGCTGTAAACTGAATCTCAGCCCTTTTTTTTCTTTAGAAGAAAGCTTCTCTAATATTTTTATGATAACCATAAACAAGGCTGTAATATTCTAATATCTGCCTCTTGAGAATGAAAACTCAGCTTACGTTGACAGCAAACCCCTAAACTTGACCTGACAACAGGTAACTGGAAAGCATATGCTTGTAACATCTCTGCTGAGTTTTATTCTGGGCTAACATGGGCAACATTTCCCTACTGATGTTTTCATAGCAGCTGTAAGACAGTGGGTCAATTCTGCTGGTGCAGCTGTGTTCCTGGTAGCCATGTAGATTTTCAGTAGCATAGCATGCAGACTCTTGTTCATTGCTGCTGAAAATGCAGAGATAATAGTGGCCACTATTTTGATTGTGTTTTGTAGCTAAAAATTTGCTCTTTCAAATAGTGTTACTGTACTCTTTTTATCTGTTGTAGTTTCCATGGAAATAAATAGGAAGCATTATTTTCTGAGCAGACCGCGTATTTTTTGATTCCTTCTGTCAACACAAGAGCTAACAAACCAATTAACTCTGCTCATATCAGTAGCAATCTCAGAATCAAAGCTGGAATAACGAAGTACGTTTAGATCCAAAACTCATGAACTGGATAAGGAAATTAAATTTCCATTTAGTGATCTAAATTGATTATGCATAGCAGCAGATTTGGCAACACAACCAAGTTTGCAGACTAAAGGATGTGTGTACTAATGAATGTGACATGGACATTAAAACCTCAATCTAGCAAAATCCTATCAGGTCACTAATGACTTTTACGTATGTTTCTTTTAAGGCATTATCCTACTAATCATGCTTTAATCAACAAATAATACTTTCAAACAGTAGCCAAATGACTTAATTGTGGCTGATAATCATATTTCTGCATAACAGAGAAGTGCAGCTTCTTAGAAAATATTGCTTTCCATTTCCAGCAACGGTGTTAAGTGATTCAAAAGCATCACTTTGTGCTTCCTGTAGTATCCATACAAACTGGGAATTTGTCTTTTATTTCACAGTAGCAGATAAATACAAACAAAAACGCATTGCTAATATAGGGTCGTTTGCTACTTGCTTCATGGATATTTAACTGGTATTCTCATCAAGCTTGAGTGAAAGCTATTTAATATGACTGATACAGAATGAATTTCATCTTACTCAACTTATTTTGCAGTACTTATTTTAATTAGAGGAGAAATCTCCTCAGGTTATAGGCAATAGAGATGTTTCATTTCCATTCATACTCTGAACTCTACTTGGAATTAAATGTAGTGTTTTAGTATCTGGATATATTTTGAATCTTCTCAAACAGGATTTAATATTCTTCTGTAAATAGAAAAGTATATTTATATTAATATATTACTGGCACAGAACTCTTGCAAGTGTAATTAAGTGGATACGTAAAATATAATAAAATAATCACCACATATTATGCATAGGAAATGTAACATTGAAATAAGCAGTATTTCTATCCAATAAGTGTTGTATTTTCCACTATTATGAAAGTCATTTCTAGTTAAATATAGTCCTGGGTTAGTGAAAATTATGCTAGTTCTAAAGGAAGAAAAGCACCTAAGAAGTTACTATATCAATTAAATGGAACCAAGCCAAATGAGGAATATACTAATAACTTCTGGAATAAGAGAAGTTAATTCTTTTGCATTAACTGGCCTTCTGGGGTTTCTAATAGGCTGAATCTAGTGTTCTAAGGGATTTTAACATTGACATGTTTCTAATGAGAGGTTAATGAATCTAATCTCTCATACTACGGTGAAACACAAGATTGGGATTCAGGGAGCCAGCTCTGATAGTCTTTTGGCTGTGTTCCAGTTGAGTTCACTTATTTATGAAGAAGTTTCCATCAGATGTTTCATTTCTTATTGAAACGTGAAGTGACTTGGGAGAGAACAGTCCCTGTGGTATAGAAGAGACTGTCAGCAGCCCAAGGAAAAGGCCAATTTAAAATTAAAATTCATTAACCTTAGCATCTGTCAAACTTTTTTGAAAAGGGGGAAAAAAAAAAAGTAGAAGAGGTGGGGAATATAGTAGACAAACAGAACTGCCACTCTTTACCTGCTTCACAGAAAGCCACTACAGCAAAAGCCTTCATTATCTGAGAATTATCTATCTGCATTTGGTAAACAGAAATGATGAAATTAGCTGAGTGTTACACTTCAGTATATTTTCAAATACTTGGTATTTAAAAAAGAAGGAAATGCCCTTCAGTCTTCCTCTTCCGATTTATTTATTTACCATCCAAAGCCTCTATTTTTTCCAAATCCTTTCCTTATGGATTAAATCCAGTAACAACTTGTAGTCATGTAAAGTAGAAAAAACGATGAAAAATAGTTGAAAGGTTACTTAGTGATAGTAAAGCTACTATGTAGGACAAAATCACTGCAGGTAAGAGCATATTCTTCATTTGTGCTGCATGTTCTACAATTGCACTGTGCTAAAAGAGTCCATATCTGTGTTTGTTACACACCACTGCAATTCAAATAATGTATAGTAGAACACTAGCAAAACAAAATAATATTTTCTTCTCTTCAGAAATCAACATTTTTTTTTCCAAATCTAAAGATTTAAACATGGAAGACTAATAAACCAAAAAAACCAAGGCATTTTGTTTTCCACACAACAAGCATTAAGACCATTACTAGCAACCCAAGTGGGGAAAAAAAGACAGGTAAAACCACAAAATTGTTTCTCAGAAATCTACTGATTATTAGATAACTACCTGATATTACATCTATGTCTATCACACATTTGCACCAACCCACAAAAGCCATTGAGTCCAACCCTTGGCTCCACAAAGGAACACAAAGGAAGTTTCTGAGGTCACCTGAAATGTGATTACAGACATTCAGACAGGCTTGTATATTTGGCTTTCATTCTTGTCAGTTTAAATAGTATTAAAAAATAAGTTTCCAGAAACTAACTAGTTTCCAGTAGAACATCGCTTACTGTGTAACTTCAGAGCAAACACATTTATCACCTTTTTGAGGTTTGGACCAGTGTAAAGCAAGTAAGTATTTCAGCCAAATTTATGTACAGTCAATCAAAAAGTGTCCCACCAGCCAGGCCTAGAAATCTACCTAACATTCAAACCCTGTTGCAATATTTTGAGCAAAACCACATCCAAAGATTTACAGCATGAGAGGTACACAGATAACATGACCGAACCCAACTAAATATACAGTTTGCTGTAGTTTTCAAATTTGGTTTAAATTAGTCCATACGTCCAGAGAGCACTGCAGAGAAAACCTGCACAGACAAGATGGCCAGCAGAGACAACATGAGTCATAAACCTTATTTCCTTAAGAAATCCAGAAAAACAGAAATACTTAGGATCACTCAAGATATGAAATACATCAAATGAAAACCAATAATGCACTTGAGCGCACACTGTATATATGCATAAAAAGAATCATACACAACACCTCAAAGCAAATAGAACTCTAACTTCAAGCAGTTCTCAAAACGATATTCTGTTCATTTCTAATTCAAAAATCAATTTTTAGCATCTCAATCTATTTCAGCACTGTCCTCAAAACAGTCTTCTTTTTTTTTGCAGCTTAATGAATACTTGGAATTTATTTTTATACACTTCATATTTCCTAGCAATTCAAATCACAGTTCTGTAATTTAACAGTGCCATAACTTGGGCAAATAAGTACATTTTACACAAGTTATTCAGCCACTCTTACTGCTTTTCAAATGTTGCCACATTTCTACTTTCTAACAGTAAATTATTAGCATTCCACTCTCATGCCTCACTGCTTAGATTCTTTTTAAGTTTACTCTTGCCTGGAATAAAGATACTTTTGAATCGATATGGGTTGCAGTGACCCGAAGCCTGGTAATACTTCAAATATTTGATTCATATTTTTAATTTATTTTTAAGTTTAACATGCTTTTCTGCCTCCCTCACTGGATCTCCATTTTAATTTCAAATATTAAACCAACTCTGTTAATTCACTTTCTATTGGAGTTTAGGTTCCATATTTGGGTTGCTGAACTTCTATTCTGGACCTCAGGACATTCCTTTTTGGTGATACTTCAATGAGAAGAGGTTTAAGTTGTTCTGAAAGCAACACAGCCCTAACAGTCTGAAGTATTCTAATCTAAGAACTTTTTCTGTCACATCATAAACTTGTGAAATACATGGAACTTAAGAGATTCTGTTTATAATTCTAACAAATACATGCTTCATCACTATCTGGGGTGAAAGCTCACATGTGGATATGGTGAACTTTGCAAGAGAGAAAAATATAAATTAAAAGTTATACAGTAAAAGCTTTAAAGATTTTCAATGCATAACGGAAAGAAATCATACACTGTGTAAGCCTAAATAGAACAACATACTAGCATAACAAGATTTACAGCACTGGTAAACTTATTGTGCAGTTATCTGTTCCCAGCACAAAAGCAGTCCATTAAAATAAGCCTCCAGTACTGCTGCAAGACAGCGTCCTACGTGCTAGGTTGACGAAGATCACTCTTCCTTGGTTTGGCAACATTTAAAACTAACACTGTCCACATAGAGACAATCTGGAATCCATGCAAATTCGTTTCAAAGTAGGGGGAAATAAAACATCTGCGGATTGTCCTTGAATGTATACTTTTGGTACAACCTTCTATCAGAAAAGAGGGCACTAGAAAATGACTTGCCTTGTTTTGCTACAGTGGAGGAAAATGCTGCCAGTTAATAAAGTGAAAGATATGAAAGTTTCAAATGTCTGCGTTTTCAAATCACCCACATTTTTCAAAATCACAATCGAGACCCCTCAAGGCACAATATTCCAGGATTATTTTAATAAAGGCAAAATAAAACACAACAAAAAAAACTCCCTTGCCAAACTCCTGCATTCCCACTGCATTCTTTTAAAGGCAGTTAAAATGGTCTGAAAATTTCCTTTTAGCAGGCCATCAAATAAGGCAGAATATTCTACAACTCCCCCTTTGTTTATTCTTTCCACGTATTCCTGGCAACCACAAAAACAAGGGAATAGGAGGCAGAATTTTCTTCAGAGTTCTCTGGATCATTTCATTTTTTGCCCAGTATTGGTAGACATTGTTGCATGCTAGGTAAAACCAGGACCAGTGTTGGTAGGAAACATGTTCAGGAAGCAAGAGTACAAATTGTCTCCCATTTGTATGGCCTTTCTTCCCTTCAACTGTGCAGCAAGCCTGCTAGAGGTTTTGTTTGTTTAAAAAAAGTCTTTTTTTTAACCTGTTAAACATCTACTGTCCATTCAAATGATCTAGGGACAAAAGGCAGAGACCCCAGTCATGAAGAGGACTTAGCAATAAACTAAGATAACGAGTCTGAAGGTGTAAGATACAAGGTGGCAATCCAGAGTAGTAGCAAGAGTCTTGAAGAGAGAGTCAGGAAGGAATAGAGGATCAAGAATAACAAGAGATCATGCCTAGGACTTATAAAATAATTGATTAAATGTATATGAAGGAAATAGAAGGATAAGGTGTCCTTGCAAATAAGCTGAAATTTGGGAAGAACAAAGGAAGGATAGGAGTTTCCTGCAAAACAACATAAAGAAAAAGCTGAGAAGAAGAGTTTTGACAAGAATCTGGTTAAACAAATTTATCTTGCAGATATATGACAGAAGATGCTGGCTTAGCACCTGTATGTAGATCTTGTTTGCTGGACAGAACAAAGAGTGAACAAAGAGCTGGACAAAGCAACAAACACTGAATCCAGATTACAAAGGTTGTATAAACAAAGGAAATGAAGGGGCAGTACCTACTGGTGGGAGCACTAAGGGCAAACAGAGAAGAATGGGAACCCCGAGTACCTCAGCAAATGGGGAAAGGCTCGCTAGTGTCAGGATGCGGGGACAAAAGAGGGGTTGTGTCCCCAGTACTTTGAGAGACTCCACAAGGGTGTGCTCCAATGGACTCTGCCTTGGTTTGAATAAAGAAAGCTGAAGACTCTCCTCAATCTATTTGAGGATAAAGGTGACTGAGCAAGCCTCATGGAGCAGAAATCTTCTTATGAATGTGAGATTAAAAAAAACACAACGCCACCTAAACAATGGAAAACAAAAGCACACAGCAGTTTAACCACTCTGGCTAACATTCGAATATTTGTTATATCATCACTTCCCAGTGTTCTTGAATTGTGCATTAGCTATATTCTCCATTGCTCTAAACAATGTTCCACAGATCTTTTAAGTGGTATCCTTTTAATTTTAGATGCATAGCGGCTACAAAAGCACAAAATGCATACAAAAATGAATTTCAAAAATGAGTTTCACATTCTTAAAATCTCAGTATTTGCCAAAGTTAAAGGTATCACCCTTACCTGCAGTACTCCTAGTATTAAAATACATACACATTTGCTTTTCTGATAGTTCAAAATAAAGGGGAAAGAGATTAAACAAATTTCTAACTTTTCACAGCAAAATTAACATGAGAGTTAAGACAGAAAATAAGAGTATTTTACTCCTATTTAAAATCTTGCCTTTATACCACCATATCCTTTACCTTTCAGAAATGTAACCAGGAGTTTTTATCTTAGCCAAAAGAATGTGGGTATGGAGCATGCATGCCTGTTTTTAATAAGCTTTCCTTTTATTTGCTGCCCAAACTCCACTACTTTTCCGATCGTATTAATTCTAGTTTGCTTTGGAGGTGATGGGACTGGGGGTGGAACTTCACACCCCTGGCAGTGCACAGTTATTTATAAATACCCTCATTGGAAATACAGATTTAGCAAGAACGCAAAGGAAAAGGAATCATTTATGCATGTTCTCCTCGATACCATATTGGTCGTAGTCAGCAGTGAAAGACACAGGCCTCAGTTTGACAGCTCCAGTAAAAAAAAAAATCTGGAAGAGGAAAATCCCACGTTAGCAGACAGATTGCTATAGGCATAATGAGAAACTGTTCAAAGGAAGTGCAAAGATATGGCAGGTTCTCTAATTAAGAATATAGCTTCAGGCAATGGGGTTTGAAAGTTCTGATCTGAGGTCACAGATACTCCTAAAATAGCAGATATATACGTAGATGGGATGAGTATTTGAAACTTCAATATAAGCTGTGTGTAAGATATGCTAAAACATTAATTTTTAAATTTATTCTTATAATAACCCTGAAAACAAAGATTTCAAGTTTAAAAACAAATCAAGCTCTGATAATAGATTATTCTGTGAAAAAGTTTGTGCATATCAGAAGCTTTTCAAAAAACATATTTCTTTTTAAATTTCATCTCAAGAAATATTCCATTACTAAACTTCAGATACTAAAGAAATTTAAGCTGATAAAACATTTTAATTGCACACTTTTCTAAACTTAAACAAGGGAGAAATGGGACAGAAGATGAACATCAGAATCTAAGAAAGATTCTGAACAGTGGTCGAAGTATAAGCAGCCAAGCAGAAAATACAACCTATATTGGTTAACTATTAGTCTATGGTCTTCAAGCATATTTTGGAATATAAGACACAAACTCCAAAGCCAGCTTCCCATCAGCACCACGTGGACAAAAATAATCTAAAATTTCAAATGAGAAACAATTAACATGTAAGAGCAAAGATAATCAGCTTAAGTTATGCACATTGCTGAGAAGGGAATTTTAGTGAACTTGGATCACTTGGAGTGATCAGACAAAAAAAAAAAACAGCAGCTAAAAGATCACATCATGTCCTACTCAAGTACAAGATTACTGAGAAGTCTTTCTGAGTAAATTGTTTGCTCTGTTGCTACAGACTCCCTGCTGCTTTAATCTATCAACTAAGGCACCTAAAGATATTAAGCTTATGTTCCTAACACATTCCATTCTTTCTATATATATCTTTCCATCAGTACTAACATAACGTTATTTATTTTTGGAAGACGTTACTGTATGTAGTAAAGCATACAATCAATCTTATTATGCAGCTTGATAACGACCATTTCACAACAGACTAATAGCAAGTGGTTTCCTTGCAAACTATGAGTGTTTACTATTAACTTTAGGCAAATTCATGTTTCAGTACCAGACCCTCGAATTAAAAAACAAAACAATGCCCAAATACATTGAACAAACAAAGAAGCAAATTGATTTTTCAATTTTTCTTAATGCAGTTGCTAAATAAATGCTGCCAGTCAGCTACAGAGCTCCAGGCATATCTTATGCTTAATATTACCTTTATGGATTTACTCAAGGATGACTCTGGGGGTATGGAGCAAGAACAAAACACTTCATTTTTGTAGAGGTTTTCAGATCTGATTGAAATTTATTGATGGGGCTCTCTGTAAGCTTGACGCTTTTCTGCTAGTGGTGCAGGGCTTTTTTGTTCTGTCTGGGGATAAATCTAAACTAAATACAATATTTCTCAAGCATCTTAGTTTCTCCTGACCTAAATTCTAATTGATTTTCTTAAGATAAAGCTGTTTTTCGGTTGAGATCTTCCATCAGCTTTCTTTCATCACTAGATTTGTGTGGACGTATTAAAAGAACAACTAAAATGTACCTGAGAATAATCCTTTCTAAATCAGAAAAGAATCACGCACATACTGCTCTACCTGGACACACTCTTAAAAGGAAGCACTCTTGCCTTTATTAATTCATAGTTCTAAAAATCTTTTAACTAGTATCTTTGATATCCATTTTGTACATGCAGGTGTTTAATACTAGTTTCCAAAGTCAAAAGTAATAGCAATTATGAGTGATAAGCAATTTACCATTCATCTCTATTTTACCTAGTCTCATGTGCTCTAACTCATATTCCCAAGAAACAGATGAGTGAGAAAAAGAGAGCAGAAACAAAGCCAGGGTAAAACTCAACACTTGAGAATGCCTGGACTTAATGTCAACAAAATACAATTAAAGAACTAGAGCAATCCCAGTGCAGAAGAAACTAGATTTTAAATTGGTAACTAAGCAGCTGTCAAAGGGATATGATGGGACACCCTCATCATATTTTTAACTGAACATTTAATTGTTAATTGCAAAGACTCCACGGTCTCCAGGATATTTTTACCACATCACGTACTCATTCACTAGATAATGTGGGCTCAAGAACACCAGTCTGCAATGAGGATATTACTTTCACAGGTTTGGTGACCAAAGGTCTTGCTGAGGATTGTTGTCTCATCGATTTCTCTCTATATATTCTCATAATTTAAGATGCTAAAATCTAGGGTCAATTCCATAGGTTGCTATTGCCAATGCAAATCACAACTTCTCACTCGTATTGTCCATATTAAAATATATTCCACTTCATACAGAGTTTTCTCAAACTGTCTAGTGCTTTATTACTATAAAATGAGGAATACAGAGGAATAACTATACCTAAATTCATTAAAATTAATTCAAAGCAGTGAAAGAATATGGAAAGCGACAGCTTCATTGACTTCTACCTTTTCAGGTTTATAGTTCCAAGTGAACATCATATTAAGCATATTAACGCACAACTCAGTTCGAACCAGCATAGGAAAATAAATCCCTAGGATTCAGTCAGCATTTACTTAGGCTACTGATGACTCAAGGAAGTTTTGCTTTTACTCAAACACAAATAATTATCTTGTAAAACAGCAACGTCTCTAAATTTTGGTAAGTACAAGGAAACACTAATGATAAGATGATCTACTCTGAGTTGAAACACTGTAGTAGATAGTCATTCTTGCATTGAAAAGTGCAAGCACCGCCTGCCTCTATCACCCCATCCAGTATTTGAAGGCAGCAGGTGTACCCTCCAGTCTTTGTCTCCATGTTACCCCTCTCGCTTGACTGATGTCCTCAAACACAAATGGGGCATGCACATACCTGCTCTAAGCCTGGCAATGCAGATATTTTGAACTGCATGTGAAATAAAATTCTGGAGAAATTTTCTTTCTGCTCTCCAACCACAGAAGTGGTAAATGAAAAAAAAATAATAAAAAAAAAAGCTGAAGTTATTTGTAAAAGTTGCGATATATGGAGTGATTTTAAGGTTCTCAAAGACAGTTTCCTTCTGAAATAGATAATGAAAGCTACACTTAATTATGGAAATGACTACATTAAATGGTAAGAAACTAGCAACTACTCAGGATTTACAGATACATTTAGGGCATAATCTTGTAGATTTCATTCAGCTTTCAAACAGCGCATTTGTAATAATATTTTTAATAGTGTTTATCTTTCTAAAAGGAAATGAAGAATCAGAGTCTATCTTGATTTCTATCTTAGCCATGAACAATACTATGTTCCAGTAGCATTTTTGAAACGCATCTCTCATATTGTTAGCACACAAAATCCAAAACTGATTTAGAATTTGTTACTCAGCATTCCTAGACACATTTTCCTAAAACAATCACAAAAACATTCAGTGGTGGGGAAAAAAGAAAATCACCTTCTACTTCCCTGTACTAATAACATAGAGAAATGTCTCAAGAAAATGTGAAGAAAATATTCATTGCACCTTTTACAGCTACTGAACGCTATCAGTAGAAACCTAATTCAATCACCCACTGTATAACTCAAGTGTAAACAAGTTGCTCACACAAATCAAAAGCTGTTAATGTTGTGGAACACATTTGCACTTCTATTATTTCAAAGGCTCTGGAGCTATATGCTTCATTATTATTTTCTGTAAGTATTACTTCAAGCCTATTCAGAACCTTGCCTATTTCACAGGCTGGCTCTTGACTCGCTTACTGAGTCCTTCCATCAGAAACTGGATCATAGAATCACATAATAGAATGGCCTGGGTTGAAAAGGATCACAATGACCATCCAGTTCCAACCCCCTACTTTGTGCAGGGTCGCCAACCAGCAGACCAGGCTGCCCAGAGCCACATCCAGCCTGGCCTTGAATGCCTCCAGGGATGGGGCATCCACAGCCTCCTTGGGCAACCTGTTCCAGTGCATCATCACCCTCTGTGCAAAAAACTTCTCCTAATTTCTAACCTAAACCTCCCCTGTCTCAATTTAAAAATCGTTCTGTGCAGTTTGTCACTGTGGTATCTACTTTCTCCAAAATCATGCATAATAAACACACACACTTCTTCTTGCCTTCCAAAATAACCATGCACAAAAACATGGAGAACCTGTAGAAATGTCTGACTTTCCTTGTTTTGTTTTTTTAAACAGAAATTCTTCCACTGCCTTTTGCAAAAAAGTCATCAATTTTTTTTGTAATATTACTGCTTATGGTAGTTCTGCCGTTTAAAAACTTGTCAAAATGAAAAGAGGCACTCAGACTTTATGATTCTGTACATCAATTTTTAGTACAAATTAGGACTGAGCTTTGAAAATAACAACACTGTAACACATCATGAAGCAGTCTCGGTGCAAATGGATTTATCTGGATGCCACAACACAATACAACACACTAATTGCTGATGTGTTTCAGTCCAGAAGAACAGACTACAGAAAGTCCGAAGAAAAATATACTGCAAGAACTGGGTCACAAAGATACTGCTGTGCCACACTGCTTGACAATATACTCATAGCCAAATAATGAAGACAAATAATGACTTCAGCAGATCAGAAATAAAAGAAAAAAAAAGAACCAGTTTATCAGCATTTACCCTAAGATACAGAGTTTGCTTTAAAAAGAACAAAAACAAAAACATAAAAAGTGCTTCTCTTTAGCAAATAGAGTATATAATTGTCTTATAAAATTGTCGCCATATAAACTCAACATTAAAATTATATCTGAGTTACTAAGAACTAACTACTAACTAACATCCTAGCTCTTAAATCCATATTGATGATATTTAGCTCATTTCAGCAGGCCTATAAAAAGGAGTTCAATATCAGAACTAATGTCTCAGTGTACTAAAGAAAGGTGAAGATGTGAAATCTTTACAGAGATATGTGAGAAAACTGTCTACAAGGGTCAACCAATTCAACATCCTAACTTTGTCTGAGTTGAAGGAGAAGATGCTTCAGAACAGCTTTTATTACTTAATTATTACTTTAATGATGATAAGGAGGCTTTCCTCTCGAACATATGATGGTCAGATTTTTTGTTTGTCTGGGATTCTTGTGGTGATGGGGAAGATGAGATACAGTGTGAGGTGGGTTGTTTTTTTCTGAGCATCCACTGCTTTAATATACCACTTTCAGTACTAAGTCAGATTTCTACTCCCTACCCGCCCACTTTGTCTATCTGCACTCTTTGTACATTGTACTGGTCCCTTTCATGGAGATTATTGTGGATTTTCTTTTCGTGCTCTACTTCTAGTATTGAGAAAAGGAAGATGGCCAGTGGTCTCCTACAAGCACTTATGTTCACAACCCTTTAAAATGAGGGTATTTTCTGATAACAATGTCTCACAAAGGAAAAAAACAGTCACCAACGCTTCTCTCTCCTGACAGTAAGTACTGTCTCACTCCTATTGGTGAAATTTGCAGCCACAGCTCAAGAAGAAGAGCTGAAAGTGACTGAGTACGAGGTGCAGCTGCTACCCTGATGTAAGATTAAAAAAAAAAAAAGAGCTTTGGGGCATGGCACAGCATCATACACAAAATCCGTAATGATTCCAGCCAATAATAAAACTATTTTCATGGTACCTGAAGGCTGATCAGAGTCTGGGTCAAGTCTAGACTCCATGAAGGACAGAAAGCTGTCCTGAAGGATAAAGATCACGCATCTTGGTTTTAGTTCTAACTACTTTCTCAGCAATCATGACAATTCAATTCATTTGAACAGATTAATATAAAAATTTGGAAATGAGGACTGCAAAATCCTCAATGCAAAGCAAATACAAAAGCTATAAGCTGCTTTCATTCAAGACTTAGAAGAAAAAAATGCATATTAAAAAAAAGTATAACATGGAAAAAAAGACATCCATACTAGATATCAAACAATATCCCTCCTTTAACAAAATACAGATGATTTCATTGCTGTCAATTTTCTAGTAAAGAGAATACGCAATCAGAGCCTGGCTCTATTCAAGCTATTCAGGTAGTTATATAAACAAGCCCTTTCTTACAGTGCCTGCATTCAGAAACATATATTCCGTTACTTCATTTCATTTACTTAAGTCTACCCAACTTTTTTAATGGTCAGACACAAACAACGAAACACTGTTCCACCTAATCATAACCAATGGGGAAAAGAACATAGATACATATATATTAAAAAAAAAAAAAAAAAAAAAAAAAAAAGCATTTTTCACAGGAAAAAGTCAGAAGTGCTCCCAATATAGAAACAAGACAGAGAGATCCAACTGACTACAGCCAGCACCCCAGGCCATGCACCCCTCCCAATCAGTGGAGGCTAGGTCTCAAGTTGATCAATAAGCCTCATCCAAGCTGCCGTTTGTTGGCCTAAAAAGAGAAGGACTCTGCAGGAAGGTTTGGATTCTGAAGACATAGAAATTTACTGTGCATAGTGTATTTAGTCAGCTCTGCAACTTCCTCTCACCTAAACTGTATGAAGATACTAATCATATACAGGAGGCCCTTTTCAGCAGCCCAACTAATTTGCAATGGTACTGAATATGGGAAGTATCTTATGGGGACAGTCAGTACCAGACAAAAATTAATAATTATCCTTTCAGCATTGAGCATGATAGAGGATGGGGCAACTGGGAGTAAAGGGACTAATAGCAGAGCAATCTGGACGCACAGATGGTGCTACTTGTTCCATGTTGTCTGTTAATCATCTTATATTGAAAGAGATTCAGTCAGTGCTGGAAGTGTTTATAGGTTCATCACTAGTGATCTCACAAGCCCAAATAAAGCTTCCAAAGCAATGAGCTTTTTTCGCTTTAATGTATACTGGGTGAATACACCCACATGGAGATCTGAAAATGCAAGTCAAATTTAACTCACAGTACAGGCTTCTGGTTCCTATTTGTTTGCTTTAGACCATAGAAGTATTTTTCCCAATTCTATCATGCTATCTTCTAACGATTCAAATATGAGAGAGCAAAGAAAAAATTATATCATTATAATTTTGTCAATGTTTGAACATCTGAATATTGCATGTAGCAAGCAAATTTAACACTAAATAAAGAATCCTCAGAGAAAGAGAGGAGCACATTTCACAGCAATATGCTCAACATTTAAATTGTACACCACAACTGACTTTTTGTTTCTTAAACAGATACACATTCATCTATAACCAATGTGTCATAATACAATGGAACCTCAGATCTAATGACTTGTCTAATTAATACAAGCCACCTTTCCAATATTTCTGAATTCCAAACAAGGAATGTGTTTTTACATAAAAATAACAATTGTAGCAATTTGGTATTTAAGGTAATTGTAGCAGAAATGCTAAGTCAAGACTTGAACCAATCATTGAGCAGCTGGTGGGAAGGCAGGGCCAACCCAGGGGAGCTCAGGTGTATGCAATGCATCTGAGTGACTGGAAGAGGTGGAACCAGGATCCACCCCGTCCCAGACTTCATTTAAGAGTTGGCAGAGGAGACAAGAGGTGCTCTCTGGGGGTTGTTCTGTCTGAGGCTTTCTAACGGTATGTAGCATCCCTTCTTTATTTCTGTCTATGGCTGCTGCATTTGAGCAAGTTCTTCCTTGCTGCAGCCTAGGGCCTTGCTACTCTGCTGTCATTGTTGTGCTTTCCATTGCACTGCAGTCATGTTTACCACTTGGACAAGCTGGCGTATAATGATTTCACCTCATAAAGTGTTCTAATTTGTCTGCGTTAGTTCACCTTCCATTCCTAAGGGGAGGAAGAGACATCCATGCAATGGAAGCCACGTGTAACAGAGTGTCACAGTGCAAATTTAATAGAATAAATCTCTTGAAGTACTCCTGAATTATTTAGACAGTTCTAGTATAAAAATAACTTCTTTCCAATGCCAAGCCCAACTCTAATTTCCTTCTATCATGCTACAGATCTGCCTAGCACTATAACTTAGGAAGGAGCTTAACGGTCTCTCCAATGAAGTGGAGAAGTGTATAACAGATCAAGAGGACATTCAATTCCACAGGGCTAACTGGAGGATCAGTTTATTTGAAATATTAGTTACTGCCTGAAGTTACATAAACTATGAGTAAAACAGATTAAATCAGGAGACAAAATCCTGATGCAAGGAGGTAGTAGAAGTCTTGAGAGAATTACAGCAGGAAGATAAATGTTGTAAAAACCTTGAAAAGTTTGAAGAGTGACAGCCTCCCTTAAATATGTTTTTTGTTACCTTCTATGAGAAAGTCATGAGTCACTGTTGACCCAAATCTTCTTAAATTGTTGCTAAGAAATTGCTGCTAATAAAAAACAGTAATTCAGAGCAAAAAGCTCATCTCTAACTGTTTAGAAGTACTACTTTTTATTACTTGCTATTTAGAGAATGGAAGGCAGCCAATAAAATTCTCAATAGAGCCCAACATCCTCACAATAGCAAGTCATCTTATTTTCCATCTCTAAATAGCACAATGTGTTGTCAAATTAGTTTCTCCCTTGCTTCAACTACAATTTATTATATCAATCTTCTTAAGTATTTAAAAATTAACATAAAAATTCCTATTCAGATTCCTTTAAATAAAATCTGAGCATAGACAGTATTGTCTGACAACAATGGAGTTATTCACATATCTACTTTCAACAGCTGCATTTGGAACAAAAGCAGCCTGAATGCAGGATATATTCTTAAGTTATCTACAGCCAGGTAGAACAGAGAGGTATCTTCCCTCTTGCAGCACTACACAAAAAAGGACATAGTGTCTTTAATAGATAAGAGTTTGCATGGGTGTGCTCAATAACTAAGGCTGATTTATTAAATATAAGAGATACCATTGCCATGTGATAGCCTTTGATTTACGTGGTTTCTAAGTCACAGCTACTAAGACTTATGAGCTCCCATTTTGTCCAGGTCATAAAGGCTGTGTATTTTAGATGGCATGCAATAACATCACTGCATCATTGTATAACCTCCCCTGAGAAAACCATGAGAAAACAATGGATATTATTGCAACTGAAATGTAATGAGTAAGACAGATTCTGAAGAAGCAGATAGCTAAAAGGGGGGAAAAATTACAGGAAGGTAAAAGCTTGTGAGATTGAGGGGCTTGCTGACCTGATACAGGTATCAAAAAAGTCCTGTTTAAAGATTCTGCCGGAAAGCGAAACAATTTTGGCTTTGGGAGAGAATGAAGAATTACTTATCCAAGATGTATTTTCCAAGATGCTTTTGAGGTAAAGAAGAAATATTGTCAGGATGCCATACCAGCATTGGACAGACTGGAACAAACTGACTGATCATTAGAGTAGCAAGTCAGCCACATCAGCTTATGTTCTGACAGGATTTTAATGCAATGGTAAGTTTTAAAGTATCTTAGCAGTTCAGACACCCGATTCTTGATAGCTGGAGGGCAGTAAACATTGCCAGAAGGACTGGAGGTGATATGGGGAATCATAAGTATACAGCCTTTATTCCAGTTTATCATTTTGTACGAACTATATCAGAACTAAATATACAAGGGAATGTAGCTTCCCTGCAGCTAAACTGCAGTGGTACTTGTTAGATTAAAGCATAAAAATGTGCTATGATCTCCAAGACAAACTTCACTGTATTAACAAACAGCACTGGTGAATGAGCTGCAAGTCAAAGCTCAACACATTGTTATGGCAAAAATAAGCAATAGTTCCTGCTGTAACAACTCTCAAAGACAAGCTACATTGTGTTGTCAAAGAAAAATTGTTTTCTTGTCATTTACTTCTGATTTTTATACTTGGGCACATAAAACAAGCATTCTGCTTTCTATAGTGTGTATGCAGAAAAGGAAGGTTCTATAATTTTTCAGCAAAGTAACAAAGCAGTTCTACTTTCAGAACGTATTCTGCATTTAAAAAACAGAGTTATAGAAGTTCTATTGAAAATTATTTACTTAACAGTTAAATTCAGTGAATTAAATCTGCCTGCATTCAGAGCCTCCTTCCATTACTTAATTACTTTCTATCCTGAAGAAAAACAAACAAGACTAGCAAAGGTTTCTGCACTTCCTGAATGTAATTTTGTGTTTAAGCTATCTACATGTAATTCCATGTATAAGCTATAATAACAATTGTAAGTATTGGCCTGTTGAAGATCTGCATGTGCAATAAATCTGACATGCAAAAACCTGAAGAAATGTCTACAGTGACACAGCTGATACCTCCATTCAGCACTTAGCTGAAGAATTGTTTTATTTTCAGTCTTATTAATAGTGCTTTATCTTAACATCGCTATCATTACAACATACTAAGGGTATATTAAAGAAGCACAGACTCTAATTTTCACACTTTCTACAGATCATGAATAACACCTGAATTACAGTCACCACCAAAGTAGAAGCTCAAATTCACTAAGGAGCAAAGGTAAGGAAGATAAATAATGAAGTCACCCACTTCTCCACTGAAAGTCTATTTTTTAATATTGTATGAAGCAGATACAGAATGAGAAAATAGGATAATGCCTCAGCTGTGTGTTATTTAGAGACAGAAAAAATATTTAGATGAAATATTTTTAATGGAATTGGAAGGGTTTTTTTTTTTTTTTTTTTTTTTTTAAGAGGGATGGAGGGAGAAAGAGGGTCTCTGATAAGCTAAGCCTATTATGGGCACGAACATCTTATCTTATACAGTCTATTCCTTAATATTTCTGTGCCTAACTTTTTAAATGTTATATGGGTGTAATGCACTTTGTAATCCATGAGCAAAAATCAGAATAGTCACCTTGTGTGCTTCAAAGCTTGGGTTTATTTTATAAATTAATACCAAACTTATGAAAAAGACTTTTTTTTTTTTTTTCCCCTGCCAAATTCATACTGGTTTTATTGCTTTGTCTTCTGGCTTGATGCACTGTACCCCTACTGTGTTTCTGTGAAGCTGCTTATTATACGTGGCTATTACCCAAAACTAAAACAACCATTATCTTTGGAGAATCAATATAAAATTTCAGGCTATCTTTCAAATACATCCCTTTATCATCTTATGGATTTTTGTCTCCAGGTGGGCTTACTACAGCTTTTTCTATTCAAAAGTAATTTGGAGGCCTATTGCTGTTTGACACCAGTATCAAATTTGAAAGTAATAGGTAACAACTTCAGGAACTGAGAGAAAAAAATCCATAGGTCAACTAAATGAAACCCAAACTGATATAGAGCATAAAAAATAAAGCAAAACACTAACAGAAAGATGACAAACCACATGTATAATACAGGTAGAGGAAGGAGAGAAAATTACACAACCATTTTTCCCATCAGTGTTCTAACAGAATACCTGTGCCATCTATCTGCACTTCTGTACAGCAAACAACTGATCTTACTTTGTAATCAGTGAGCCACTTTTTCATGCATAGGTTTATCATTTTTGTCATTTCTATGTTATCAACACATCTATACTTTTTAAACATAAATGATTATAAATTTCCGAGTTTGTGAGAACATCATATAAAAGTACTATCCAGGAAAGTCTTACCTAGTACCGAGGATTGGCTCCCCCAAGGCTCCCAAAGCAGAATAGTCCATGCCATAGAAATTCAGCCCTAGAAGTATTTTATTTCTCCATTTTGAATCAGGATCCAATACTTGAATACAGGCTCGTACCCAGGGCAGTGGGGAATTTGGACCAGGTCTGTTGAGTTAGTAAAAAAAAAAATCAAACAAGCTGTGAGAGAAGGTACACATTTGCCCTCATTAGCCTTATCTTTTGAACTGGTGTAATTGTAAAGTGGTACACAAAAAAAAAAAAACAGTGAATGTTAATTTACAATCCTACAAAGGTTCCATGCCTGCTCCTAGATGGCTTGAACTACTGATGTACATAGGGTGCTTGCCCCACTCAGCTTGGTAACTCACTTCTGTGGTGAAGATACATGAAACTTTTACCGTAGGTTTCCACCTAGCATGTTTTCTCTGTCATGGAGCTTTGCACACTGCCCACAGAACACTTCAGAAATCTGTACAACTTCAGTTGTAAACAATACAGGTTTCAGTGACTGCTTAAGGTTTGCACGCTACTTCTGCTTGAAACCCCAAACAGAGAATTGCCTACTAACAACAAAAAGCTACATGAATGAAAAAGTGTAGCTAGCACTAGAATACTCAGAGCAGTTGAACTGTTCTATATGTAGTATCAGGATTTCAGGCTAATTCGCTTCCTAGCTCATCAGGGACAATAGCAACAATTTCTACTGCAAAAATTCAATAACATGATAAAAGTAAAAGCATGTTCTAATCTTAGAACTATAAACATCCTAGGATCTACTTTGCTAATTATCTGCCTCAAGGCCTTTAAGATATCAGTGACATTAAAACCATGTGCTAACAGTACAGAAATTTTGCTGTATGTGCTATCCTGCATTTAAAATACTCAAACCAATCCAAGTTAATTCAAAAGAAGATCATCTGAACAATTTTTTTCAAATCCTCTCTCAGAAACTTTATTTCTCAGAAAATGTATTTTGAACACAATGGGTGTGTTAACTGAAAACTGCCTTCCTCACGTGTTGAAGTAAGAAAAAAGCCCAGCTCCAAGCCAGATCAAAGTAGCTTAATGTAGCAGTGGATGTATTAAGATGAGACTGTGCCATAATGGATCTTGTGATTTTAACGTGCCATAAAGTATGGTGAAGCTTCACCATACAGGAAAGATGGTAGCATACAGTATAGTGTATCTCTAAATGCATCCAGGGTTCTACATAGGTTTGAAAAGTCCATATGAAAGTCCTTAGCATCTCATCTTCATATATGAGATTTATATAG
The DNA here is from genome assembly GCF_019232065.1 of Centrocercus urophasianus. NCBI lineage: Eukaryota > Metazoa > Chordata > Aves > Galliformes > Phasianidae > Centrocercus > Centrocercus urophasianus. Next base: position 8,504,292 of record NW_024884586.1, on the reverse strand, counting down.
AGGAAAGCTACAATGTTATCTCTATGCTGCATATTTCAACAGAAGAGGGTAACAAATAACTGTTTTAATTTCAAATATGTTCCTTTTCCCTAAGGTGCTAGGCTTGATGATCTAGAAAAAAGGTCTGGGGAAAGAGATAAGAGATAGGGAAACTTAATAGAAAAGAAGTTTAGTCTCTTCAGAAATAAACCTGTGTAGACACTATCAAAATGCTAGAATGCTACAGGTGGCAGAGGTCTTAGTGATGTAATACATGCATTTCTGCATCTGCCAGCTTACCACGAATGTTAACTGTAGACAACCATACTGAAGCAAGATAAATTGAATCACCCTGGAAGTCAAAGAGCATGTCTTTATCTGCAATTTGGAGATGAAATGAACCACACTTCTGGAGAATGATGACGTTAAAAGTCTGAGTTTAAGGATCTCTCAACTTGATTGCTGTTCCACTTCCAAAGACATAAAAATCGTAAGTTCCTGAAAATGGATATTCACATACAAGAGTGGAGTTTTGTGTTGCTTTTCAGTTAGATAAGTTGGTTCATTGAGTTGCTCCACAACAGCTGTAAAAGTACAAAGAAGGGACTACTAGAGGAACATAAAAACGTGTTTAACCATGATCACGTCAGCAGTGCTGTCAAAACACAGTCTGCTGCCTCATGAGGAATCAGACAAGTGCTTTGTCAATTGTGCTTTAAAGCTATTCTTTCCAATGATGTGTACTGGATTATTCTGTACCATTGTGCAAAATTCTGTCAAATAACTAAAAGTGAAAAATTCACCTGGAAACAAGTGTCACAGTACCAATAAAAGAATAATTATTTAGCTCAGGTGCAAAGCCTTCTAAAATACTATGTGCCAAATCTTCACTGCAGCTAAATCCAAACTATTTGCTGGTTCAAAAACCAGCTGTTCTAATTACTAATCCAGAACTTTAGTATCTGGTACAGTCAATACATGCTATCTGCTCAGTGAAAATTTAAAAAATGACGAACCTCACATTGTAGATTTCATAAGGGCATAAATAGGAATCAGTTACTTCAGTTTTTTGTTTTACTAGTGTTAGAATCTTACCTTTGTGGTGTTGAATAGTCATATGTCATGAGACTGAAGCTGTCTACTGCTGAGGCCAACTGATCAAATTCTTTCTTTGTGAACATTCCTGGCTGGTTAGTCCTTTTAAAACAAATTTTAAAAAGAAATAATTAAAAAAAAAAAAAGGAAAAACCAGAAAGAAAAATTATTTTCACAACCTGGCTGACATCCCTGCCCAAAGCGTGTGGGTTGGAACTAGGTGACCTTTATGATCCCTTCAAACCACAATCATTCTGTGATTCTATAAAATTGAATGAACCCATTCTGTCCTCAGTTTGAGGAAATTCCACTCCATGACCTTCATCACACAGAAGTTTAGCTATGCCTTCAGTATACCATTCCATGAATTCTTAACCCCCCTCTGACTATTTTAATTAAAAACAAGTAACTTTATTCATCATTTACAAAATCTAGCTTCATGAGATGAGAGGATATGTTTTTGATAGTTTTGGATTCATAGAAACGCTGGACTTTGTTAACTATTCAACCCAACCAATTACTGCACACGAGTTCTGAGTATGTTTCAAAAAGAATTCAAAACATCAAACTAGCAATGCACAAAAGGAAGCCTTAAGCACATGGCAAAGATGCAAGGAGATCACTGTCCTCAGCCAGAGGGCTCTGAGGCACAAGTAGAGAAGACGTGTGTTATCCTAAATAGCCTGGGAGAGTAGGGTTTGCAGGGGAATCCTACAAATGAAAGAGTAGTTTAACATCTACAGCCTCTTCTATAGAAACGCATGAGAATACACTTGAGAACAGAGGGGAAGATACTGAAGACTTCACAACTTTCCAGTGATATTACTTTTCCTAGAAATTAGCAGATGACCCCTATCTAGACAAAGCACAGATTAAAACCACTCATGGTCCAACTCAACTGTAAAATCCAAAAAGATGCTCAGATGCAAGTAATAAAATGAAAAAAAAAAAAATCACTTGTTTTGACCCTTATCGCTTTTGGATCAGTGTCTAAATTCTTCATTCAATATTATGTGTTAAATGGATCACCAGAGCATAACTGCATTCATTTATCAGTTTGAAAGGACACTTTAGGAAAGTAGTTAACAGAGTACAGGTTATAAAGTGGGGCAGAATAAATCATTTAACATATGTCATATTATAGGTGAGTAAAGCATGAATGACATTTGCAAGTCAGGTCAATGAATGAACCAAATACACACTGGAACACGTAGCTCAAATTTGTACAAAGCATAGCACTGCTCTAGCAGGTTCAGGTTTTCAGAACCAGTGATATAGCTGTCACATTAAAAAGAAATTCCAACCTTTTCTTTCCGAGGTTTTAACAAATTAATATAAATGTTTGCTTCTGGAAGCCATTGCTGGATCCTAATTTTTTGGATAGTTTTCTGCTTGTGATTTGCTGCAACTGCAAGCTACAGCTGTTTTCCAAAATAAACAGAATGAAGGACATTTTTGAAATAATGTCATGGCAACCTGAATGCCTGCAGGCAATGCAATTCCCCAATGAAAACCCCAACAAAACACATTTTCAATAAATTGATTTTGATTACTCATGACAGGAAAAGCATAAAAAGTAATTATAATGTGCATTAGATATTATAGTGAGTTAGATTGCATTATAGATTAAGCTGGGTAGTATTTTAATGAAACTTGGGTGTAGAGGGCAAGTAATGTATCCACTTTTCATATGTATTGTCAAGGAATGTGAAAAAAATTGAGGTTAAATGGATATAGTCATCATTTTCTGCAAAGCAAGCTTGTAACCAAACTATTTTAACTACAAAGGAAATCCATTTGAGAAAAAGAGCATAAATTTCCAACTTAGAATAAATCTGGCAGTAAGGATGATGCTTTCATGGATGGTGTTTAAAAAAGTTCCTAAGGATAAAAACAAGTATTTTGGATACTTGCAAGGATAAAACAAGTATAGCTATTATTCTTCTTATTTAAGGTTTTCCAAACACTAAATTAATTCTAACTTAAAGGCAGGTATGTTCTACTGGGTACATCATTGAGAAAACCACCACAAAGAAATTCAAGAGACTCTGCACAGAAAATACAACGGAAGTTCATGAGAGAAAAAGTTTTTAATGTAACCCAAATGTCTGTCATTCTTTTAAGCTCTAGATATAATTTCCAAAATATTCAGCAAAGTGACAGAGTCCATCAGCACTTACTTACAGTGTACAAGATACACACTAAGGATACCTGGTTATTGTCGGAGGACTACAACCCTTGGTGATTTTTTCTGCTTATTATCAATGCAACACAAATGCAAAAGGACAGAAGGCACGTACATGAGCATGACTGGCAGGAAAAGCAGATGATTTACTATATCTCAAAGTCTCTTTGCTTGGAACTAACCCTGACCTCTGAAGTGCTTCATTTTCTTTATCTTTGAGTTCACCTGAAGATAGCGCTGGATAAGATAGTGAACGTACAGGATAAGATAGTGAAGTCGTACACTAAATAGAAATCTACTGTGTGGGAAAAAAAACAACAAAAAAAAACAACAAAAAAAAACACAGGTCCCGCTGGTCTACAAATATACTGAAATTATGTAATGAGTATTATGAATGTGAAACAATCTGGATTCAAGAAGTAAATTTAAAGCAGTATTCATAATAGCTTACAGTAAACCCTTTTTATTACTATTGTAAGATTGTTCGTGTTTTTTTGCCTGAATATCTAATGCAAATTTCATTCACCTTCCTTAACATTCTTCTCAGATGCACTAGTGTTCTTACTTGATTCTTACATCAATTGTTCAGCACAGTTAACTAGGAAGCTTAGTAACTGCTGACAATAAAACTCCAGCTACTCAGATTTGGAACTGGGCATCTAATCAAGCCTAAATTTGCATGTACGTGGACTATAACACCACCACAGAGATGACTTTTACTGCACTCTAGTTACTGCTGTGAAACAGCAAGCCCCAAGAGAAAACAGCAAAAGAAACCCCATATACTATTACAGAATGTGCAATCATTTTTTTCACCTGGACATGCTATCCTTCATGACATACAGCACATGCGCCCAGGTGCTGGATGAACTTGCCTATCTTGCCTGTCGTTTTCTAGCTAACTACTGCATTATGAAGAGAAAACAAGCACTCCACTTTTTGAGCATAATGTTTAAGAGACAGAAACATTTCTAAGAGGTGACACAGTCCAATTCTTGTTTGGACTACAACAGCTGTACAGGACATATCAATAGCTTTGCTTTAAAGCAGTCAGTTTCCTTGAGAAGTGACACAGCTTTCACCATGTGCTCCAAAGAGATTAATTTTCTTAGCTAAAATACTGATTTTCCTTTTCAAACCTTATTTCTACAACCATTCTTCCCATTTTTAGCCAAGCCACTTTTCACTTGACTAAGAAGCTGTGGCAGATTTACACTGATGGCCAGTTGAACTCCACCACAACCACTCTCTTATACTCACTCCTCAAAATAAGAGGAAGAAAAACATGATCAGGGAGGCAGGGGGAAAGACTCACAAGTCGAGATGGGGACTACTTGACTAAAGAGGAAAAAAGAGAAAAAAAAAAACCACAAAAAAAACAGCAAAGGCCATGTGGAAGTAAAGAGGGAGAAAACAATTATTCTCTACTTCCCACTAGCAAGCAATGTTCAGCTATGTCTTGATAAGCAGAGCCTTAATATGCATAGTGATTTTTCAGGAGGACAGTCATCTTCATAACAAGAACCCACCCTTCTCTTTCTCCTTTTCCAGCTTTCACTTCTGAATGTGATGTCTTATGGCATGGAATTAGACTCTAGGTCAGACTGGATCACCTGCCCCAGCAATGTCCCGTCCCTACCTCTTGCCCATTCTCAGACTCCTGGCTCTTGGAGGTTGGAAGAGAACCTCAGTGCTGTGCCAGCACTGCTCAGCACGAGACAAAACTTCAGTGGGACAGCTAGACACTGTTCTAGCTACAAATACAGAGCACAGCATTATATGGAGTGTTGTAGAAACTGAACTCCATCCCAGACAGACCCAGTATAGAAGGTCTTTTAAGACTCTCCATTTTCATTTGTAGGCTTCTGACACAAATTTCTTTTAGACAATGCAGAAAAAAACAGCAATTTCCCTGAGATCGTAGCTCTTATTTGCATTCCTTATTCCATATATTCCATATTCCCTTCAGTTTGTTGTCACCTCCTGAGGGCTTACTGTTTTATGCATATAAAAAAACTACGATAGCACAGTACATAAATGTCAGAGACTCAGATGAAATCTCATTTTTCTAGCCATTTCTCTATACACGGCTTAGAATTTCACTGTCCCTTTTGATTATGCTATCCTTTTCAAACCTAAGTGCAGGGTAGCTTGTATCATAGCTTAAGAATCTCTACGACCTGCACCTTCCAAATAGCATATGGTCATTTGTATCGAAATCCCCATTAGCGTTTTACTGATAAGTATTTCTATAGGGTTTTGACTTTGTCATCTTTCATACTGAAAGACTGGAAAAAAAAATATTTCAACCATGCAAGCCACTTCATTTACTTTCAAATGAATCTACATTTTCAATTACTTCTTGTCTCACTATGATTACTCTCAAAATGAAATAAGATAAGAAAAAAAGGTCTTGTAACTGACTTCTATTCCTGCAGGTTTGAACTGCATTCTTGTTTGGCTACCTCACCTTCTCCCTCTCTTATAAGGGAGAGCTTTTCTTTATCCTCGTGTCTCTGAATAGTCTTTCATAATGGAAAGCTGATTGATTTTCTGTTTCCTCTATATGTTTATTTCAGAAGTCATCTGCTCAGTAATGACTTAATTCTCTTGTTGTGTGTAATTCTGTTTTCTCTGTAAACCAGCTATTTGCAAATCTTCCCTTCTCTGCTCTTTCATCACCATAGATCTTATTAGTTTTCATAGCTCCTCACAGTTAGCTGTTCTGAAGTATAATGCTATTGCATTTTATGAACAGACCACTGAATTCAGTTAATGCATGATCACTGAATACAAATGCACTGGTTCTTTCTGCATCCAGCCCATTCTACAGTAAACACGAGAAAGAGCTAAATCTCTGCTCTGTGGAGCATGCAATTCTAGGCATTGATAATGAAGCAGTTAAATGAATAAACAAGTTAAAATCCTAAATCATTTTCTTCTCAGTAAAAATCCTCTTGGCAGTTTTGTTGCTATTCTGTCTCATTTTAGCTTCACCAAAATCAGCTCACTGAAGTAATTCTCCTCTATCAATATTTAAAACAAAGTTCTACACAGATCCTGGTTTCTATGGATGTTTTGCAAGTAGATTCTGTGATGTCTTATAAATGTTCCACTACAATGCCCTCCCACTGCCTGGTCTTGAGGAAGTAGATGCCAATCCTACGAAGTGGCAGGGATGTGACTATAAAACTCTATTCCTCTGTCCACTTTGTTTGAAACTGGTCAAAAACTAAATAAGCTTCTGCAGAGGGATGAAGAACAGAACAGAACAGATAAAGCTTAGAGACACCTTGTTTTCTGTGAAATCAGAATAAAAACAGAATTAATCTGTGCCTGCAATAGTATTGGATGAAGCAGGCAAGTCAACAACGGGACCTTCATATGATACTCCTGTTCAGAGCTTGAACAGTAATTATAGATCTAATCCTAGCTGTCAGAAAAGAACGTGACCATACTGAACAATTAACCAAAAAGACAGATTCTCAGACAGATGAAAACAGATGTAATACATAGTATGGGCTGAATTCCATGCAGCTGATAGGGGATCTTAAAATGCATGGCATGATCTGACCTCTCCATCAGTGAGCACATCCCTGCAGACAATGTATCAAGACTGTTATACAGATGCACATCACTCAGTAAGCATTTCAGAAAATGCACGTGATTAGTATTCAAATACACACATTTGTAAAACTGCGTTCTTTTTCTATAGTTTCCTTCTGAGAACAAAAAGTTGCAAGAGCTGAAGAAATCTAAACGATAGTACACCCCAAATCTCAGTTAAATCAGAGCTTAAACATATTATCTTATTCTGCAGCCTACGCTTCCAGATCAGTATGACAAATCAGGGACTGTACAAAAAAAAACAACAAAGTTTTTTGATCACAGTGTTGAGGTACATCCATTGCTGGAGAAACAATAAATTCCAAGTTATTACAAAGCTCTTCCTCTGCTTACGCTCTCTGTGCAAGTCCTATTCCTTTTAGAATAGAAAGAAAAAATCAAACAAAGGTAACTCCATAAAAGCAGTACAATCACCAGTGCTCACATATGCTCTTCTGGTTGTGTTCTTTCATCTGGTTCTCCTCTCAGAAGACTCTTCCAGTTTCACACATGAGACTCGGAAGAGACTCAGAAGAGAGAAACAGGAACTTCCTTGCCCTTCCAACCAAATCCCATCATCTTAACATCTGCAAACCATATTTTGTTCACATAATATCAAAGATTGCTGTACTGTTAATGAAGCCAAACTTCATCACAAGAAACGAAAATTTTGAAAGAATGAGGAAATAAAAAATGGAAACTTAAACAGTTAGCAGTTAATTTCTACTGTGCTGAGACACCATGAGCATCGTTAACTTTTAAGTGCACCAACACACAAAATATTACAGTTAGCACAAAATCATTACATCAGCTGGAGACTGACTTAAGAGTCCAGATTTACAGGCTTCCAACAAAAGCTTATCTATGGCTGTTCATAGCAAAGACCTGGAGGGAGTTGAGTGCATTACGTCAGAAAATTCAAATTGAAAGAACACCAGATAAAACCACAGGGGAAAAAAAAAAACAACACACAAACAGTAAAATTATTCTTTACTTGCAGGCTTGAATCTCTCCTCACCTTTTTTTTGTTCTCAGGGTCAATCATATTATTTTTGATATATATCTGGGGGGGGAAGAGGGAAAGTTTAAAATGTATCTAACATCTGAAAGGTAGTATTTGCAAGTTCCTCTGTAGGAAACCACTAAGAATGAACGCTACTAGCCAAAACCTAGTACTTCTCACTTCATTTATTTAACATATGTATAATAATTATTATACACCTTGAGAACCTTTTGGTTTATGAATTCTCTTCCTCTAGATTTAAGATGCTCAACAGCCACCACAGGAAAATGGAGCGTTTCACTGCCTGCAGTACTGATCTAAACACAGAATTTATACTGACCTGCTTTTGGGGTCTAATTTATTGACAACATATGGCTTTTTAAACTGGGAATATATTTTTATTAAGTGTGCAAACAGTTACAGTTAGTTTAGTAAATATAAACAAACAGGATTGCCAAACAAGTTTATAAAAAGCAAAAGCACGAGCATCGGTTTTACTTCTTATTTACGTTTATATTTTCTGGTTCAATTTTGTGGAAATCAGTCATTTTACACAATCAGTTTTCAGTCTCAAGAGACAAGGGAAGGAATTTGCTTTCTTAAATGAAAACTTATCATTTGTTATCACAAGCTTACCATTCTGGGACAGCATCACATAAACACCGTGCATTTTGAAACAAAATTACTGTCAGTTATTGCTTTCCTATTAATGGATGCCATTATCGGCCCTATAAAAAACCCTGGTTAAACAGTTAGTTGGAATCATGATGAATACCAACATCACAGAAGGGATCAACATTTTGAGAAAGAGGATCCTGCATCTCTTAATGTGGCATTAATGTAATGAGATGACTTGGAGTTAAGAACAGAAAACGTGTGATCCTCGTACTATTTTGCATAATTCCACATTTCTGCCTTGATTTCTAAGCATTTGTAATATTTTGAGCCAACATTCCAAAGATAAGCTATGTTATCTCTTCTATTTTCTAGGTAGCTTTGCCTATTCATCTATTGAATTCACATTCCAGATTATAATTTAGCAGAGTTTCCACATAGCAGTGAAGGAATGTGAAAAACCTGGTAAAATCCAAGACCAAACACTTAAACACTGTTTAAATAACTCATAGAAACACTAGAACATTTTATGGTAAACATCAAATGTTCTATACTGAAATTTTCAGATTAGATTTTTGAAAAATTTGAGTGAATGGCTCACAGTTCAGGACAGAGGTTGTCCCTGCAGTAATGCATCAGTTTGCTGATGCACAGAACAAATGGGCAAGCTATTGTCTTTCCAATACAGATCATCAGCTGTCAGACTTCCCTGTTCAGTGTAAGGGTTGATTATCTCTGACAACAATCTCTGCTTGGAACAGGACAACAAATGACTATAAATTACAAAACAAGCAGATTTGAGGTAGACATTAGGGTGAACCTTCTAACGGTGCAGGTAATCTGGGAACATTATGCTAACACTTGTTCACTGGTAGATTTTAAGAACTCATGCAATTAAATTCCCATCAGAAGAGAGTTACAGTTTATTTTGCCTTAGAATAATGCACCTTCCACACCATTCCCTACTATCCATGCATACTGAATTCAGAAAAATAATTATCCAACCCTTCTTACATACTGCCTTCAGCTGCTGTACTAATTTCACAAAAGGAATTATAAAATTAAGATGCCTTCAGAAAGTATAAGGACTCTGTCAGTTGAGCACCAGAAAAATCACAAATTGAACAACAAAAATGAATCCATCATAAAAACACAAGCATGACTTTCCCTGATGTTATTAGCATTCCCAACTTTTATTCATTTTTTCTTAATGGCAAGAATCTCTCTACTAAACTCTCAAATTAGATCAGGATAGGCATTTGAAAAACAAAAAGAAATCTAGACAATTTGACAAGCAAGAAAACTGCTAACTGAGTGCCAGAGATTCACAATACAAAAGAGCCAAGAATGGTCACTTCACAAAAATAAGAGAGCTCCACATCACTGGGGAACTGAGTGACAAATAAAATCTTGCTGTATTTTGGTCAGGAAACAAAATAGGATTTGAGAACCAAACGGAATTTTTGCAGAACACTGAGGGCTGGCACTCTTCCTTAATATGCATATCCCATCCCAGCTGTTGCCTTTGCAGTACTTGCTCTCCAAATAGAGAGAAACATGGGATCTGTTCTTGTCATGGAATAGCCTACATAGTTTTCATGAAGCCAAACTAATTACCTGTGGCCCATCTGGTTTAAACCAGCAGCAGAACTCAAGGAGGAAAAATGTGCCAACAACTACCGGTCCTGAAAAGACAGCACGAAATCCCGTCAGACACCCAGGAGCAAATGAGCCTGAAAACTGCTGTCCTTTCTTTGCTCTGACAGATTCTTTCAGCTAGGGCTGAGGCATGCAGGCAGGTCAGTCTGCACTGCTTACACTGTATTTTTCAGGTGACTTCAGAATTTGCATCTAAAATCTGTAATAAAATAAATCCATCAGTTTGACAAAAACAGATATATCTGAATATCAAAGAAGTAGCTTATTTCAGGACTTGTCATCGTATTTACTGTTTACATTAAAGGTTCATCTTTAGTATTGTTCCTGTCACGTTGCTTCAGCCTCTTCAAAGGAATCATTTATGCAAAAAAATGAACATTCACTGTGTCACCATTTGGTTCTCCTAATTTCCAAACTATTCTAGTAACTTGAGTGCCAGGGCTGAATGCCCAGGCAAGTCATGCTCCAATAGCAGAACATCACGCAAAACAAGCTTGTACCCTAGAGCATATGAACCTAATTTAAAAATTCTAACACACCAAATGTAGGCTTAATTCCTCCTCGCAAAAACTAAAATGCTCATCTCCACCACCTTTTTTTTCTTTCTTTTTTTTTTTTTTGGAAAGTTTTCCAACATCGCTCTGAAATTTATGCAGTCATTGCTGGATGGCAGCTGGCTCAGAACTGGTAATTATGAACACCAGACATGGTAAGGAATATATTCTTTTATACCCACCTCTCTTTGAACATCATTAGTTGACCTACAGATTATTTTAATGACTCTCTCCAGTGAGAATTCAAAAGGTGATGTGTACAATTGTTTCAACACATGAGAGTACAGCCAGACTTCAGTTGCATTAATTTTATATAGTGAGGTGCAGTCTTTAAAAAGCCACTTACTTCTAAGAGTCGATGTGTTCCTCTCAAGTCATTTCTAAATCTATAAAAAATGCATCAAACCGCTCATAGCTGTAGTCACAGCCATGCTGTACTGGAGCTGACAGCCCAACAAACAGTACCAAAAACAGAGAAGTTTTCAGCAAGGAAAACATGTGTCCCTTAAAGCCATTAATAAGCATCCAGATTTATGCAGCTAACAGATCCTAGTCGATAAAGAGATGATGCAACTGGCAGATCTTCACTTGAAGTAAAGCCTCTGCATAGTAAAGAAACAAAACCCATGAGCCCAATGCCATGATATAAAGTATGATTCAGTAGTATTACTATCATTAGAAGAAATTATCAAACTTTTTCCAGTAACAGTTACTCAGAAAGTATTCAGCAGTCATCTCCTACCTAGTTTTCTGCTCTCCTCAGTATAAACTTGTATTTCAAGCTGTATCTTGTCATATAAAACACACATACTTTACAAGTTCTCCAATATGCACTAAAAACTATTATGCCAGTCAGCTGGTCTAGACAGCCCACTTAAGAATCATTTCTATGCCTCCCACACTGCTGAATTTTATGAACAGAACCTGATTTCAAAATCTCCACACATAACTGCACCCTCCATATTCCTGACAGTGCTGTTTTCAGGATACTCACAGGAAAATTAACAACTACAGGAAAGATGGAAGACAGGGTATTTATTATCTACTAGGCATAACAAATAGGAAACTGTGCTAAGTACAGAAATGTTTTCAGATTTTGCTTTCCACATCTCATTTTTTGTACATTACTTGCCCAAATACAGAGATGGTCTTCCAGCACCGAATTCCTTTATTAGCAAAAACAAGCATGGGAGAGCATCATCGGTGTATAGAGTAGTTAATCATAAATAACTGTAAAAGCAATTGTTGTGGCTTTCTTTGCAGGTATTGGTGAAAGCAGAATCCTATTTAATAAACTCTACTTAACAAAACTATTTTTTCCTACAGTATACTGTTATTTGACATAACAATTAGTTTATTTAAACCTTCATCTGAAACAAGCACGGGATTTTCTGCTATTTTGATCCCTGATATTATTTACTTATCAAAATTTAAAGGATCTCCATCCTGCCCACAAGTTAAGGCAAGGCAGTGAATCTTCAGCAGCTTCTGAATATGACAGATATTTGGTAAGAAAACACAAATTATTTGAATGATTACAAGTGTCCACTCCTAGTCAACTTCTAAAAGATTAAACCACCTATTTCCTTTAACACACATGCAAAACACTGGCTCATTGTGGCATCTACTGAGGTCGGCAACTGCAATGGCAGTAAGCAGTTTTCCATCATATACTCCTCCTGTTTTCCAACAAAGTATTCATATATAAATTTGTAGCGAAGGAGAAAAGGAGCATGGCAGCAGAAAGTAAAATCAAGGAACAAATTCTCTGTCCTGCTGCCAATCATAACCCAGATGAAGGACAACAAAAATAAGCAGATTCCCTCTGCTCCCTGAAAAGCTCTGAACAGCAGAAATGAAGATTAAATAGATTCTGCTAATTTTCTTTGCACAACAGCTTAGGAAAGAAAGTACTGCAACTATTTAAGACAGTCACCTCTAGAATGTTTTTTGCAGACAATAAATTGAATAGCTAAAATCTGAATTTTAGAGAAGTGGAAGTTTAGCGGTGGAAAATACTGACATGGTGCTTAAAGGAGCTTTAACTAACAGGGAGAGAGATTGTAGATTTTTCTTCTCTTACATATTCAAATATGGACACCTAAAGTTAGGGATTTTGCCGAACTTTGATGAGGAGCACATATTATGTTCTAATATTTGAAGACAGAGGAGCGGTTCAGATTCCTGCAGCTTTCAAATGAAAGCAGCTGCACTACTGCTGTGCATCTCATGAAGCCAATAAAGACAAACGGTTTGATATGGACTATTTGCCAAGACTGCAGCAGTATTACTATGTTTTTTTCCAAGTCTAGAATTAAAAAAAAAAAAAAAAAAAAAAAAAAAAGTGGACAATAAAAGGCACGTTTAATTCCAGATTCAACAGGGCATTTTTTGCTCACAAGCAATAAGATATAGAATCATAGAATCATAGAATCACAAGGTTGGAAACGAATTATAAGATCATCCAGTCCAACTGTCTCCTCATCACCGTTGCCACCACAAGCTACTCAACCACATCACGCAGCACGTCATCCAGACACCTCTTGAACACTGCCAGGGACGGCGACTCCACCACCTCCCTGGGCAGCCTTTGCAGTCCTGACCTCTCTCTGAGAGAAACAGTTCTTCCTTATGTCCAACCTAAACCTCCTCTGATACAGCTTGTGGCTATTTCCCTGTGTCCTGCTCGTTGCCTGGGAGAAGAGGCCAAATCCCTCTTCACCACAACCTCCCTTCAGGAAGTTATAGAGTGCAATGAGGTCTCCCCTGAGCCTCCTCTTCTCCAGACTGAACAATCCCATCTCCCTCAGCCGCTCCTCGTAAGACTTGTGCTCCAGACCCATCACCAGTTTCACTGCCCTTCTCTGGACAAGCTCCAGGACCTCAACATTTTTCCTGTAGTGAGGGGCCCAAAACTGAACACAATACTCGAGTTGTGGCCTCACCAGTGCTGAGTAGAGGGGGATGATCACCTCCCTGCTCCTGCTGGCCACACTATTTCTAATGCAGGCCAGGATGCTGTTGGCCCTCTTGGCCACCTGGGCACACTGTCGGCTCATGTTCAGCCGAGCATCAACCAACACCCCCAGGTCCTTCTCTTCTTCACACTCATTCCCAAGCCTATAACGCTGCATGGGGCTGTTGTGGCCAAAGTGCAGAATGAGCGAGTGTGTTGCACAGTAAAGTAGTATTTTGCAAACACTTTAGAGCAGGTATTAAAACAGCATTCTAGAACAGCAAATTGAAGAACCTGAGTATCAGAACTTCTGTTCTGCAAGATATTTTGGCACAAATAGGAAATCCTTGTTTTTGGCCACCTCTGCTTCCAGCTGCTTAAATGACTTTCGTCAGTTCAGTTGTCTGGCTTTCTGTTAAGAGTTCCAAGAGCAAATGTTTACTGTTTAAGCATTTCCTTCTTGTACATAGCTGAACAGATTACACAAAGTTTAGCATAACAAAGATTGTAATAATTTGAACTTTAGCAACAATATTTTAAAAAGCAGTTCTCATATAGATGCAAGTAGTTGTCCCTCCCCCAAATCCATTGTTGACAGCTTATACAGAGAACAGTTCACACCATTATATAACGGTAGATCTCGATACACAAAACTTACAGGTCTAAGAGACAGCTGAATGCCACAACAAACAAAAAACATGAAGAAACATCCACTCATTCTGACCAGTCAGACTAGCAGTCTAAAGGAGGAAAATTGCTATATAAACATTTATATGTGAACAGCAGAAAAGACAAACAAAACTTCCCAGCTTCTTCAGAAAGGTTCTCTCTCCACTTCCCACTCCAACAGGAGAACCATTTTTTAATCTAGATAATGTCTTCCTTCCTGAAGAAAGGTTCAGTATACTCTAATTTTCACAGCCCTCGTGCAATTCTGGAAGGATTTCTAATAAGTTTCTTTGGAAAAAAAGACTGAATACTTACAGTTACTAACTATCTTGGAATAATGCTGCCTTAACACCATGAGATGTAATAGGAACCTGCACCAACTGCTTTCTCCCCAACACCCTAAGAAAAAAGAATGCTGTTTCAAAGCTACCAGACACAGTTTGTCTTCCCATTACAAAGAAACAGGAATTTAGAATCAATGCTGCCAAAACTCCTTCAATCCCTACTGAAAAAAAAAAAAAAACAAACAAAGCTAAACCAGTCCAGAATCATTCTTCCCGACTCTTTTCAGGAATGTCAACAGATCTAGTTTCTGGAACGATGAGTACACTATAACAAAGATTATCAAAACAATACAACATGCCATTTGAACGTAAAATACATTCTCTTTGATGCCTTAAATCAAAATACTTTAAGTCAGAAAAAGAGGAAAATTGCTGAATCACAGTGAAGCACTGTCAGGGCTCTATAATCTCTCTAGTCTAAGTACAGCTATGAAGTAATGTCTTTTGAGATACTTTCAGTTTTTCTGGAAGTCCCTCATCTCATAATGCATATATAAAACAAAAATACCCACAGCAAGCAACTTCTCATTGCTTTTAAAAAGTGTAGTGTGAACAACACTTGGCCTTGGCATAATCCAAATCAGTTATCAAATTTTAAAACTTCAGACTGTTTGCAATGTAAAAAGTGCTATGATTTCCAATTCGTTTTCATTAAAAGAGATCAACCACAGCAAGAAGCAGCAGTTAAAAATTATGGTTGGGACACAGCTGAGAATTGAAGAGAAGCAGAAACACACAGAGATTCTGTGTTTCACATATGAATGTGGCAAATTGCTCAGAGCAGGAATAAAACAGACATGTTTTCTCTTAGAGACTGTTCTGTCATATGAATGCTGTGTCAGTTTTAGATAAGTAATGAAATCTGTATCAGGCTCTAAATTTAACAGTACGACCATCTTCAGTGTTCTTGACATTGTTTTGGAAATGTTTGTCCGGTATTTTGATTCAGGTTAAAAATTTTATTTGAGGATGAACACATGCCTATAAAGTCTCAATCTAAGAACAGAATGCCAAAGCCTTCAGCTCCCTTCATTCCTTTTCTGTTATATTCCCCACCTACCTTTTTTAATCTTAACTAAAAGAAAAACTTCTTCAGATTTTTGGCTTGCCTCAAACTTTAGTAGGAAGGCTTAACAATGAAAGTTTTCAAAAGGCACCTACTAACAAAGACTAAGGTTAGCTTGAGTCTCAGGTACACAGCCTGCACAAGGAGCAACTCACAGCTCAAAGGAAACAAGGGAAAGCTGTATTTGTGCTTCCTTTGTTCCTGGGACAGAGGAAGGAGGTTACAGAGTGTACTCTCTCCTTCTTCTCCCAGTGGCTCAGCTCTCCTTCCTTGTACTCTTCTGCACAACAGGCACTTAGGGGGCACTTACTCTGTCACCCAAATACATTAATAAAGGTGTTGCTCTTCCTTTCCTCCTTGCAGTGTCCTCCAAGCTCTCCTCAAATGAGACATTATCTATTTTTTAGCATTTTTTCTTTCTTTCCTCTAATCACTCCATTTTTCTAAATCTTCCAATAAACACAGTACTCCCAAACAGTTTTCCACGAGACTTCCCAGCACTGGGAAGTGTAATATTTACCTTTCGTCACCCTGACATCTCTGTGCCAATCATCTCAAAATGAAAAGTAATTATCCCATATACCACATTCCGCAAGGACTGCTCAATCACCTCTGATTTGTACTGGTAAGCATGTTATTAAGATACAGGTAAGAACAGAGGCTATTTTGTATGCTGCTATTTAATATTACCAAGTTGGACTTGATAGAAAGACCAATGCATAAAGCCACCTTGTGTTCCTTCAGGCTTCTTAAACAATTGAATCAATCTGTTCTTAAAATTGTATTCCATGTACTCTAAGCAGGACTGATACATTTGAAACTCCAAGCACAAACAACAGTAGCAACCACTAGTTTAACACACCCTAACACTAAGTGTGAACTCTTAACAGCAATAAAATGACCGGTGCAAAAATGCAGCTCCATCCTACCCTCGGAACATGACAAAACAAGTTCTCACTATCTTAAATGTAATCTTTCTTTATAAAGAAAAATAAAGCTGTCAATGGTATGTAAAGCAAATCAAAGGGTTTCTTGCATTTATTTCAGATTTTACTCTTCACTTAGAGATTCTACACAACTTCAAGGGAAAAAATGATCTCCTATTCAAGGAGCAGCCACTGCCTTGCAACCTAAGGATAGGATTTGTAAAAGAATACCCATCATGTAGAACATAAACAGCTTATTCAAAGCACCTATATGTAAGTAAAGAACACGGTGTTATATTATGAAATTTGTGATGAAGCCAATACTATTTTTATTGCTGCTTTGTTCACAGGCTCCTACTTCATCAGACAATAAAACTCTGAGGAAAGTCAACAATCTGTAAATACAGAGTTATTTCACACACTTTTCAGCAGGAATAACAGCTTTTTATGACTTAACATCCACAAAGCTGATCCTTAACACTGTTACGCTGTGTCTTAAATCTGTAATAAACTATAAACGCTAGAGATGTCCTGATTGCATTTTAATTTCAGAATGCCTATGAGGACAACATGCTATCTGAGGATTCTCAGACCTTTTGCCTGCCTTTACTCAGTGCAGAAACAAAAAAGGAGTGTTACTGAAGGGGTTGCTGAGCCTGAACAAACTATGTAACCATCCAATCAGATTAAATTCACTAATTGCAAAAGGCAAAGGTTGCTATTCAAATTCAAAGCCTCTTATAATTTTTTTTTTTTTTTTTTTTCAGTGAAAAAGCATTCCTGAAGTATTATAAAGTTTAGAGAAGCAAAGAAAATAACTCAATCTCTGTGATTTGCAGTCTTAAGAAGACAAGTGCAGCCAAATATCAAGTCTCATTCATATTTCCCTTGTAATGACATATTTAACCTCCAGCTAATACCTATATTTATGTGCTTTTTTAAAACACCGGTTCCTACTTGAAACAAAACAAAAAAACTAACAACACAGCAAACAAACTAGCCCCAAAAATAGAAAAATAGAGGCAGAAAAAGGAAACATTAGTACCACTAGCAAATCAGAAACCAGACTACAACATAAAAAGTAGCTTCTTCCTGCACAGCTACAATATTTGAAGAGGCTTGCAATACTATTTTCACAGAGAGGGTGGTGATGCACTGGAACAGGTTGCCCAAGGAGGCTGTGGATGCCCCATCCCTGGAGGCATTCAAGGCCAGGCTGGATGTGGCTCTGGGCAGCCTGGTCTGCTGGTTGGCAGATAGCAGGGGGGTTGAACCTAGAGGATCACTGTGGTCCTTTTCAAACCAGGCCATTCTATGATTCTGTGATTAGTAATAAAAGCCTATATAATATCATGTTCAGAATTTTTTAAGGCAGGAATTTTACTGAGGCCAGGATTAGTCAGCGCAAACAGAGTTACCCTTCATCACCAATTATTCAGTGATCAAGAGCAAAACTTATCTGCCCACACCTTGCTGTTTTAAATACAGTGCTCATTTAATTTCTACCTGCTTCCACATCCATACATGCTAAAAGCAGTAACACGCTCTAACATTTTGAGATAATCTGTTATAAGACAGGCTGGAAGTCTTCAGCAAACCATCTGCACAAGCAACCATTTACATAACACAACAGCCATAGCACCTTTTCTCAGAGGCACACAACAAGACTCATCCCAACGATAGTTGCTGCATGATATCTACACACAAACAGTGTCCATCACAGCTTTGTTTTCTGCTTTTTCTCTTGCAAATATGATGCACTTCTTGGACATCCAGTGGATGGAAACGTGAGCCATCTGATTGTGTTTGATGCTGAGGTAGCCCTCTGTGACAGCAAAGCTTGTTGGATTCCTGCCTCCCCATCAGCCTCTACATGCATTGACATTTCACTGTTTATACTAGTATAACTTTCTCTGGACAGTGCCGTAAACAGATGCATTTTTAAATGCTCTATACAGATAGATGAAATGTCCGCTGTTTTCCCCCTCTTGTGAGGATTTCCTGTAGTTCGCAACATTTCGAAAGCAAACCAAAAGTCAAAGGCTTTACAGGATACTTTGTTATGCAAGCAAGCATCAGACAGTGGATCTCTTAGTTTAAGTTGCTTGCAAAAACCGCATCCAAAAAATTAAACAAATGACCCAATATGTTTTCTTCCTGCACCATACAAGTGATCTCATGCACAACGATGCATTTTCCAGACAGTTTTTCCTGAAGCAAATTGATATTTTTAGCTCTTAAAAGTGTCTCTTTTCAGATAGTGTTTGCTGCCAGACTGCTTTGATCTTAATGCATATCAAAGGAGTATAAATTACAAATTCCTAAATAAACTGCTTACATTTAACTATGCACTCTCTTTAAATTTTAATCAGGGTAGAACACAAAAGAAATAATGTTTCAGCTCCTAGGATCCCAGCTGGGTAGGATATTCCACGTCTCCTTTATCAGTCCTTTGCCAGCTGCTGAACTCAGAGATATTATTTGATTCTTGATGGTACTTATTTCCATGCCTTTTGCTGTCTTTTTGGTTAACAGTCTACAGTGACTCCAACAAATAAAGGATATAGATGCATTAAAGGATGCTTCAACCCTGTGTAAGTCTTAAAATTCAAATCAAGAGACAAAAAATAAGATATTCAATACACAATGGGAAGCACATTTCAGTAGAAGCTTTCTTATCCTGTAAATCAGGATTTCCACGCACAGCTACTGTCTAAAAAGTAAAGGCAGAAAAAATAAAATCAAGATTCTTCTTACATTTATCATTAAATCCAACATATTTATAAGCTTTAAAGCAACTGTGGATTGTACATATTTTAGGATGTTTCCATAAATGATGGATGTGTTTTTGACTTCCTGTCTACCCAAGAAGTTGAAGTGTTTCTTCTAGTTACCACAGTACAAGGACAAGAATGGAAGACCAAGGTAGATGTCCTACATAACAATATTAATCTAACAGAACGTGACTGATCTATTCCCTTTTCAGCGGTCTGTGGAGACACGACAAGGGGAAACGGCCATAAACTGGAGCATAGGAAGTTCTGCTACCAATATGCAAAGGAACTTCTCCATGGTAAGGGTAACAGAGTGCTGGATGGGCTGCCCAGAGAGGTTGTGGATTCTCCTTCTCTGGAGATATCCAAGACCCGCCTGCATGCTTTCCTGTGCAACCTGCTGTAGGGGGCCTACTTTGCAGGGGAGTTGGACTTGGTGATCTCTGGAGGTCCCTTCCAGCCTCTACAGTTCTACGATTCTGTGATTCTCCTGCATAGAGGTTTATGAATATATCCCAAAAACACTGGGAATACATAAAGAAACAAACTTGTTTAGAGGAACGAGAACTTTCAATCCTCTCATATAATCCATGACTGTTATTTTCAAGTGCAGGGAAACAGAAATACTTTACTACCCCTTTACAGAACAAAGCCATCAAGGAGCAGGAGTGTAATATATGTTCCAGGTCAAAAACTGCACCTTGGATAGACAGCTCTTCCCATCTCTAGCAGGGCAGCCCTGAATCCCAATTCACAAAGGTTTTGGAACTGTGAACCCCCTAGCCTGTCAATATTCAGCACAGCTACAGGAGTGGCAATAGCTACAGGAGGTCCAAACCTCAGCGCAGTGTTAGACTGCTAAGCAGCATGAAAAGATACAGTTACTGACAGAAAATCTTGGCCAAAACAAAACACGAATGCAGAGAGCTTACAGCAGCTTCCACTCCTGCTTTAGGATCTACAAAAGTTAGACTGTGACTGTATTTAAACAGAACAGACGTATGTCATTCTGGGTATGAAAATGAATCTGGTAATAGTAATAGGTTTCATAGTGAGCAGTTATCTTCAGGTTTGTGCTGTTTCCACATGCTCCCAAATGCCAAAGGAAGTGAATGCACCTCATTGTAACCACTATTAGCAGCAGTTACTTAAATTTTACCTCTGCATGCATTAGCATTTTAAATGCATTTTTCTGATCAAGTGATTGATAAAGCGTTTCAGAAAAAAGGTTTTAAGTGTTCTCCTTTGCTTTATCTGTAACGTTACAATTAACAGGAACAGAAAATTGCTTTAAAAAGGAAATACCAGTATGAAATGCAAATCATAAGACAGCAGCATGAAAGATTAGAATAAGTGACAGGCAGGAGAGAAGACCTAGTTCTTTCTCATTATTTTTGATTTAACCACGGCAGGAGAATCTCGAAGTATTTCTGTTATCACCCTTGAATGTTCATGTGACAGTAAGGTGTACTACCTGCAGCAGAAATGCTAAGTCATAACCTGAACCAGTGATTGAGGACCTGGTGGGAAGGGAGGACCATCCTAGGGGAGCTCAGGTGTATGCAATGCACCTGAGTGACCGGAAGGAGTGGAGCCAGGATCCACCCCTTCCCAGAGCTCATTTAAGGGTTGGCAGTGGAGGTAAGGAGTATCTTGCTGGAGATCCCTGCCTATCTGAAGTCTTTTGAAGGTAAGCAATTTCTCTCCTTTAATTCTGTGTCTATGACTGTTGCATTTGAGCAAGTCTTTATTTGCTGTAGTAGCCTAGGACCTTGCTGCTCTGCTGTTGTTGCTATGCTTTCTGTTATGTTACATGACCCCATGGTGTTCCAGAAAAATCCCAAGAATGACTGTTAACGGTTTCTTAATGTTGCAAAAGTTCTCATGAGCAGGGATTGGTTTTTCCTAACTTGGTTTCTGCGTCTGTATTTCTAAAGAAGCACTGAAGTTGTTACTATGGTATAATGATTCAGTACAAAGCGTATCGCTCTTCAGTTTACTGAGATCTGTGCCAGTGCTTCATTGGGTAATAACCAAAACAGTCATTCAGTTTCTAGAACCTTCTCAATAGTAAAAAGCTTTCATTTTCACAGTAAAGCCATCAATGGATTACGAAGTTTCTAAACTTTTATATTATGAAGCAACCTGAATGACCCATCAACCTTTTCTTGACAGAGAAAGCCTACCTTCCTGAGGATCCCATTTTACTAGCTACACAAATGGCTCTCAAAAGCCACACAAAAACAACTAAGATAATAAGGAACAACGCAGCTGCCCAGTAGCTCTATCTAACTGCAACATGTAATGCCTCATCCTGATCAAAAGCTCCCTTTTCTAATATCCTCAACGTTCTATGTAAATGCTATAATTTCTACCACCTCCTCATTCTACTGTGCTGTTTAGAAGAGGTTGCAGACTTACATGATGCAACAAAGAAAAAGAAATATCACATGCAGGACTGTTGTCCTATAAATACTTCAGTGATCTAGCAAGAGTATAGTGTCAGGACTTTTCTTGGCCTGAATTGGATTTGGTGCATGACAAGGTTTTGTGTGTTGCCACACACCAAACAGCCTCAGAATTATAAGCTGCATATTCTGAAGCAGGAAAGACAGGAGAAAATACAGAGCATGGAAAAGAATGGGGAACAAACCATATAAACCATATGGGGGGGAGGGGGGGGAGGCAATACACAGTATACAGAGTCTGGTGTTTTCAGAGACTTGAATCTATTCTCTTAATGCCACAGTGACCTAGAAACACAGTATTGTTCTGAAGACTGTCTCACACAGTACAACATGAACACTAGCACTGAGGTAGAAACAGAGGGCTTTGACTGACTGCTTCACCAATTCACACGGAATTAATCTTGTTTGCTTTTGTTATAATATTAACAGATAATTTATTCCTCTTTGCCCTTGAAAAACTGGTAGGCAGCAGCATGTGGAAGGAAAGGGATTTTTACATTACATCAGCTGCTTTATTTGAAAGGTATAAAATATTTGTACCATGTAACAGTGAAAAAATAATTTCAGATAATATTCAAAAATTTTAAAGAATTTTAAAAACCCTCAATCATACTTTGAGACAATCAACTCAATTAACTGCACTCAGATTTCATCTAGCTACTGAAGAATGAAATAACAGGTGGGTATCACATTGGAGCTTGCTTTCCTGTGTAGGCAAGGAACATGTATCCTATAGTCAGGACTTGGTTTGGAGGGGGTTATATCACTAACCGACAGCTGAAATGTCATCAGAATTATAGTGGCAATCTGAATGGCTCTCAGAACAGTGTGATATTTTTAGTCACTGACTACACATTGTCTAAATATTTTCAATAGGCAGCATTTAAGCTCTGTACAGATCCTGGTAGACAGAAGTGCTTAGTTCCCCCTTAGTGCTGGGTGACCTCCCCACAAAACTCAATAAAACATTTCCTGAGATCATTGCAGAGAAAAGGCCAGCTGCAGAATACCCAAGGCATTTACAAGCTTGTTCAGGCATTCCATTTTTGTCAGCCTTTTTGGCAACTTGAAAGTAAACACTCAGAAAGATTAAGGCAGTCTACAAGAAATTCAGAAACTTGTCCAACAACTCCCCCCCTTCCCCCAAAACTGTGCTGTCATAAAGCAGTATCACTGTGAGAGCCTGTTCATGAAATTACATGGTTCACAGTAAGAGAAATCAGATGTGATCAGTTTTTTTTTTTTTTTTTTTTTTGTGGTCTCATAACTCACCTAAAATTGCCTAACAATAGCTCTCCATGTAAGACTAACTCATGCTACTGGACTTTCATGCGCACATGCAAGGCTGCTGGTTGAAGAAAAAAGGAAATGTGGGAAGAAAAATCTCTTACTGCTGACTATGCAAATATTATCAGCCTTTCCCAGTTACCATTATCAGCAAGTCAAGCTCAGTAAGCCAAAAAGAATTGCACAACCACAAGGAGATAGCATTCCATCAGGTAAAATTCGGAGATAGAGAACAAAAGTGACGTAGAATCAATGTATGTGTCTGATCTGATGCCTATTCTACAGTTAGCAGAACCGTTTGTAGCACTCTGAACTACTTTCTGTGTATGCAAGACTCTACAATGGGTCATGCTTTGTCACCCTGCAGTATGTGACAAAAACCTCACCTTAAACAATGAAAAGGCCCATCTTAAACAACTAACAGGGATTTGGTACTCCTTATTCAGAGTTGAGAGACTGCAATGTACACTTCTACACTTGGCTTATCTATGGTATAACAGAGACTCTCATTACAGGGACCCATAATTTGAGGAACAAGGAAAGAGATATTGGAGTACAGTACCCATATTGTCACAGTTATCTATGAGATAATGCTTTCCTTGCAATATGTCCTTGTAATGCTATTGCATACCATAAGCGCTTCTACATAGTAGGGCAACATATAACTACGCTCACAATGCAAGGATGCCATGCATTTTTTTACATGAAAAAGTATCAAAAAATGAACAAATGTTACCAAGTAGTTCTGTTCGTAGCAGGCAAACCTCCTGCTGAAAAAGCTTTGTGACATTAGCATAGCCTATGCTTCAGTTTGAAATGACTGCAGTTCTGTCACTCTGCTGACATCATGAATCACCTTCCACCTACATGGCTTCAGTTCTATCTGCTTACTCTCACACGGATATAATCACTGATTGATTACGTGAAACCTGGAAGGGTGAGATGTAAATCTCCTAAAACACAGAAATATGCATTTCCAATGGCTTCCCAGAAATAGTACTACTAGAGATGTACAAACTGGAGAAAAAAAATCACAGCTTTATTATATGTGTCTTGAAGACAATGTAGTATCTTTTCTTAAAAGTGTAAAAATATAAAGAGGATTCAAATTCTTTTTGCATATATTGAAATTATATTCTCATTTTCCAGGTATGTTTTGATTTCATTGTTCTTGGTTTTTCTTGCTTTTTTTCCTGCCAACAAATCTAAACATAGAAAGTAAATCTCTCTGCTATAAACGCTGAAAGATATGAACTGAATACTGCTAGTGCATCGAAGAGCACATCCATATCCACTGGCACACCTATTGGATACAAATCACTGCACAAATAAACACAATAATTAGTAAGAAGACACTATTTAGAATTGCTAAATTCATTTTCTGTACATGTGAACAACTAAGTCAAACCAAATCTTTTTAGAAAAGACACAACCCTATTATAGAAGAAGAGTCCAATCTTACTTGATTAAAGACGAGCATTATCTATCATAGGTGAAATTATGCCCAGGGGCTCAGTAAGCCTTTTTTATGTGCTATTTTTGTGACAATTCTTTTCACTCCTTGGCAACAAGTTATTAAACTCCACAACTGCTTTGCTCTTGTTCTCCTGGAAGTTTTCACTAGACATTATGGGGTTAACACCATAACAGGAAGTCCCCCTGCAACTTATTTTGATTTCAAAAGTTATGATGTATTTATGCTCACATATAGTACTAAGACTATTCAGTGCAACATGAATCAAGCAATCAAACTCAAAGAATTTCTTACTCATTTAAGTAGCACAGCTACAAATAAAGCTTTCAGTTTTACAGTGTATGAAATAACAAAGTATTTCTTGTCTGCAACATGCTGCCTGCATAGGAATACTCACCCTGCTGCAACTGCTGGAGGAATGACTAGTATGAGTTTTAGTTGTGCTTCATGCAGAGCTTCAGAAAGGTGAATGAGCAAGTGTATCAACTCCCTGAAATATAAACATACTGTTATAGGGACAGACAGAAAACTAGTGTTACTGGTTGACAAAAGCAAGATTACCAGTAACAGCAGAAATTATTAAAAGATGCAGCAGTCAAGAGATCCAAATGCAATTTCTAGTGGATGATTTTAGCATTTGGGGGGAAAAAAAAAAAAAAACAACAAAGATGAATCAAAGATTTACCTCCTTATGAGATTAAAAACACTGACCTGCTGGAGGTAGTCTTAATTTTATTGTAGCCAGTGATCACTTTAGGGATAAAATGTTTTATTTTAATACAATTATTCATTGTTAGCATGTAAATATGATATATGCTATCAGAGCAGGCTACTCCTTAGAGTCCTATTCAATAAAAAGGATGAATCAATGGAAGAACCAAATACTGTTCTGAAACAAGCAATTGTTGCATAGGTTCGAGTTAACTCTGTGCTATTACAGAAAAGTCTGAGAATTCATAGAGGTTTTCCCAGCAAGATGTGCAATCTTCAAGGTGTATTTATGAGGCCTGCTTTTAGAAACATTTCTGTTGCTGTTTCAAGTGGTTTTTTAGTAGATTTGTTTCCCAACATTTTACTGTATAGCCACAAAATAAATGCCTGGAAATGCCATTTCTGGAATTATCATCTCCTATATGCATTAAAGACTTTTCTCAAAAGTTGATCTCCACATCCTAATTTCAATAGGAAAATAAGCTCCAAAATTTTCTTCACATAATCTATTTTGAGATCTTTCTTTCAAAAGGTGATGTAAATAGCAAATCCTTCAAAAGAGACTAGGAAAACAAGAAAATTTAAGTTACTTTTATCTAAAGAGTCCAATGAGACATTCAATTCATGCCATAAATAAGGCCATCCTGTGTGCTTCCAAGTCATTTCATTCCTGAAAACACCAACTTCTATAATTACCTGCCAGCAGAGATCCAAAAATGCAGACAGAAGGATATCAGCAGTGAATTCTAGACCTGTTTAGGGCTATGCTTAAACTTGAACTGAGTAAAAAGCAACTTCACAACCCATTCCAGCAGGTGGCAAGTATTAGAGCAGGCTATACACTGGAGGTCATTTAAGTTGTTTGCTCCACTTATTTATCAAACTGGATTAGACCAGAACTTTCACAGACTACTTCCAGTACTGCAGTCCCCATCAAGGTATTATCATCCCAAAGATATTGTTCTAAAATCACTGATCTTCCATTTAATCATCTATCACGGTAAAGATGCTTGACTTGCACAGTATAGACGCTATTCAAAATAATTAAGAAGTTTTATTTGCACTGAAACAGTTTAAGAAACAACTTAATGCCAGATGAAATCCTATAAAAAAACCATTACTCTTAGATTCTAACAACAAGAAGTTTTATAACTTTCCCAATATAATCAGTATTTTGCATTTACAATCTGAGAGTTGGCTGTGCCAAACAACTCCCATGCAGTGGAGACACAAAGTTATAGGAATCAGCATTTAGTCTACCTGCAGCATTCTTCTACTGAGAAGTAACAGCTTTACGTTCCATTCTTCACAATATGCATTCCGTATTAAGAGTGTCACTATTCAGACAAACCAATTAAGCATGGAGGAATTCTTTTCCAGAGAAAGCATTAAAAAAATTACAATGCTAAACTAAACAGACTCTTCTTGACTCCCACCATATGTATCACAACCCCCACATGACACAGTCTTACTGCAGTCTTACTGAAAACTATAATCAGTCTTAAAACTAGCTAAGCCCTTTTTCCTACAGATTTTTGTCTCATGGCTAAGTGACCTTTTAACAAATTATACTTGAAGTAGTATGAATGTACCCTTTATTAGATGTCAGAGAAGCTACTTACAAAATAAACTTGATTGAAATCAGTTCCTCTGGTATTGAGATTATCCTGTGCCATCACTTCATCAGCAGGATCTCTCTTCTCTTTCTGAATGCCTCTGTTAACTTGTATGACCTCTGAACTGCACAAAATATTTTTTGACTAAATTGGAAAGGCATACAGTGTAGGCAACCCTGGCATATAGAAATCCTGCAACTGTAAATGAAGGACAGAGATTGGTGGCCTGATATAGGACCAATAGAAAGTTTGAACTGCTGTTTTATTTTGTAGAAAGCACAATAAACTAAAAAACTAACCCTATCCAAATAGCTTCCACTTCCTCTCCCCCAAACAAATCTAAACAATATAGCCTTGGCCAGAAAAAAAAGTATATATGTTAGCTTCAACTTGGGCCAGATCAGGGAGTGAAAGTGTATCAGGATAACTGCAGATTATTACTCAAGAAACCTAGGTGAACATCTACTCACTAACCTGTCAAGCCAGGTCTCGGCCCTGAGATCTCTACTGCAGATCAAATAGGATTAATGGTTATGGCTGAAGACTTCCTTTTGGTTAACTTCTATTTGTCAGCCAAGATAGATTATATAGACCAAATGTGCACTCTTGCCTCCTCCCCTAAACAGCAATAACAGAATGCTCTTTGATTGTGTGCTACAAACTAAGACTTTGCTGTGCCCTCGCAGTGCTTTCCAGTGTGCTACCACAATCTTTTCCCACATTGTCACTGGTAATTTTGTGAGGACTGTTGACATTTTAAAAACTATAATGAGGTAATGAGGGTAATTAGGAATAGAATCACTCTTTCTGAAAAGTCCACGTTAAATATCTACCAGAGACTACACACTTGTCAAATTTTACTTCATAGTAGTAACTAAGACACTGGCAGCTTTAAGACCATCATGAGCTAATTAAGATCTACTTCAATCCTATGCTATTAGGCCTTCTATTATCACTGCTTTTTGGAAGGTTGGTTGCTTTGTTTTTTGTTGGTTTTTTTTTTTGTTTTTTTTTTTTTTTAATGTTCCCAATTTCAAAGTATTTTTTCCCTTACAAAGTATGCAAATTTCCTTCATCCAACGTCTGAGAAAGAGTTATTTTTTCAGGACTCACTTTTTCCAACACTGTCAGTCCATTGTGTTTGGGACATCTTGTAACAGTTCTCTTCAGTGCATAAAAGCGGGCTGTCAGGCTGTCTGAAAGGCACTGCAGAAGATACTGCTACATTCTTGTCTTCAGTTACATGACCCTTCAGAACTCTCCAACTTTCCAACTTCTGCCACTTTCTTTTGTAAGTTAATAGTCAGTGCTCCCTGAAATTTATGCCTTGTCAAGAAAATTGGACAGAATAAAGCTGTCTACTTCAAGAAGAAATTGCTCTTTTGTGCCATTTCATTGCCTAGTTAATACCAGAAAACTGGAGTGAATTATGGCAAATCTTTGATTAATAGATTAATTTTTCAGGGACTAACATGAAGGATAGAAGTGCCAGAAGAGGTTTTTGCTCCTATACTCCTACCAACATTAATAAGATGTCTGAAGGTCATCTTCTGCATGATGCCAAGTGCCTGCAGCATGCGGTGGGTGAAAAAAAAAATTGTGTTTTTCAGATTGATCCTCTGTGATGGCAGTGCCATCTGTCAGCTAATGCCAGACAAAGCAGAATAACATGTACACCTTCACATATACTATCACATTCTGGTGAAAAAGGCATGAATGTGCCCACAGGTGTCTGGGGAAAAAAATAAAAATAAATCCATGCATAATATTAGCAAAAGAGACATTGTCCTGTCTGACTGTTATAATTAAAACTGAGGAAGCAGAAGTTTTCCTGTTTAGTTCACAATTTCCACCACATGCATTTCTAACTTGAAATGCCACGGTTTAAATAACTTGGAATATTCTGTTGTAAAATCAATCAATGAACTTTTAGATTTAAAAAAATAAATAAATTAAGAAGCGGGTTTGAACTGTAAGGGACAGTAAAATGTGTTAGAATTGAGGTATTAATTGCACAAGACATTTCAGCTGATTTAAGTTTTTGTTTAGAAACTCATTTCCTATGTGTTAGAATCAAAGACAGGAAGCTGAGTACTTTTTCATTATGCAATAATTGTCAGCATGAGAGAAAAGAGCATCAGTTAGTTTCAGTCATCTATCTCACAATTTGTCTTATATCAGTAATCAGGAGCTTCTATTCTTGCAAACCACAGAAAAGAAGTAGGTACCTACAGAGGGTACCTCAAAGCATCTGTATTGGACTTCTACATGAGCCTGAACTGATCAGTGTTAGGCTCCTGCAGCGTAGGTCCACACATATCTCAATACAATTCAAGTTCTTCAGATAGAATAGATGGTATTTCAGCACCTGAATATAAGAATCTAATGCCATTTATTTACAGCCAGGGGTATACAAAGCATGTATGCAGAATTGTTGGCTAAGTTTCAAGGCATCCAGGGCCCTCATACTCAAAGCAAACAGCCATAAATTAAGTTGATTACATTTTTTAACATAAAGCCAGGCAGCCACATTTAGGCACATAATTCTTTCTCTTCCGCAAAATTTACACAGTAAGTTAACAAATTAATGTTATATAAAAGAAAATAGCATGAAGGACTGGTATAAGTTAAGACTTCACCTCTGCTGAGCATTATGGAGCAGGAAAAAAAGCAATCCTAACCCTAAATAAGAATCATTACAATTACTACATTCTTAGTCTTGAAAACAAACACGGATTAAGCTAGCTCTGCTTAAGAATATGTAAAGAGAAGATACAGTGGGCCTCAGACCACACTATTTCACTTCTTCTGGAGTACCAGCTAGGATAAACAGGAAACTGAAAGTTCTTCTTATGCAACTATTTATTCCTTGCAGGAGGAAATCTCATCTGTTTCTGATGTTGGAGTGAAAACCAAAAAAAACCCAAGATCTTTCTAGAAATATGCAAAGAGCTGAAAGGAAAGTAGATAAATTTGCTTGTTCTTAAAAATCCTCAGTAATTACAGGTTCTCAGTGATGCTGGTGAGAGACCTTGCAGGCTTCAGAAACCTTGTGTAATGCTAGCACTGTTACTGTTACCTACTTATACAAAGATGCAATGGGTAGAGCAAATGATGTAAGGATGTTATCAGGCTTCTTGAATTCCACTAAAGTTCAGGTTCAGCTAGTAAAAGGAAAAGGAAGAAAAAAAAAAAAAAAAAAAAAAAAAAAAAAGGTATCTCATAGAAATACTGATCTGAATCAGGAAAGCCTACACTATCTACCTAACAGTTAATATCAGTACCTCATATGGAGCACAAATAATTTCTATTCTATTATGGCTTTACACGTCTGAAGGTTAAAGGGTCATTTCTGTGTTGATACGTTCCCATCAATTGTCCCCAGCTCTTCTACTGTTAAGAATATGCTTTATACTGATGTTTATCGCTTTGGAAAAGCAGACACGGATCATGTATGAATCATGCTGCAATACTGCCACTCTGTGGGCTGAAGATGTCATGGCTCTACCCCTTCCTAGCAGGGATGAGCAAAGCAAAGGGTGGGTAGCCCATGCTTACTGATTTATCAGGACTAATTCTACTCTGCTATTCAAAGGCAAATTAATAGATATGAAAGTAAAAGCATTTATTCAGAATGCTTGTCACTGCTTGGCTTCTCAGAGACATTCTGCAACTTAATCGCCTCAACCACATCTAGGGCAGTGGTGGGTAAACACACGAGTGGGTTTACAGCTAAGCACTTAAATCCAAACTGGTGTTGAAGAGACAAAAAAAGAAATAGTTTATAACCTTTATTTATACTCAGGTTTTTCTGCCAAACATACACTTTCAGACTTCTGGCTAGGACAATTTTGAAGTCTTGCTTGTTTGCAGCCATGTCTAATCAAACATTACTGACTCAGAACACATGAGGCACTCACCGTTCTGCTCCTTGAGAATCACCTTCTCTTCCTATTCCTGTTTAGCAATAACTAAAAGACGTTGAATATGTAGATCAGCTACTCTAAAGTTCTAAAACTGTTGTGCCTGCAAAAACTGAAAGCCAGTTTCTCCATAGGTTTGCTTCAGGTTGGGGATTTTCATTCTAATTTCAGCACATTCAAAAGACCTTAATATGAAATCCAGGAAGATTTCCTAATTAACTGAAAGTCAGTGCTATTTATCCAGTAACACATACCAGTCAGTGTGACCATAAAGGCCAATGCCAGCACATGAGCACACAGTACAGTTGAGGTACTCTCTTCATCCTTGTTCAACAGTAACATCTTGCACAACTGAAATTTAAAAAGTTGATGTGGTCTGCTAATTCCACCCATTGCTAATGAATATTAATACGTAGCCTTTGAGTTCACGTAGAACAGTTTTAAGACAAGTGGAACAAGAGTTAAGTGTATTTATTTATAGAAAATGACAAATTCAAGTCAACATGGACTAATTAAACTTTCAGAAGATACTGTAAAAGAGGCAATTCTTATAATTGTATCCTAAAGACTTATACTTACTTTTGCTTTTGATTTCCTAGCTGACTCCAAACTTCAACTACAAAGCCATCAAAATTTTCATTCTAAAAAAAGAAATTGACAACAATATACACTTCATCACCACGCTTATTCATTATGCTTGCAGAGATAATGCAATATTGAAGCACACAATCAGTTCAGCTGCTCTAGCAGTATTACAGATCGAGCATGCTTCATATTCTTACAGCAATTTCATCTCAAATGCATTATTTCATGAAGAAGTCAAAGTGAAGCACAAATTGTGTAACTAAAATTCAAAAGTAGAAAACCTATTAGTTATGCATGACTGACTTTTACTCTCACAGGATAAACCATTGGGAAAAATGCAGCCATTAATGAAATATGGTTGTTAAGCAAATCAATTGAAACACATTTACATGTATATTGGGAAAAAAAGTCATGAGCCATTGACTCTAAACATGTAAATACTAAAGTGGAAAAGTCATTATTCCAAACATCTCCAAAATTAATCTTTCTTATGGAAGTTTGTTTACTGTGATCAAGGATATCGCCGGACTTGAGCACCCATTCCATAAGAGGTTAATTGTTACAGAGGATCTAAAATTGATGTGGCAGTTATAAATTTTAAGAAAGTATTCAGTTCACCTCTTCATCCATTTTCCTCTAGAATGCAGATTTATTTACATCTTACAGCAAGGGAGAGTATTCTTATTCTGACAGTAATTAGGCAGGTTTTCACAAAACAGCCACTAAGTTGAATGTCTCTAGGTGCAGTCTGTCCAGTCCTAGAAGCATTGTTCCAAAGCATTAAGCTGAGGGGATCCAGAGGAAGTCTTAGCAAACAGTAACTGTTCCTTAAAGGAAACCCTCTTTTTCTCTCCCTGGACTCTTAACTGTTTTATCAGACCTGAACAAAATTATGCAGTAAATGATATCTGGCAAGCTATTCTTGATATTAAAAGTGACTCATTATGTCTAGTACACTGAAGCCTGAACATATTTGTGTAATACAGAAAACAGCACTCATTGTACCCAAGATTGTTTTGCAGCCCCTCAAAAAAACCCAACACAATAACTGTAATAACAGTTTCTGGCTGTTTTGTCGTTGTTATTTTTTTTTTTTTAAGTAGTTAAAGAAATCACTCTGTTCACTAGGTGACCTTCATGAGAAGTTTATTAACTCTCCATTACCGCTTTGATATTATTCTGCACATCAGCTGGCTGGAATGGGTTTTATCAATTAGAGTTTACAACAGGTGGAAGTGTGCAACTGCCAATGATAACAAGTTTAGGATAATCAGACTTAAGTAATTTCACTTCAGGCTTTCAGTTAACTGTATTTACTTATTGCTGTATTTCATACATGTAGGAATTGGACACATTCTAGAATATACAGTTAAGATTTGTGCCTCATTCATATTTCAAACAGAACTTTATTTTGAAGGATGAAAACTGGAAATGAGAAAATATATTTCATAAAAGGAACCAGAAACCATGTCACACAAACATGTCAAGCATTGTTGAAGTCTTTTACCTTGGCTAGTAGAACCATACTCTGTGAAAGCTCTTCTATCTCATCTTCACTGCCAAAAACACTCTCAAAGTCCTGGTAAGTCCAGCCATCAAACAAAATTCTAGGCACTATCAAGCAAAGAAGTCAATCAGTAACGAAAATTTAACAAATTACTATCTACATTGCAACATTTCTGCAAAAACAGAAATATAATACTACAGAACATACCAGCAGGTAAATCACCAAACAATGTATCTCATCACTTGGACTGTTGTGTTTTTTTACTCTAACTTTATCAGCACAGAAAAGTTGACACCATAGAACATTCTTCTTTGTTTTATGGTAACTCAGACATTAATTTATAGCTAACTGATGCCAGTTTTAAGAAAAGATGCGTTCAACTGACAACTGAAGTTCCACTTAGGAAGGTCTTAAAAGAACACCAAAATGAAACAGCAATCCTTCTGTAAGTTGTGCCTCTCTTCTAACACGTGAATAGCAAGGTAGAAAAGTTCACCTCAAACTCTAATTTAGTCTAATTCAGCCCCATATTCAGCTTTTTTTGCTCCTTTCAAGAGCCTATGACAAATCCTAATTTTGGAAAAAAAAATCAGTGCTTGAGGGTACTTCTCACCCCTTTTTTCCCCCTCCACCAACAACACATTTAAGATGTTAAAAATGTAGTCAGACAAGAGTGATGAAAACTGCTGTGGGAACAGCTGAAAATCATGCGTGGTGGAAATGCCATACAAAACTATGTCTAAGCCCTTTTTAACTATCAAGGTTTTTAGAAGAGTCAAGAGAGATTTCAGGGGTTTTACCACCTGGCAGCTGAAGTAATTTAGAATAGCTCACTGAGCATTCAATTTTTCTACCTGTTTCATGTTTCATACAACCTTGTGAAGCAAGAAGAGTTTTACTAGTTTCACGGCCTCAACTCATTCTTGTTCCAGACAAAATTAAGAAGTTTAGCACAGTTTTATCACTGTAGCAATGTTTGCCATTTTTCCCTACAGACACATTGTGGCAGATCCCTTGAGGTCTCTGCTTCAAGGGCAGAAGCAAGCAGTGCAGGAAAAGA
The DNA here is from genome assembly GCF_019232065.1 of Centrocercus urophasianus. NCBI lineage: Eukaryota > Metazoa > Chordata > Aves > Galliformes > Phasianidae > Centrocercus > Centrocercus urophasianus. The sequence continues at coordinate 8,470,230 of NW_024884586.1, read as the reverse complement.
CTGACTACTGGCTCAGATTTGGATTCCTTTTCTCCTTTATAAAAAGAGTGGAATCCCCGAGTAACAAGTTTCAAGATTACTCCTCAGGTAAGCACATCATGTTAAATGCAGAGTACCCTTCCAAAGAGGACCCAGTGGCCATGGATTTAAGAGAAAAGACACCAAGGTAAAACATTCAGGCACCAACAGAATCTACACTTCAGTTGCTTACTTATCTGCAGTTTAACTGCTTATAATTTTCTTTTCAGACACCTCATTTCATAGGGCTATGCTAATCTCCCTTCTCTTCAATACACATGGAACACAGTTGTCTCTTGCTCTGCTAGCAGCAAAAGAAAATTGACAAAAACAACACATAAAATATAGGCTCACCTATTTTGATGTTTTTGGAATTTTTTCTGACATCTTTCATCCAGCCTGTCAAACATTACCAAGAAAACAGCTCTTAAAACATAAATGTATTGACAAGGACAACAAATTTTGAAGCACTCTTCAACTAATGTAGCAAAGTTTAATTATACCAGTCTCCCTGCTGCAGACTACTGGCTCATAAGCAATGCAGAGGAAGCAGCCTCTGAGTCACAAAAATTGAAGCTATTCACCTCCACCACAGCATAACTCACATTTACAACAATCTTGTAAGAGTCCTTCTCAGCCCCTTCTCCTTGTTGCTTATAGTTCTGCTTCATCATGGAAAACATCTCACTGCTTACTGACCACAGCAGTTGTGTAGTCCTGGGAAGAATATGAATTTTCATTTCTTTTTTAAGTTAGCTGGGTTTTTAAGTCTGGTTACTTTTTTTAAATTCAGTTGGTATTTCCTAGTGTCCCATCCACTCCCTCCCAGTAGTCACTGCATTAGAATTAACTTGTTAGTAGGCACTAACATGGTAAAAACAATCTTTAGAGCTCTTTAAAATGGCATTTTACAGACATGTTTCAATCAAGTTCAAAACCAAACTAATTATTTAGTAAGAGCATACTATATAAATTCTGAATCTGCTGCAAGTTCTTTGACAGTGGAGAAAATTCTCTTCAGATTAAATTCATATTTCACTCCCAGAACAAACTCACTCACAGGCGTTCTAAGTTTATTTGTATGGGTTTTTTTTTGCAAGGGCAGAAGGAATAAAAACAGATAAATAACTGCACAGTGCAAACACAAAGGACTTTTTCTATCTGTAAAGATTCTTTGTCTTTTCCTTTTTTAAAGGGGGCTTTGTAGATAGCCTGCTGTCTTTCTACTTATTATCTGGACAGAAACTACGTGTATTTGTGGAAGCAAATGAGAACAGAAAAGTTCATTGTGTAAAAATCTTTCTAAAACTAGTGGATGAAATTACTTCACAGTGAGAGGCAGTGTGAAAAATGCACGTGTGTGTATTAACTACCCACCAGTTTGCAAAAAGAACAGTGATCCTATTTGTAATCCATATTCAAATAAAAAGGAAATCAAACCTTTATCTACATCGTGGAGCCCGGTGAACTGGAACCTCTCCTTCCCTCTCCTTCTCACTTGTAACCAGACTGGTGAGATTAATGTAAATTTATTTCCAAATATTTTGGCAATGTCATAGCCGTGGCTGTTCCACTTGCAAAAGAAAGGAGAGAAAGAAAAGTGAGAGATGACAAGCAAGACATACAGACCACTTTGATTTTGATCAATAAAAACTCTTTACCACAAATGTAATCACTTGCTAAATCTCTGCTAGTTTCAGAAAACCTTCTGTAGCTTTATTTTTGCTTAAGTAATAAAGCATTTATAACACTTTCATAGCTACATGAATGCCAATGTTCAGTTTATGCAAATTCAACTAAACTGGAGGAATTAGCATTTAGATTCAACAGAGATTTGACTGTACATGTCTGCACTTATGTTCAACACAACTTGAGAAAGCTGGAAGTTCATAGGGAACCTATTTCTGTTCTGAGCAGTGCAAAAAACAAAACAAGAGGCATTCTCTAAACAAAAGGAAGTAACATTTATTATTCAAGAGAAGATGCTTTGAACAGTAAGACTGAATAACAAGATAACAGCTTGACAGCAGGATAAAATTTTTACTATTTATATAGAAGGTTCAAGTTGGTAGCTGCATAATATAAGGATACTTAGTAGTATTCCTCATCTGAAAATACTGCAACTTTACATGGCTCATTCAAGAACAACAACAACAACAAACTGTTTTACTGGTGAGAAAAACAGTATGACCTAGATATCCTACAAGAGATGGATAGGAGAACATGAGTTTGAGACCACCTGAATCTCAAGGCAGCTCTTGAATAATCCTCTGAATATCTGACTGCAGACTAGAAGTTCCAAATACTACCAAAATATTTTTATAGCAAGGATGCAAGAGGCAAGATTAGTACAGACCACTGCACGTTCGTTCAAAGCACCAATTTTATTTGATTTATTAACTCACAGGAGTAATATATCCCAGAACATCTCCTGAGAAGTGTCTTTCTTTCGTCTTCTTAGAGCAGTAGCTTCTGTGTTCCAATATGATGTCCTTTGCCTTTGGATCTGTAACTACGAGTCCCCGGTCCTGCACATTCTTATCAGAATGCAGTGTCTGGGGGAAGACAACAGTTTTTATAAGCAGCCATTTTCAAAAGCAACAGGCCTCAAAAAGAAAACAACAACATTAAACTCCGAGTACTCTTTTAAATTGTGCGAAATAGTTTGATTTAAAAAGAAAGTAAGAAAGAGCTGGGAAATGATTTGTCATCACCAGTAATCTTACTTTGATTATAAGGAAAAGGAAAAAAAATCAAGTGATAAGATTAAAAAAACGTCATTCAGCACATCTGATGACTGGTACCTTCATAACATAAAGAGCAATTTTGCAAGAAGTCTTAAACTGCTGACCTGCATGTTCTGCTAAACACAGCCACTTAATCTCAGTTGCTACAAATTCTACAGGACTTGACAACAGCCTTCGTACTAGTTGTCAAGATCTGTTCAAAATAATGCCTTTTTGTTTTCTTCTGCACTCTAGTCCATGCTTTCTGGCTACTGTCAAACCAACAAAAGTTGTTGAAGAGCTCTTAACCAAGATTTCAAAGAAGACTTTTAAACTGGACATATTTCAGGTTAAGTATACTGCACTGTGGTCACAGCTAAAGTTCCAAACAACCTACTTACAGAAGATCTTCTTGAATTAAAACAGCACAGGTAGACTTAGCAGTAAGTCAGAAGGCTAATAAAGCCCACACTAAGAAAGTGTGCACAGTGAGCACACAGAAGCAGGGTAAGGCAGGCTTCAACATTCTGTACTGCCTTTGCACCTAGTAGTTTTAGCAGCATATTAGATTTTCTTCCTGGTAGACACTGAGCAAGCAATATAGACAATAACAAACACATCTGCATAATGAAGGATTACCTATAATTTGAGGGACAGGATTTTGAATAGATCACCTGTCTTTTTTCTTTTTTTTTTTTTAAAGAGTGCTTTGCAACATGAAGTACATGTATTTGGTATATGCACTGGTAAATATACTTCCATGCATATCCTTTCTCCTGCATTGCTGAGCATCCTCATGATTTTGAAAGAAAACAGGAAGAAAACAAGAACATGCTCAGCAAGTTAAGAGAGACTTCAGCACGTTGAATCATCTTCTCAAAACTGCTATGGGACTCTGAATAACTTTTGCCTTCAAAGAAAATACTGGCTTGCAAGCTCTTCAAACTCTTCTTTCAGAACACAGCTGTCCCACTGGTAGTTCTGAGAACATCTCCCCCATCTCTAAATGACCTTGGTCAACACTACTGCTCCCTCAACTCCCAACACAGGGATGGAGGTATGCTTTCTTTACATGCAGGAGGGGACAAAAACTTCTTGCTTCTATAGCAATCTTATGCAGCTTCCACTGAAGCTGAAAACTCCAGAAGTCTACCCTGTGTTGGGTAGACAGTTAAAGGAGTGAATCATTTGTGACACTCAGAAAAGATGAATGAAAGGACAATTTCACATAGTTTAATTTGAGAACAAGCTTGGAAATGTCAATTTCAACACTTTTTTTTTTTTTTTTAAAGAATGAGAATACCCTTACCATCTCTCAAAGTTAAGTTATATCACTGCATATGTTAAACAAGACGATTATTTCAATTATTTAGCTTACCTTTTCTTCCAGTTTTTTTGTAGCAGGTTTCTTCGCGTCTGTTTTCGACAAGGTGCCTTCAGCTAGCCAGCAAATCACGGTTAAAGAAAGTGAAACACAGAGAAATCTCATAGTGTTTCTCCCAGTGTCAAGTTTTTCTTGTCCCAGAAATACAAGGGTTCAAGTCTCTGCAAACAGAAGAACATAACTGTTTAAGAGAAATTCAGTTTTCTTGTCTAAGAAACATCAATTCTTTGTCTCATCTTCTGCTCTATAGATTAAGACTTATTAATGCAGCTCTGTTTAATAATACCTTAGGCTGGCAGCAATATAGCAGAGTACTTTAAGAGATTCTTAGATGTACCCCAGGAAAAGCTGCAGCTTTTCTTTTAAAGAATTCCTAAAGAAATACAAGGTTTTGCAGCTGAAATTGTGATAAATGCCTGCTGCCCAGAATAGTACAGCCTTGCCTTTTCTATAGCACGTAAGACATACCACTGATCACGCCTAATTCAATTAACAAGACATAGATTAAATAAAGAATGGAAAAAAATATAGCCAAATGCTTATATCTATGTACCTTTATCACAACAAGCAAGAACTTTAATGAATTCACCAAGTTGGTGATACAAAGAGAACTGAAAAAACTTTGATAGTTTGCTCCAAATATATGTATTGAGAATTAACAGAGAACAGTTCAATTCAGTGCTATTTATCTGTCACAACTTAGTTCTGTCATGAGGAAGATTTTACCAAAAAAATTCAAAAATAGACAGTGACTGTTTTTTAGCCCTTCCCCATTCATGAGTTTCACTGGTTTTCCAGATCCAACAAGTGGGTAAGATGAAAAAAGAAAGAGAATACTCATCATTAGTGGAAGTTGAGCAGAGGAAATTGAGGGAAGTAATGTGCTGCTAATTCCAGATGTCCTAGGCTCACAATGGGATTTTCTTTAGTGTATAATAAATCAGTTGCTCAAGACATATATCTGGCTGCTTCTCAGAATACTGAGATCCTAATGGGGAAGGACAAATGTTAGCTTTCCCATAACTGTCTGAAGTTTTTTCAAACATAACCCCTTGCTCTAAATTAAAACAAAACAAATTTTTCTGTGTGACTCAAAGAACTAACTTTTCTGCCACTCATTCCGAAGACTTAATAAATAATTCCTTCAAGCCATATTTGCAAGACTTGTTCTGTCGGTAGCCATATGAGGTCTATCCTAATAATGCTGAGATGAGATTAATAACACATATCTGGATAAGGTTGGTTTAGCAGTGAGTTGCTGAAAAGCCAAGAAAGAGATCTTGCAGGAGTTGGGCATCCTGCACTAAAACAGAGGCAAGAATGCCTAGAATGCCAACTAGGAGAGTGATGGCAGAAAAAGTGCTTAAAAAAGTATAATGTCACTAGCACCAAAGAACAGACATCTTCAAAGCCCTTGTGTACAAAATTACTTGAAGACTTGAATCAAATCTTAAAAAGAACGCAAAAGTAAAAGTCCTCTAATGTCTCTTGGATCCAGAGGGCAAGGCAAAAGTTAAATCAGTATACCACTTGACATTGCACTGTTATTAGTAGCTAAGCTCTTCTTGTTGCTCTTCTTCTTTGCCTCCAAGGTCACTAGTACTCTTGTTTCCAACATCCAAGAAGATTAGACAAAGGAAGCTGCTCTTGATAGCATCTACTCTGTTCCATCAAGCTTAGCAGGATCTATAAACTATTACAGATGGGAACAGTTGAGAGCCTGAACAGTCAATACAAAATCTTAACAATTTGGACAGGATATCGATTCTTCCAGAAGCTGGTATATATTGATTTGGAGGTGTTTGATTTCACTTTCAGAAGCAATTAGCAACAGCATTCATATTCCTAGAAAGAAGTTAGTGTTTAACAGCTGAAGCACACAAATTAAAAAAACACCACTGGACTCCAATTAGAAATTGAAATGTGTTCATTTCCTTGATCATATCCATCTGGCAATTACTGTAAGCCAACATCCATTCCTGGATCTATAGAAAGTGCAGAGCCTGTAGCAACATTTTCTGCTAATGACATTCTTATACTGACTCTTAGTAGGAACTTTATTTTATTAACTTCATCTTTAGCAATGCAGTGGACTTGCCAGGTCACTGTGCCAATGGTTGAACAGCAAGTAAGATGATGTGGCTAACCCAGGGAGCTCAGGTGCAAGCAATGCACCTGAGTGATCAGAAGGGGTGGAGACAGGATCCACCCCTCCTCACTCTCATTTAAAGGTTGGCAGCCAAGGGAGCAGCATCTGTCTGGATAGGCTGCACTCTCCTGAAACTGTAACTGCTTATTGGAAGGGGTAAGTCAAATTTTTTTCTTTATTACCTGCTATCCTTCCATTGTACATGTACCTCATTTGAAGGCATTGTCATCGCTTTATTTTGCCATACAACAGTATCAGCAAAAATCAAGCACACAGTGTCATTTTAATATCTAAAGATGAATAAATCAAGCTTTAAATAATCTCTCTGAAAACTAAAAGCACAAATTTTGCAAGCTTTTCAAAACAAGATGCCCATCTTTTTCCTAGCAAGCCTCCCTTCAACATTTTATTATCCTCATATTAACTAAACTAAAGAGTTTTGTTTCTAATCTTTTGTGTTGCAACATAGAAGGAAAATTGAGGTTTAAGATTTGAGATGGTTTTTTTTCTGATATGCTGGTCTGAAGCCTTGGTGTATCCCAAAGCCCTGCTTATGAGTCTCCCTGGGTAACGCAGCCAGATATTTTAAATGCTGTTCTATTTAAAAGAAATAGAGAAGCTGGCATGGACTTATGTTGTCCAAAAGGAGCAGTCAAAAACCATAATCTTGGAGACTTGCACAGTAACTATTTAGAAACTATCCTGGACAATGCGATCTAACTGTGGATGTCCCTGTTTGTTGTGGGGGAGCTGGACTAGATGGCCTTTAATGGTCCCTTCGAAATCTAAGGGTTCTGTGAAATCAGAGTGAATGCTTATATGACACTTCTGAAAGAGGAAGCGGGTTCTAACTGCTATTGGAGTAAATGCTCTGATATGCAACTGGTTTAGCAAAGGAAGCCCATGCTACAAACTGCTGAGCTGCAGGGGGGTAGGAAACAGTGAACCAAAGCAAAGCCAACAGAAGCTAAATTCAGGGGCAAAAATAAGCCTGTTTCCTAAGCTGTGTTAAAAAGCATTCCCCTACCCTTCTAAGCTGCTCTGTTTTAACACTAAAAATTGCCTCCTGTACTCTGAAGATACCAACACTTTTTTCCGTCAGAGCCCGCGTGCAGGCCAGCATAACCCTGCGGGCTCGGTCTGAGCGTGCCCCGCGGCCTACCTATCCCGGGCCAGCCCCCGCAGGGCCGCCAGGGTGCTTCTGCCATCCATATCACCGCATCCCAGCCGCGGGGCAGGCCGATATACCCTAAACGGACGGGACGCCGCACCACCGCCCGCCTCCTTCCCTCCCCCGAGAGCGCCGCTGCCGCCTCCAGGCAGCGCCGGCCCGCGGCCACCACCTACCGCCCGCCGCCGCCTCGGAAATGGAGGCGGGCGGTGCCGCCCCTGCGCCTGATGGGAGGTGCCGAGGAGGCGGCTGAGAGCGGGTCGCGCCATCATGGCGGCACCTCCGTCTTAACTGGGCGTTCCGTACTTCCTCGTGTGCCTTCTGCTCTGCTGGGTGGAGGTTGCCCGGGTGCTCATCTAGAGATTTTTAGGTCCACCCTTTCCAACAAAAGCCTTTTAGACTTACTTTTTTGCCACAGTTCACACTTGGTGCCGCTTTCCAGAAGCGGAATTGGAAGATTTCCTCATCTACCCTTTGCTTTCTTTCCCTCTTGTGTAATCCAAGATCTAACCATAATTCAGCACTGAATCGAAAAACAGAAGTGTTTTTCCTCTGAACTCGAGTCAGTGAAGCAGATACAGCGCTGAGTTATGTGTGCTTTCCCCTGTGCCCTGAGTCACACAGGCACAAATTGTGAGGATTTCAAAAGGGGAATCAATGTTCACTTGTGTGCTTGGGTACTGAATTTTCTATTGCTTTGTAGAATGCTGTTCATCTCTCTCAAGTGTTAGATGTTTCCAGGATACATTTCTCAATAGCAGGAAAGACAGAGATAAGGCAGGGGTATGAAAAATTTGGTTTATTTCCAGCTACTCTGTAATGCAATCTGTCATTTCCTGTATTGTGTTCCTATTATGCTATCCTGTTGACTCTCTTGTACCCTCAGTGGGACTGAACCAAAGGTTTGCTGCAGGTAGCTGGCACTGTGTGTACTGCCCCTGAGGGAGCCTGCAGCTGCCTGTTCGGGAATCACAGGTCTTTTTAACTCATAGATATAAGGGTACACTGCCAGGTACTGGGGAGTCTCCTTGAAAGATAGGAGACTAGATATGCTGCTATAAAGATTGATATGCTGCTAAGTAAATCCAAATGATAAGGTGATCTTTGTTTAAATTCTGTGTTTTTCTGTACAATACTATTCCTTTAAAAGAGCAATGCCAATCACCTGGGGGAGAACAGAAACATGTTCCTTTCCTGGGGAGTAACTCTGCGTACTCAGGGAAGAAAGGTTTGGAAGCAAAAATGATTTCTCAGCAAGAAATGAAGCCCATAGCTTCATTTGGGAGCCTGCAGCTTAAGGGAAAGATGACTAAGACAAACAGTCAGGGGAAAAAAACCTCCTATGAGCTAGAAGGACTAATATAGAATTTATTGCAATGCACGAAGTCACTCAGGTGGCTGTCAGCACTCTGGCAGCAAGCAGGGGGCAAGGTTGGCTTACTTGGAGACCCTTAATTCACCCTTATTTTATCTTGTCCACTCTCTTTGAGTTTATTTTAAGCTTAACTATTCTATTCTACATTTTTGTACATCCATGGTAGAGTGCAAAACTCTTTTAGTCATTGAGTTGCTCACTGCATGGAAGAGATTTAGAGAAATCCATACCTGAAAATTTAGATAGATTTCACAATAGTGGTGTTATTGTAGCTTTGTGTTTCTTAATCTTAAAAGCAACATATCTGATATTCTGACATGATAGAAGGCATTACTGATAAACCTGTGCTCTCCATCAATAGATAATGAACTTTAGGTGTCAGGTAGATTAACAAGATGGAGTACACTCAATACTATTTGTGGTATAGGAACCACAAATTCTTTTTTCTCATTAGCTGTTTTTGCTGTATAGTTAGATATGACAGTGTAGTTAGAATGACCACGAGGAAGAGAAGAAAGAACTGATCAAGTGAGGGACAAATCTGTCAAAAATAACAAAAATTTCCTTCTGTGTAGAAATTCATTACAGACGTAGAAAGAGCTGGCAAAACAGAGCTCTATCCCACAGTGTGTGACTTCATACCCTAAGCACAATGCTGTCCAAATTATTCTAGAGTCTGATTTTGGCAGACACTCAATGTAGGGCTGAAGAGTAGCTGTAGGTGGCAGAATAGATGTGGCAGTACTAAACACAGCATGGACAGTAAATCCTGCTGGCTGTTGGATGATTTCTGGTGTTGAAATTCCTCATAATGATATGTAATCACACTCAAAAATCAATCACATTTTGACTTTAGAAACCAAATAGGAATTGAAACTGCACGGCACTTAAAACTCCAAAATAAGAGTTAAACTCTGTCTGTAAACTACCACTCAGCTCTGTGTTTTAGGCAGAGAAGAACTGTGGTGGAAACTATACTTCCTACAAACAAATACTCACCAGGTGAAAACAGACAGTTTAATAATGTTCGTTTTATAAAGACCAGACTAATTTTTCAAAGTCTTTATACTAAATTGTGTTGAAATTCTGAAGATTATAGCAATTCATGGATGGCATAAGGAAGAGATAAACATCATGGATTTGTTGGGCAAACAATTGTGCTGCAAAACATTTTGCATAGTAGGAATTATCTTGAGACTATTGCCACCTCAGTGCTGATTTACAGTAATTGAAATCTCTTTAGAAATCATAGTATCTTGAGATGTATGGAACAGTTGAAGTCTGATTTGTCACAGACGGGTATTTTGTAGACATTAAACTCAAAGTGGAACATTTTCCTGATATATCAGCTAGTGTGTTTTGTAAGGAATTATATCTAGTGTGTACCCTGCTCTCCAATAATCCCTGGGTTCACATTACAGAATTTCTTTCTGTCAGGATATACATCCAAAGATCATTACAGGCTCTCTCTCTCTTTTTTTGCTGGCTATTTATTCACCTAAAATGAGTATCTTCTCTCTACCCTCTGTAATTGGCTAGCAAGCTCTTGATTTAGAGGAAGTAGAGGCACACATGCCAACGCATTCGCTGTAATTGCACAAGTCTTTGTTGAGGCAAAAAGAAGATAGGATGTAAGAAAATGCATGGTAGATGTCAAAAGACAGTAGGAGAAGGTGAATGTAAAATAACTGCATAATGCATAGTGTGCATTGAGGAAGTTAGAAATGAAATAATTAAATACTGAAGAGCCCCAAAGGAGTGATTTGTGTGTTTACTCCCCTTTTCAAGCAGAGTTTACACCTGGCACTATTGTATCTATTCAGCTAGAAGTATGTAAAGGTAGTTTTAAGCATGCCTGCACGACTTGCAGCTGCAGTGACTAGAATGCAGCCACAAAAGACTGATGCACTTGTCCTTTAGGTGTCACTCTGCTTTTAAAAGAGAAGAAATTAGTTCAACTTCTTATTTTGGCTAACTCAAACATGAATATGTTTGTTTGCTTGTTTGAGAAAAATACTTAGGGAAATCATGTTTTCTACTTCAAAAGTAGATTGTTGTTATGCCTCAAAATCTGATTGTAAAGTTATGAAATGAGACATTTTTCTTCATGCGAGCCTCCATATGCAGATAATCTGTATCAAGACTGTGTGCAAGTGCTGTTAGTGTTCTAGATCTATCACACCCAGGAAAAAAAATCGATACACTGGCTACTACCAGGTATTGCAATCTTCTCCTTGGAATGGATAACAATGAAAAAACATGGGTGTAAAAATGTATCCTGAAAACATGCAGAAAATATCCTTGAGAGATATTACCTAAGCAATATACATAGTGATTACCAGAAAACATTGTGAGTCTTTCTATATGAGGTTAAAGCGTATCATTATTTGGAGGCACTGAAGCTCTACAAATTTAGGATGTAGGCTTTAAAATACAGAACATGAAACCACAGCAACAAACTACCCAGGGAAACAGTGAAATCGGCGGTGTCAGATCAGGGCTGTATGCCTTTCAGTAAGATAGACTGCAGCTGAAGTCTAGTTACTGGTCTCAATTCAGGCAAAAATAAATAAATGAAAACAGAAGGAAAAGGAAAAAATGAAGGCATAGATGAAAATAAACAGCTTGAAGGATGCAAGGAAAACATTAAATGAGTGATCTCCAGTATTCCTTAATGCTTGTAGAGGTCATTATAATCCATTAAGTATGCTAACCTCTAGCATTACGACTGAACTTCTCAACACACTGTTGTTTAGGCAGACTAGATCAGTTTTGACACCCTCTGAATCTATTTCCAGCTGATGAGATTAAATGCTCTGTGCAGTCCAACCTCTCTGGCTCATTTAAGGAAGTTTAACCTTGAAATGTTTTCCATCCCGAGAGAAGATGTGGGGTGGGACTGCGTTGCTCTGCTTGGTTGTGGCCTCCAGCAGAAACCCGTAATGCCCCAGGACATGAAGGGGCATTACGGCGCAGCGGACGGGAGGATGACCGGGGCCACCGCGGGCACGGCCGAGGGGCTGCGGAGAACAGGGCCGCTGCGGCGCCGCCTCCGCTCGGCAGGGGGCGCCACAGCCTCGCCGGCCGCTGCCCGCGGGGGCGCGGGAGCCACCCCGGCGCATGCGCGCTGCAGAGGCGGCGGCTGCAGCGGCCTGAGGAGCCCCGCGGGGAGAGCGGGCGGTGGCGGCGGCGGTAGTTGCGGTGGTTCGGCGTGTCGCTGGGCGGCCCTGATCGCGCGCCACGATGCCGGCGGTGTCGAAGGGCGATGGGATGCGAGGCCTGGCCGTCTTCATCTCCGATATCCGGAACTGTGAGTGGCGGCCGAGGCGCGGCGGGGCCTGGGCTGGACGGGGCCGGGCCGGCGGCCGCCGTGGGCCGTTGTGCTTCGGGTCGGGGCGTCCGCCCCTCATCCGTCTCCCCAGTCACCTCCCCGGCGCCCTTCTCTCCCCTTCCCTCCCCTTCCCTTCCCCCTCCGTCGCAGCGAGCCGCTGGCAGCGCGCTCCTCACGAAATGGCGACGCGCCCCGGGGGGCGGCGGGAGATGCGGGGGGGTGGGAGGGGGCGCCGGGACGGGAGGCTTTGCGATGCGGGAGCGGGCGTTGTTGGCGTGTCTGACGGCGCGTCGGCGCTTCCTTCACCCCCACGGCTCCGTTTGTCGGGGGAGAGCGAGAGGGGGGCCGATGCCCGTCGTTAGAGCGAGGCCGGGTTGGGTGGGCTCGTGGGGGGCCGCGGGGGGCAGCGCGGGTCTGCCGGAGCTGCCAGCGGCTGCCGATGCTCGTTGCGGGAAAAGCGGCAGGCCTCTGCAGGGCCGCACCGGGCCGGGCCTTCGCTGGCTGTGTTTACGCTTGGCTTAAGCCGCATTTAAAATCCTGGTTTGACGCGGAAGGCGGCTCTTGGGATCTTCTCAATGAAAAAAGGGATGAAGAGGGCTGCCTCCTAAGGGATGGGGATGCGACGTCCTCGCGTAGGGCTCTGGAGGAGGAGGAGGCTGCTGCTTGGAAGGGGGGTGTGAAGGCTGGGTGGTACCTGGCACCCACCCCTGCCGTGGGAATGGCAGGTGAGAGCAGGTTAATATTAATCTGAGTTAGAGATCTAAGTGTGCAATGTGGCAAGAATTCCCCAGGGGAGGGCTAAGGTCGTTGTGGTTGGCGTGATGAAACGGCTATATGTTTTGTCCACCTGCACGTTTCTGGGCTACTCGAGGCTATTCTAAAAGGATTGGCACCGAGGTTGCCTCTTTAAAAGATGAAAGTGGATTTGGAGACTGCTGAGTGTAAGTTATGGTGCTCTGACTGGGTTTGTATTGGGGTAACCACGAACTGGCTCAGAGAAGGCTCCAGCTTCAGAGTGCTTTGTGTTGATGACTTTGGAATTATTCCAGGAGTAACAGAAAAGGCTGCAGAGCAAATTCAACCAATGACATGACTCCTCCTAAATGTGCAGTTTCATTTGACTGAATTCAGGTGTTTTGGACTTACAGTCAGTCAGTACAGTAAACAGGAACCTTGTATGTAAAATTCAAGGTCCTGCGTCTTCTTAACAGCAGAGGTTTTGTTGACATTTTCTTCTGAACTGAGTTGCAAGTCCTTTGATATCTTCTATAAGCTGCCTTCTGCACATACGGAACACGTTCAAGACGATCTCAATGCTCTTGAGCTTTGGCTGGTTGAACCAGATGTTTCCTGAATATCTACAAGTACGCTAATATTGTATGCCAGCTGCATGCGTAACGTAGTTTCACCTTGTCATAGAATTTATGACTGTCACCCTTGTAACTGTTGTTTTGGGATAACTTCTTTAACCTCTTTATAGCTAGAAGCACTAAGATTTTTATTCTTCAAGTATCTCTTATGTCTTGCAATTGCTTAACACTTTCCTCTCATATTCCCTTCTTCTGAATTTCTCTGAAAATAAGACAGCAGTCAAGCTCTGGGGTACCTGCCCTACGCTTAAGGACTTGGAATGGCAAGATTGGATGTGGAAGGATAGAACAAATTAACTGCTGATTTCCCCACAGACTTTCCATTTTGTAAGCAGCGCAGGAATGGATGTAACAACTATCTCTGTTCAGTTTGAATAACAAGCCATGCTCACAGTGTCTAGTCTACAAGAGTAGCAAAGATGTAACTAATTTGTGGAACAAATAAGGTGTTAACCCTTTATCTTTTTAAGCATACAAAGATGGTTCTGGATTGTTTTGTCTCTGTCCAGACAGCTATTTGTAGGCTGTAATTACCTTTGTGTCTTTCTCATTTTAATAATGAAGAAGGTAACGCATCTTATAAATCTAAACAGTTGTCTATCTAAAGAGCTGATAGATCCCACAAATAGGTGATCTGTGGTAGCCGTCCAATGGCGCCTGAATCTTTACTGTTAAGGGAGACTTAAGTGTTGCCAGTTAACCATGGGCTGTTGTATCTAAGATTCCCAAATATATTTAAGAGCGTGGTCTGGAAACTTTGTGCTTTACAAACACTGGTATTGGCTTGAGTTCCATCTTTCCAATTTCAGAGTAGATACTTGTCAAGAACAAAAAGAAACAGCTACTCAGTTAAACAAGATCTTGTGACATGAATTAAGAACATGTTCCTGTTCTGGACAGGAGGGAAGCTAGACACCAAGTGCAGCTGATAGTTGTACTGATGTGAAAAATACCTGCTGGCAGTGTCAATTTTGGTCTTAATTTTCGTAGAGTTACAGAATCACCAAGGTTGAAGAAGACCCACAGGATCACCCAGTCCATCCATCCGCCTGTCACCAATAGTTGTCACTAAACCATGTCCCTTGACACAAAATCCAAACACTCCTTGAACACCCCCAGGGCCAGTGACTCTACCACCTTCCTGGGCAGCCCGTTCTAGTGCCTGACCACTACTCTAGAGAACTGATATTTCCTAACATCCAGCCTGAATCTCTTCTGGTGCAGCTTGAAGCCATTCCCTCCAGTCCTGTCACTAGATACATGAGAGAAGTGGCTGACCCCCAGCTCACTACAACCTCCCTTCAGGAAGTTATAGAGAGCAATGAGGTCTCCCCTGAGTCTCCTCTTCTCCAGACTGAACAATCCCAGCTCTTTCAGCCACTCTTCATAAGACTTGTGCTCCAGACCCCTCGCAGAACAATTTTGGCTTCGTTTGACTCATTTATCTCTTTCGTAATACTGCCATGTATGACTGAAGTTTTAATTTGACTTCAGCCCCTTCAGGTTACAGTGTAAGACTCTTTCAGAAAGGCTTTCCATGGATAGGGAATTTGCATCATATTTGTTGCTGAATATCGAAAATGTAGATATATGTGCTAACTGTGCTTAGGTGGATGCAGAGCATGTTTCCAAGGTAACAACATAAGTCTTTTAAGGAATCCTTACATAAATTTTGAGCTTTTCTCTTTAGAAATGCTTAATCACGCATCAACTTTTATTTTTTGGGGCGTTTGTACCTACAGTGTCTGCGGCTCTAAACAACATATCATTCTCTTACAAGTATATTGAATTAATAATCTGGGAGTAATGCCTGTCCATTTTTACAAGTCCATTGCAGTGCTTCAAAAATTGTCAGCAATTTTTGGTTCTTACAGCTAAAGCTGAGTGCAAGTGAATAACAGCTAATGTTGCCTGTCTGTATTGAACAGTTAAAAGTTGTCACTCCCATGTCAGCTAAGCATGTTTCTGGCACCTGAGTTATCTGCTTATCTGATAAACTTCTTAATCTCTATATTAAATGCTTGTATGACACATGTAACTTTGAATTCAAAATGACTTTCTGTGTGATTTTTTTTTTTTAAAAAGTCTGCTTAAACTAGGCTGGCTTCTCAAATCTGTAGAGCTACTTTTTGTTTGTTTGTTTGAATATGTGTGCTGACTTTTTCAAAATGATACTAGTGCAAGATACATGAAGAAAAAACATTTCAAGTGATTTTTTAAAGCCTAAGTGTGGGAAAATGACTTGTGTTAGCTCACCAGGGTGTTTGGATTTTTTTTTTCAGGGCACCTTCTTGTTCCAGGCCGTGTACTTGGCCTATAGAGATCCTGGTGGAGAAAACTGACCTTTTAAGAAAAGTGAAAATAACCTGACAACTTGCTGGTAGATATATGGGCTTTTCTAGAAGCTTAATCAGGTGGATTGCTTTGTAACATATAGGGAATAGTTACAGTAAAAAGGCTTTCTGTGCTTGTCTTACAGAGACCCTGGAGATAAGAAAACCAAGACTGAAAGCTCAACTAAGCACTTAGCTAAGATAATGCAGGTAGTTAGCTCTTATTTAATGTGGTTTGCTGAGAAAATAACAAGACATGGCTGTACTGTAAAACAGACTGTGATGGTTGTGGAGCTCAGAAGCTCTGAATTGTAGTTTAATGGAGCGCCATCCAGACTTAAAAGTTCCAGTTTGGAGAAGCTCTCATTGCTGCCATGATGAAGTGCCTAATGAGCTAAAGCCCATTTGAGATCTCCATGTGATGTGGATACAAGCATATGAAATGCTTATTTTTAGCTGAATTATGTTTATTTTTTCTTGTGCATGTACTAGAAAGGTGATCTTGCTAATGCAAGATGGTGTTTTATGAGCTCTCTTGGCTGTCTTTGCTAATGTAGCAGTTAGACTCATCATCCCAAGTCTGTTTTTCTTGTGAGAATGGCTTTGTGCTGTCTGGTGATAAAGTTTTGTGTCATCTCTCACTCAAGCAATTCATTTGCAACAGCAGCATTATCTGCTATTCACTCTAAAAACTAGCAGAACTCACTTCTTTGTGTGGGTTTTTTCTTTTTTCAAAATTTTTTGAGGGCTGATAGTGTAGAAATAGATTTCATACTATAATGGAAACTACTACTGGAAACCCCATGCTCCACTGTAGTATCAGGAAGCTGTCTTTTCTTGGGCTGATGAAATGCACCTGTGTAGAGGTAAAAGCTTCTTTTGCCACAGGTCTGTAGAACAAAAGTTTTTTATTTCCCTTGCTTTTGTCAGTAACTGTCTTACCTTTTCAGTGTCACCTTGGAAGTTGAACAGAGTGAAGAAGGATTCCTTTTGTTCTTTTGTACCAAGTTACTGTTCCTTTCTCTTTGGGCTGTATTTTTTTTTTTCCTTAGTTAAAACTTAGCTGATACATTAAACAAGGTTGTATCTCTTCACATAGAAGTTATTTCATTACTTCTTGTTCTTACTGGATGGTAGGAGGGAGAAAAAAGTAGATGAAGATGGTAATTAATAGACGAGAGCTAGGATCTTTCATGTAGCATCCAACTTCTCCATTAGAGTCACTGGAATAATATACATCTGCTGAATTTGAAATCCTTTGGATAAAGGCTGCCCATCAGGACTAGTAAGAGAAAGTTTAAGGCTGCTGCAGAGAATATGGCATTGGTCACATCAGTTAATGAGCACATATAGGATTATTTTGCTAAGGTTGCTCAGTCCATTTTAGGTGTGATGGTTAAACTGGGAGACTTTGAATAAGCCTCGCTCTGTTCTTGTGTTTTTTGAACATGAGCTAAGGTGGAAAAGAGTCCATAGTGACTTGTATTACCTCAGTGCAAATACTGCATTATCCTGCTGAAGGGAGTGTAACTGTACTATATAAAAATGCTGTTCAAGAAAATGGTTACTTAAATACTGATCAGTCAAAGAAGGAGGAAGAACTGCTTTCCATAACAGCCTTATGTTGTACTTCTGCATTTGCATGTTGTCTTGGCTTGAAGCTTTCTTTTGATAGGAGTCAATGTTGTCTTGCCAACTAAGCTGCCAAATGAATGTTGCAGTTGTCATAAAGTCACTAAGATACAAGCTTTCAGTAGGCTTTCACTTCATATGGGGGAATATCTTAATGCTGGGTGAAAGCCTTAATGCATGACCCTACTACAGAGTGGTTTTCTTAACTTGTGATGCCTGTTTAGCCAAAAAAAAAGCATCCATGTTGAACACTTAGGATGATTAAACTCACACTGAATTACAGCAACAAGAGCATCTAAACTGTAATGGGATTTGGAAGCTGCCGTTTGTTCTCGAATCCCCTTCCCTTTCCTTACAAGCACAAGGAGTTAATAGATTACTAGATTACAGTAAAGCCTGTGACTTCCTGCTGTTTCACGAAAAGCGTTGTTACAGCGACAAACCAGCAACATAGTGGGGGAAAAAGTAAGTTGTGTGCATACTGTCCACTTAAAGTGCAACATATGAGGAATGTGCACTAGTGGGTTCTTAAACGCAATCAGCGTGTCACTGATCTCTTTGACTGTAGCAATTTATATCTAGTCATAACAGGATGTCCCAAAGCACAACAGTTTTCATCACTGCCACTCTAGACTTGTTTTTCTGGAGTTTGGAGAGAAAGAAGGGAGAAGAGTCAGACACTTTTTCCCCTGATTGAATGTATCTTGTGGAAGGACAGCATCTATTCACATTTTTCTTTGTATCAGGATTTTATCACTAACTCATTGAGCAAAAAGCTTCTTGTTCTGCAGCCTCAATCAATTTTAGAAAAAGAACTGAAGCCATACTAACATCTTGCAAAGGTACAGTATTTTTCAGCAGTGTCTTTGGATTAGATGCACAGTGGGTTTGGTCTGTAAGCAGCACAACCAGCATCCTACTTCAGGTATAGTCCAATGGACCTGTAATTTGCAGCTCACTCATAGAACTTTTGCTAGTTTAGCCCAGTGGAGGAATTTATACAGGCTAGCTCACCTAAAGCTAGGCACAGAGCAGACAGACCCCTCCACTGGATTACTGTGTAACCTACCTCCTTTCAGGCTTCTCATCTGCTGTGCTAAATAACCAGCTGTCTCAGTGATTACAGAGGTAGAGGATGGATTTGGTGTTTTATTTCACGATTCTAATTAATTATCAGCATGGGAAATGGCTGATCTGTACTATAGGACTGTAACATGACTGTCCTGCTGGCAGGTAAAAATAATAATAAAAGTATATAATAAAAGTAATAATGTGCTTTAGTGTACATGCAAGTACTTAGGAGTTCTTTCACAAATGCAAGACTACGCGTGCTGATTGGTGTTATGTGATTTTTCTTTCGTGTATGTGCATGATTTTTGCTGTAGAGGTGCTAGTGTTTGTTTTGATTTTGATCCCCCTCTTTTAACCAATATCTTTCTCTGTCCCCTGACAGAGCAGAGTTTTAGAATGCTATGCAGTCTTAGAATCGTGCTGGTAACCATTTTTAGCAGTAGGAAAGGCAAGTGGATAATCTGATTGCTTTAAGCTGTCTGAAGTGTGCTTGGACGATGAATGTAGTGAACTTGCTCTCTGCTTGGTCATGGATTCTGCTCTCTTCTGGTGGCGTTATCACTTATGGTAAAGCAGATTGGATTTACCACTTGGACACTAAATAAACCAAGCTTGCTTTCGGCTGTGTTGGATCCCTAATTCTCCTGACATGCAGCAGTACAAGGCAGTAGCCAAAATGTGTGTACTGGGGGAGAGCAGTGCCAAGGAACAGTCTGGAGTTGCTGTCTTTCAGGAGGAATAGCCTTGAACCAAAGTGATGATGAAACTACATCAACGTATTTTGCTGTGGATTCTCTACCAACTAACTCACCAGTCACCTTAGATGTTCCAAATGGAGAGGCTAATGAAAACCTAAGATAACAAATACGTTCTGAAGTTTGCAACTAATGACAAGTTTCTAACTCCGTTAAGCTAGCTGACAACTCTGACAGAACTTCAAAATAAAGAACTTGATTTGGGTAAGAACTCTCGTGTTCTTCCTGAACAGATGTTCCTGGCCATTGGAGTTTAAAGTGGAAGAAGCTGCTGCTTTTAGCCCTGGTGGCATTCGTCGTACTGCTTTCCCAGACAGAACAAGACTTGTTGTGTCTTCAAATCCTGTTTGATAATTTAATGTGCACAGACGTGTGCTGCTGGACAAACGGTAGCGCCACAAATAGAAGCTAGCCTTACTTCTTGCCTTTAAGAAGCAGGACAGAGTGCTGTTAGGCTCTTTCTTATGCTAATGAAGCCTCCTACCCAGCATGCTTTATAGCTCTTCACACTAATAATGGCACATCTATAATCACAAGATAGTCAGATGGCCAGAGGGCAATTAAGGCTACCAGGTAACACAATGTAACAGTTCTAACCAGTGCACTAATTCAAAATAAATGAATTAGTGGGTGAACTTAATTATGCTGGCTGCTGGCCATAGACAATTCAGAGCCAGGTGAGTTCTGGAAATATTTCAACTTTTTTGAGGTAAATCTTTTGCTGTAAATGTTGTCGGTACACTTGTCTTTTAATAAAATCTTGCCTGAAGAAGTCTACTCTGTTCGGTGTTTGCGCAAGCTTGTATGGAATAAGTGCTTCTCTGCTCCTTTGGGAAACAAACGTGCGGACTTGATCAGAAATATACTAAATTCTCCATGTTTGTTTATTTAAAAGCTAACAGCTTGTTACAGCTCTGCCCATGCAGATGCATTTTGTGCATCAGACTTGACTTAAGCTTTTTATAGTTAGTGCAGCAACAAGTTAATCCTGCTGGAGCAGATCACCATTTAAATGAGCCACAAGTAGCCCACTAATTCCAGCCTTGAAGTACTTGCTTAGTCTTGCAGTCCTGCCAAATTAGGATTATAGTGTCTCTAGGATGTTCAGGTGAGCAGACACAACAATCCGTTTCCTGTAACTTTCCTGTTTTTTCATTCTTCTGTAGATTTTAATGTAAAATCCCAAGCTTAAACACATTGATATTACTAAAGCTTTGACTACTCCCTGGATTGCCAAGAGGTTAAGGGTAGTTGCCTATTTCCCAAGGAGCTGGATAACTTTTGATGTTCAGTAGTCTATCTTTGTCAAACAAGATAGTAATTAAAGATAAGAGTAGAACACAGAATAAGTATACCTTGCCTAATGAAAGCAGTATGCAGTACAGTGGAGTCTGAAGCATGGCAGTCTGCCAGATGTGAACTGCTTGCAGAGTGCCTTGGACCATATTGGGGCCAGATATCTACTTAGGTACTTGTCTTGGAGAAGACTGACAGCAGTCATACTCTGTGGCTGTAAGTACGTGTCTTCTACACAACAACTGGCCAGAATGTACCAACTTGAAGTCACCTCTTTTATTCACTTGCTGTGGCTATTTAACCACAGGCATACTGAGCTAGAAGAAGTCAGGAAGAATGAAAATGAGAAGGATGTGGCCTGGATGTAATCTAGTGTCCTACTTATTCTACCCATCAGTATATAAATTACATGACCTTTATGAAGTCCCTCGGAATGGAATGGCTTGGCTACAATATGTCATATTGGAATACAGCTCTGATAGTTTCTTGAAGTTGCTTAACAGCCTGCAAATGAGACAGATGGAATGACTGCCTTTGAAATGAAATGTAAGCCTGTAGTTCTGCAGCATGGTTCTCTTTCAGCTGTCACCAGCAGTGGGCTTATCTTCATTTTTGACCATCCTTGAGGATGCTTCTGTATTTCTTGCTGTGACAGAATCAAACAAGTAGAAATTCTTCAGTGAGTGTTACTGTAGCTGAGTAATAAGGAAAACGTGTTGGTTAAACATGTTTTCTTTAGCTGTGGGAAGGAAGATCCATCTAAAACTGATGCTTAGTTTTCTGGGTTTTTTTGTTTTTTTTTTTTTCCTTCTACATATAACAAAGAAAAACTGTCAGCCACTGTGAGACTTTATTGTGTTTTGTCAACATTTCATGTGAGCAGTAAGTTAAGTTTGGATAAGATTACTGTGCAATGTAACTGTTGGAGGCTTCTGGCAATTTTACATTTTTAACGCTGTTTCAGCTTAGTTTTAACTCGTGCTGGTGCTGAGAGATCTTTGCCTCACCTTGGGAACGGACAATAGTGAAATTCATTCATTGGCTTCAGAATTTAAGCCATTTTACTTGAACTTGAACGGCGCAGGAGGAATTTTGAGGGACAAAAGCATATCTTTTAGTCTTGCTGTTTATCTAACAGCATTGTTGACATTAATAACCCTGCAGGTGACATTTGGGATAGCTGTTAAAGCAGTAGCTTTAAAAGTATTGTTGTATACATATATATGGCTGTTCTGCGTCTTCTTGCCTCACTCCATAATGGCTCATTCTACACAAGCCTGCAACAGCCAGTTAAATGAAACTCCTAGGAGATTAAGTAATTTCTTTATTATTTCCAGATGCTTTCTGGATGAAATGTGTGTAATAAGGAGACGGTTTAGGACTTAATCATCCAACTTTGGTTTCCAATATGTGGAGTTAAGTTTTTATCACCAGCTGGTTGCTATGGTAGCTGTGTTTTGTCAAGTTCTCGATGAGATTATGTAGTGCATTCAAAATAGAACAGCCTGCAGGAATTACTAAAAACGGGCTGGTTTTATGTTCGTGTACTGTGCAGATTTATGATTTATGGAGAATCTACAAATTCAAACTGAGTTTGCTGTTTCTGATGGGTCTTCCTGGCAGCGCACTGTTCCAGCTGTGTGCTCAGGGGGTGGGATTTTGTTTTTGTCTTTTGCTGAGACTGCAATCCATTTCTGTCAAAGGATGCTGACTTCACAGATTCCTGAAGTATTTTAGCCTAGCTTCCCCTAATGCTCTGTTATTTCTTAGAACGTAAAGAACTCAATTTATAGCTGTAACCAATAATGCATGAGTATAATGGATAGAGTATAATGGTGCTTCAAAAAGAAAAAGCTTGAATTTCACTTTGGGTTAAGAAAAGCTGAATGAGACATACATACTTGTCGTGTTTCTTACCTCCCTCTCCATTTCAGACTTCAGGGATTATTGCCACACTTCCTGAGATTGGAGAAACAGTTAATAATATTTGAGAGTAAATATTTCAATGCTTGCAGACATTGCCTAAAGACCTAGAGCTAAGACCTAGCTTCCAAACTTAATGAAATATTCTACTCAAGCTAGTGATATCCCAGACTGAAGTATGTTCTCTGACCAGTTTATCTAGATGATGTACACAGTGTCCAGCCTCGCTGGTAACACTAAAATGATATGCCCCTTTCACTTGGCAGAGAAGATAAATGAGTAGCTCTAGAAATTAAAACTTTATCCTCTGATTTTTGTTTTACCAGAGCAGATGAATTGCTGGAAATAAGGAATGTGTTTTCAGGCCTGACAAAGAATACTGATTGAAGACAGTGTAGGGAACTTGGAAAGTTTTAAACTTACATGAACACTTGCATCCTTTTGGCATATATTTCAGAAGCCCGACTTCTGTTTAGTGTTGAATTCCTAAAGCTGACAAGACTCTGTGGTGAGAACACCAGCATATCTCCTGCACGTGAACAGGACAAATAATCTACTTCAATTAAGACAAATAAAAAATGTGTGGCAGAAGATACTTTAGGCTTTAGATTCTATCAGTTATCTATTTATACGGAGAATGGTGCTTCTGCTGTAAAACCTGCTTGTTAGAGGTTGGCCAAGTTGAATTTGAAGAAGACTGTGTGTGTGAAATGTTGGTGGAAACAGGTTAAACTTTGTGATCCAAGCAGATGAGTTCTAAAGAGCGAGGGAAGTGAAGGAAGTGAGCTGTGATCTCTAGCCTTGTCAGCCCGGAAATGAATTGGAGTTTCTAGGCCAAATGAAAAGCTGGAGATATGCCCTGATTTATCTGAAGAACAAGATGCATTTAGATAGCGAATGCGATTTATGGTGCAGAACAGGTACTGTGAATCCTTGAACCCTGAAAAGCTTTACCATGTTAATAACAATAGGTGGACGAGTATGTACAAGTAAGTAGTTTTTCAGGGCTGGGTGTGGGGGAAGATGGTTTTCTTTTAGTTGTGTGCACTGCCTGCCAAGGCGCCCAACACCTCAGTGACTTGAGTCTATCAATGTCAGAGAATGAAAACGTTCACTTTAAGCCCATCTGTAAGCATTTTTGTTCAAATGACAAGGGAAACTTATGTAGTTGCTTTGACTTTGGGCCTAACTTGTTTCTGTTTGTATGGTGTGCTGGTCTTTCTGCATGTTCTCTTCTTTCTGCACTCTTGTGGCCATTATTGTAGCTTGTTAGTATAAACCAGTTTTCTGCATGCTATGCAAAATGCAGAAGTTGTTTTTTGTTTAGGTGTGGAATCTTACTGGTTGTGTAGGTTTTTGTTGTTGTTGCTCTTGTTTTGTGGGGTTTTTTTAGTCTAAATGAAGAGGTAACAAACTGGAATAATTTATATTTGATCTGGGATTCCCTCTTTGCTATTGTTAACCTGTCCCGAGTCACTTGTTTCCTCAAATTACTTGATCAGTGTTCATCTGACCCACTGCCAGATCATCTTTGGAATTGTGAAGGAGTGAGAAACAGTTATTGGGTAGCGTGCAAATGTACAGTGTTTAAATGCCATGAGTTATGCTTATGTGGAAGAAAAAGATGAGATTGGAGATACCATAGCGTGCTGGTGCTGCTCTTCAAGCCTTGTCACATATCTTCCCTACACTGACCAGAGTGGTGTGGGGAAAGCGATGTGTGGAACTGGGGCATCCGATCTCCAACAGATAAGGTTGGATCACTTTCCTACAGAGACAGGAAGCTTTTATTCACGGCCTCGTGGCTGAATACCTGTGACAGATGGTAAAGAAAGCTGCCTTTTCCTGTTGCCACTTGAGATGTTCTGGGAACTGCTGAAAAATCTGATTGCATGTGGCTCTGAATCTGCATCTCAATTAGATGGGCAGTTCTGCATTCCTAGAATGGGACTCATTTCCTTCTACCAAACTTCAGCCAATAGAATCCAGTGCCTGAGCTGGATAATTCATTCTGCCACGCTCACTGACACAGGAGATAACTGACTCAGACTGTTGTAGAATCTCAATCTCCAAAAACAAAAATGCTGACAAGCAATAAACACCTTTGTTTTGGACAGTGCAAGTAGTACTTGAATAAGATTGCACTGCTAAAATTGAAACTGCAGCTTATTTCTTGGTGTATCTAAATTGGGTTAGCTCCTGAAAACCTAGCACATATCCATAGAGTCAGGGGTTGATACAAAACATAAACTGTTGAGAACCTTAAGGTGTTAGTCATGTGAGAAACGTGAGTTGCAAATACTGTTTTGTCAGGTGACATCCATGGTGCATATCAGAAGTCTGGTAAACCTAAGCTTATCCCTCCTGCTTGAGGTCTATCAGTCTTTGGAGTACTCATACTACTTTCTCTACTTTCTTTTTTTAATGTCCTTTAAGGTCACGAAGATTTTCTTTTTGAAGCTGTTTGAGTGACTGTTCAACAGAGAAACAGTGAACTGACTCCTCCTGGAGCTGAGGAGTACCATAATTTGTTTGTTCAGATGACTGTGCTCAGGAAGATTCTTTCTCAAGAGCACTGTCAACCTAGTAATCAAGTTTCTCTTTTTTTTTTCCCCTCCTCATTTTATTCTAAAAATGCAGGAACTGAGGTATTTATGGAAGTCAATAACAAAGGCATCTCACATTAACTATGTGAGACTTTCATGCTGTCTAAAGGCTGCAAGTAAAATGTTTTGAAACATGGTTGTGTCATTACCTTCTTGGACTCTCGTATAAAGCAGTGCTTAAGTTCTCTCTATGGCGCTTGCCTTCAGTCCTAATGCTGCTTTGGGAAGGGAAATAAGAATTGCTCCTGATATTTGTATGTTCATGCAAAGTGATGGGGTGGGAAGAAGCTTGAGGTCAACACAGCTGTTTGAAACACTGTATCCTGATGTCTGTTCTTTTGATTTCAGGCAAAAGCAAAGAAGCAGAGATAAAGAGAATAAATAAAGAACTGGCAAACATTCGGTCAAAATTTAAAGGTAAGTGAACTGACTGTTCTGAACTGTACTATTCACTTTTCTCATTACATTTTTGTGTTTTTCTTTTGTACGTTTGGATTTTTTTGTGTGTCAACTGCAGACATAAGCAAAATTCTGGAGTGGGCTGTTAAAATAACTGCTGAAAGTGTTCTCTTAAGTACAGAACTTCCTGACTGTCGTGTGACTCAGCCATAGCAGAAGAAAATGAGCTAGTGTTCACAGGCTTTCTAATGCTTTGCCACCCAGCCATGTGACTGCTCAGCCTGTTTTCTTGCAAAAGGCTGAGAGTTAGTTTGAAAAAAAACATGAGTGGGTGTAATTTTTTTCAGTGAAGCAGAACATATTTAAGCATCCCTCCCACCCCCATCTGCTTAGGAAAGTCATGTATTAAACTCCCTTCTAGAAAAATTAAGATAAAAATGTGTACTTGATGAGGCCATATTGACCACTCCCATAAATAACAGCATCAAAGGTTATTCATATGAAACCAAGTTGTATGCAGTGATTAATTCTATCCTCATTCTGTCCTGAGAGGTGGCAGTTTGCTTCTTAACCAGTGCTGTGACTGTATGCAAATGGTTAAGTTTGTATGTGGATTCAAATCTTGAAGATACTGAGGGATAGTTGAAATTCTTCTGAATGAAATTTCAGCAGAAATGGCTGTGGTAAACATTCTGTTTGAAGAGATATGGGGCTGTGTGTACCTAGATAAGGCATTGCTGCTGTGAGGTCGTGTGTGGAATCATAGAATGGCCTGGGTTGAAAAGGACCAGAATGCTGATCTAGTTTCAACCCCACTGCTATGTGCAGGGTCACCAACCACCAGACCAGGCTGCCCAGAGTATGGCTTCAGAACTTGCTGGCTTTGGATTAAACCTTTTTACCTTCCTAGTCTATCGTGACCTAGTTTAGCATGTCTATTTCAAATAGTTATTGCGTGAACTACATAAGGATCCGTTGATGTTCTTTTAAGTGGTGCATCTCTTAAGGGTGATGGCAAATTGGTAGGAAGATAAAATAGCAATAAATGTATGTGACTGACTTATTAAACACGTGCACTAACTTCTTGAACTGTTTTTAGCTAAGTAGGGTCACTTTACCTGCAAGACATGCTAACTGTGTCTAATATAAATCTTGTTTGGAGATTAAACCTCTTGGTTAAAATGCTACAGTTATGCTTACTTTTAGTGGGTAATAAGGTCAGCCTTGTTGATCATGCAGTTGGAAGTAACAAAACTAAATGTGCTTGCTGCTTAGAGTGAATGAACACAATGTCTGCTGGAATCACTGGAGAGTGGACACAAGTTTTATTCTTGGATTGGATAACGGAAAGTTAAGCTCTGGAGCAGACTGTGCAAAACCTCGTATTTATGCCAAAAATCAGACCACCATCAGTGTCAGATGGGAGCTTTGCTGTGTGAAGGAAGTGAGAAATTATTTAATGGCAGGGGAGATGACTAAATGTAAACTTCCTTTTTTTCTGTCTTCCCTAGAAAAGTCACTAAAGTACCTCAGTGATCCTATGATGAAGATTGCTGAATTGGATGTGTTGGCCTGAGGGAATGGTGTGGAGCTGCATCAGGGCAGGGTCAGGTTGGGTGTTAGGGAAAGGTTCTTTACTGAGAGGGTGGTTGGGCATGGAACAGGCTGCCTGGGTCAGTGAGCATAGCCCAAAGCTGCCAGAGTTCAAGGAGCATTTGGGCAACACTCTTTAGACCCAGGGTTTGGATTTTGGATGGTCCTGTGTGGAGCCAGGAGCTGGATTCAGTGATCTTCTTGTGTCCCTTTTAATTCAGGAGATTCTGTGATTCTGTGGTGCCTGCTTTGTGTTACGTAGAACAGAAGTCATCTGGTTAATGAATTCTGGGAAAAGAAAGATGAAGTTCCTGTCAGCCCAATTCTCCAGCTTCTCAAGCTCCCTCTGGATGGCAGCACAACCCTTTTGGTGCCACTCCTTCTGGCTCTGTACCCTCTGTAAACTTGCTAAGGGAGTGTTTTGCCCCATCACCCAGCCATCTTAGCAGTATGTATTCAAGGGTGGTAACCTGAATGAAATATGACTTAGCCTTCCCGTTAAATGATCTACATGTATACGTTACTTTGTGGACTTCAGATGTCCTTCAAATGGAAGACAGCAACTTGACATTCTCTGTAGGAAAACAAGACCAGAATGTCAAAATTTGGGTGGGTCTGAGTCTGGACAGCTTGTCAGAGTGTAACTGCTTGCAGCCTTGAGGGCCTGAGGAGATGATAGCTGTGTATCTTTCTGCTGCAGAAGTTCTATGTGGACTTCGCAACATGGTTTTCCTTTGCAGATACCCACATAAAAACACACTGAACTTCATAATACACTTTTGTCTTAATTCAACCAAGATCAGTTTAATCCAATTCTTTTTTATATAACACTGATTATTTTTTTTTTAAATGTTTGTTAAATAAGACAAGTGTGTAATGGAGTCCCTTAAGGTGGGGCACCCCTCTCAATTATGGTGTACATGGGGGCCCTGTGATAATTACGTGGCTGAAGATGCAGCTGTTAGGCCTGGCTGTAAGAAGCAAGCTGGTAGTTGTCACAAGCATGCCCTTGCTTGAGCCCAGCATAAGAGGCCGCTGTCAGTCCCTTCCTCTAGACTTCTATGTCCCACATGTTCTATTGCAGTGCCTAGCCCCTCATCTCATGTAGCTAGCAAGATATTGTGAGAATATAAGTATTAATACTCCTTGTCTGTCAAAGGCGTAGCTATTAAGACTGTTGCCCACGTTTGGGCTAAGCTGCTATTTAAAATACCCTCGTGCTTAATGGACTTGGGTAAGGTTGTATATGTATGTATGTGCACAGCTTTTCCTGAGCCGATGCAATGTATGTCTTGGTGCTGGGCTTGGATCTGGCTTCTGTGCTGCTTGTTCAGAAGGAATCCAGAGTCTCTGTACTTAAAGTGGCTCTGTCTCTTGTTTCAGCATGAGAAAGCTGAGTTGTTAAGGTCAGCGTGTCCTTGACAGTTGCTTCAAATGCTCCTGCATTAACTGAGATAAGACACGTGCAGTATCAAGAAACTACACCAGTGTAATAAAGCAGAAGTTGTAGGAGTTGTGTGAAGCACAGAAAAAATATTCTGTTTGTTTTGTATTCAGATTATAAGCTGAACTCGTTCCCAGGCTCGAGCCAAACTAGAAGCCTGACTTTTAGAGTATTTGTTTGTGAAGGAGATCTGCTTTCTTGAGCAAAAATTATTTATTGATTTGTTGCTTAATTTTGATCTCTCAAAAATTTGTGTAATGGCAAAACTGTCCAAATATGTATACAGTGTTTCTGTATATGAAGGAGTTGTGTTTTCTGCCTGATTCAGATCTGATATTGAAGCTTAGGTTTGGTTTTTTTTTGTGGTTACTTAATGAGTTTTGTGTTAGAAGAGTAGCTGTTAGATTTAAGACAGTCTTATTATGTAGTAAGTGTCTGCACTGACAAAGTGAGTTGTTGGAAGTAAAACCAGAGTTCAAATATCAACTGAACTGTAAGGGTGCTCTAGTGGCAGTGCAGTAGTTAAATACTACTCTCTCATAGATTTGTATGGGTTGTCAGTCACAAATGTTCAGCCTTCTATTCAGAGGGCTTAGACTGTATCACACTCACAGAAAGACAAATCCTGTCTTAACATTGAAGTTTAGGTACATTCATAAAAAGCTTTGGTTTTTGGCCTTTAGGCTATGAGCACATTGTGTGCAGAAACAGGTCACTGTGTAAAGTTACATAGCTGAAGTAATGTAGAGAGAAAGCACATTAAAAGCAGGGGAGCACTTAAGGATGTTATCCACTATGTTTTATATAAGCCGCTATTGAAGTTCTGGAAGCTAACCTGTTTATGGACTTGGAGATAGCAGTCGACTGCTTGTGGGATTTGACAGAGCTTCCCTGCTCTGTTCCCTAGTGAATATCCTACAGGGCTGAACTGCTTTGCAACCTCTCATGCTGGTGGCAGGCTCTGTAGCTGTGTAGCAGGGTATAAAATTGAAAAGCAAATGCTGTGTTTGGACTCACGGTGAAATGATGGACAGGAGGGAGCTGCTTCAGAGCCAAAAGGTCTTGTTAGGCATTTGTGCCTTCTCTCTGCCATTTCTGATGGCTGCCTGAAAGAAATCTTGCAAACTCAACTGTTCAGAAAAAGCAAGTAGTCTTTGAAATACCCCACTGTGCTCAAAACCTGCTGACGTGTTCTGGATCCTTCCTGTTTCTGCTGACTTGATTTGTAGTACTTACAAATAAATGTACATGGAAGCGTTTAAAAATGGGCTGAGTTGAAAGAAACGATTGTGTATTGCAATAAAGATAACAGAACATGCAAAACTTCCTTCTGCTTTTGTTTTTAGGATGTTTGCTTGGATCTGGGAGGGGCTGTACTATTTTAGCACGTACTTAAGCAGAGATTTGTTAGTAGTGTTTAAAATGGTCTTTGAACTCAGTAAATGCTACTTGTCTGGGAGAGAATCGGATAGTTAACATTTCAGTAAGGATCTGAAGCCAAGTTTTTCTTCAAAACATGTTAAATTTAGATAACTGTAATGAGACCTTTGCAGTACTTGTTATTTTAAATGCACAGCTAATCAAAAGGTATTTAAAACAAGGTGAGGGGGTGAAAAAAAAAAAAAGGAGTGGAAATAACATGCTATTATTGCTGGGGACTAAAAGCTTTAGAGGGGTGATCTAGTGGTGAGTGCTTGGCTTAATTTGAAGGTTTCCTGTTAATCAGAATCTTTAATTTGCCTGTGCTGTGTGTCAGAAACTGTTGAAAACAGACAATAAGTATTTTTTTTCTTAAGGAGAAGTGTTTCAGGAATTGTTACAGTGGTGTTCCTCCTTAGAAAGAAGCTGCTTTTGCCCTGGCAGTAGGGTGGTAGCATTGTGAGGCTGGATTGCATGGCATAGTTTCCATCGAAGATGCTTCACATACCCTAAGATGCTGCAAGGTCACTGCTAATCTGCTAAATATTTTGTTGTGAAAACCAATGCAAGTCTGAGTGTAAATACTTTTATCTCCTCTGCTTTGTGCTCCCTTTTTGATCTCACAAAGTCAACAGCGGTCATTTGGGAAGATGAGAAGAATGAGGTTTGTACCTGTGGCTCCTGTGCACTCCTGCTCTTGCAGCTGGGCAGTCTTGCAGACTCAGGTTTCTCTCACATATGGTGAAGTAGATGTGAAGCTGCATTCTGACGCCTTCTGTTGTATCTGGATCTCTGAGAGAAGCATCGTGATACTGATGCTTTTAAATGCTGTAGCAAGTCCTCAGTTATGTAGATCTCAGTTCTTTTAATCATTTGCCTGGAAACCTTTGGCTTGTTGCTGGTCTGCAGCTTTTCCCTGATTAGCACAAAAATAGTTTCATGGTAAGGCTGCTGCTTGTTCATAAGAGATACACTGCTGTTAAAAAAGCAAACAACCCAAATTCTGTAAGATCAAATGGTGTCTAGGCAATGTAAAGGATATTTTTACTAGGCTGTCTGTATTGCAGCTCTAATCATGTGCATACATTTGTTTTCTCTTTTGGAAAACAACTAAATACATGAAAGCTAGGAGTTTCTCTTAAGGAAAAAAATACCAGCTTGAAGACTAGAGAGTCAAAACAGAAAGCAGCCCCCAAAACAGTCGTAGTTGCTGCCTGTATGCAGAACCTTGTCTTGTTGTCTGTTTCAATGTTCCAGCATGGTTTTTCTTGATTCAGTAACACTGTGTGGCTTCAAAGACTGATGTTAGCATTCATTCCATCACAAACTCTAAGGCCAGTTTATAGCAGTGTTAGGTAAGTGTGAAATCTATGGGGGCTGGAGATGCTTGCTATAGGAATTCTAACCTGGCTCTGCACCAGTAGATGAGAAGGAAGAAGGGGGAACTTTATACTAGTGAGACTTTTAAGGCGTTTTTTAATTACATGTTTAGCTGCTTATTACATAAATCTCAAGCAATTTTTGTTATTTTTGTTTTAAGAGTGGAGCTTTTTTGGTAAGGGCAACAACTTGAGCAGATCTTTTTTTAAGCTTCTCGTTATGCAGGGCTATTCTGACTGAACATGCCCTTCATGAAGGAATGCACATCGATCTGACAGGAGTTATTCTGGGCCCAGAACGCAGAGGCTAAGAAGCTTATGTAGCCTTTTAGGCAGCAGCATCTATCAAAATTTTGCTAACCTGACTAAACTTCAGCACTGCAGCTTGTATGGCTTCGTGTGTGCTCCTTGACTTCCTGATTTAGGACAGGGAGAGAGAGCTTTGCAAAAAGCACTTTTTAAAAGGTATCTTCTTTTGGAAAAGCAGTAGACTGCCTGATCAGCTGTAAGCTTCTGTGCTGTTTCATGTAACTGAATACGGAATAAAATGCTTTAAAAGACCATGCTGACAAGCTTCTAGAATTCAGAGGTACTGCAATATCAGTCCAGATAGAATCATTCAGGTTGGAAAAGATGACTGAGATCATCTGGTCCAACCATCAAATAAAGATGAAAGCTATTTAGAATGTATTTGGTTTCTAAAAATGAAGCACTTGAGAGTGCTTTCATCTTATAAACACTCTTATTAAGGAGACATTCCAGAGGCACATCAGGAGAATTCAGAGACTAGCTGACAGCGTTATTTGATGGCTGTACTTTAAGATATGGGTGATGGCAAGTGGAATTAACACTGGAGTCTTCAGAGTTGGTTTTTCCTTTTCCTTTATATGAATTTCAGATTTCAGTAAATATTTGAATGTTACATGTAAATGCTTTCATTCAGTGACTTCCATTTATTGAGTTTCTGTATTTCTCTTCCATTAGGAAGAGATGCAAGCTACCTGCGTTCTGTGACTGTTCTGTAACTCTCTTTTCATTTCTTTTTGAAGTCCAAAGGATATTTTACTCAAATTTTCTGATGTGTTGGGGACTGTTGGGGATAACTTCTGTATTTTTAGCACAAAATGATAAAAAAATCAGAGTTAAGTGTATCTTATGCATTTATTCACTGCTGAGTGAATAAAAGCTCAAATAATAATTTAAATTAATTACTTACCTTTCAACTGAAACTACAAAAATATTCAGTGATTTACATCTACCTTACACTTGCACATGAGACAATACTTCTGAGATTAT
Organism: Centrocercus urophasianus; assembly: GCF_019232065.1. Lineage (NCBI taxonomy): Eukaryota > Metazoa > Chordata > Aves > Galliformes > Phasianidae > Centrocercus > Centrocercus urophasianus. The sequence goes on along the minus strand of NW_024884586.1, from coordinate 8,437,560 downwards.
AAAACTCAGCAGCCTGGTAAGTTTTCATTTATTGTTAACTGAATGCCAAGGTTAATGGTGCAAAAACTGCCATCACTTGACTAATAACTGATGCTCAAAGGTTTTCTGTTTTATATGGTAATACATGATAAATCAAATGTCAGTCTTCATTACTAGATACAATTATGTCTTGTTACTGTATTTAAGTGTGGTATTAAGTGTAGTACTTAAATGGTACTTGGGTGGAACTCTCTCCCTGGGGAGGAAGAAAAGCTGATATAGAAACAATATAGGCTTAATTGCTTTTCATTTCCCTACTTTCCAGGCGACAAGGCTCTGGATGGTTACAGTAAGAAAAAATATGTCTGCAAGCTGCTTTTCATCTTTCTCCTGGGGCATGACATTGACTTTGGTCATATGGAGGCTGTAAACCTGCTCAGTTCCAATAGATACACAGAAAAACAAATTGTGAGTACTTAAAAGAGAAGGCATTCTGTCTAATATTCTGCCTTAGCTATTTAATCTGTAAGTACTTTCCCCCTCCCTCAAATGAAAGCCTTGTTTGGGATTTAGCAGTGATTTCTAAAATGAAAATACCTTTTTGCACGAAGATCTTTTATCTTGTTCTAGTAAGTGACTCAGATCTTGTATCTTGCACTAGCAAGTAGTGTTTAAGAATATTCCACAAATTATAACAGCTGAAATGTGTACTCTGTGCAACAATGCTGTTTTTCTTTGGTCACTGCCTTGAGTCTTGCATTTAGATAGAGACAGAGACTTCTGAGAAATGTTAGCTCCTGCTAACAGACTATAATGCAAGCACGAGTTGCACTTTAAGTGCTGTGTGGAGGTTAACCATTTATACTTGAAACAGAATAGGCAAGTAACTTAATTTTTGTAATCTCTCCAAACTTTCTTAGGTAATGCCTTATTTATCAAGTACCTGTTAAGTACGAGTGCCTAAACAATAAGATTCTTCTTTTGCTTCTCATTCACATATTATCCCACTCACTCAGAGTGATCTTTTGGTTACACGCTGAAACAGATTGATCTGCAGACCTTGAGCTTTCTGATAAATAAGGGGGCATCAGACTACTTCATCTGCACTTCATCTTTCTAGCTTTCACTCTAGTGTCTAATTATGTTTCTGCCCACACATTTGATATTGAAGACACAGTGTGTCCTGAAGTATTGCTTGTGGCATTAGCAGAAAACATAGCATGCCAGCTAAAATAAATGCTCCTTATCCTTTTTCTGAAACGCAGGGCTATCTCTTCATCTCCGTCCTGGTGAACTCCAACAGTGAGCTGATCCGCCTCATAAACAACGCCATCAAGAACGATCTGGCCAGCCGCAACCCCACCTTCATGGGTCTGGCCCTGCACTGCATTGCCAACGTGGGCAGCCGCGAGATGGCGGAAGCGTTTGCTGGAGAAATTCCAAAAATCCTGGTAGCTGGGTAGGTGTGACGTGCCTTCCTGCACTGACTCGGTTCAACAGGAGCAGCTCAATCCATGCTTTGAGCTGCACAGCCCTGTGCTTGCCGTATAAATGGTCTCCCGTAGCTGCAAACATTCTGGTAAAGCCAAAGGTGGAGTTGCTTGTAGAAGAGTACTGGTATTACGTGAGAAATTAAGGCTGTCAACATCTTGAATAGATTTTTATAGCTTTGTGTACTGATCAAGTTTTTGTTCTTCATAAATGCGTGCTAATGAGCACCGAAATGCCTGTTTTACTTCCCTCGCTTCTTTTGATGAAAAGAAGAGAAATAAATGAAAATAAGTAGGGGCTTAAACTACAAATTTGCTTATAAGAGCTTTTTTTAATAGTCCTGACTTCATGAGGAGTGTGCTAATATTCTGTAGAGCGAGTGTTCTTGCCTCATCTGATGGCCTTGTGAATAGCTGTTCCTGTAACCAACAAGTAGTCATAGCCACTCTGAATTTCATTTCTTATTGCTAAGAAATCTCTGACCAGACCTGGTAAATTTCTAAACTGTAGTCTAAATTTATTAGAAAGCTTGAGATTGCTACACTTCTTCTTTTTTATTTCTTTTGGAAACTTAAAATAATGTGCAAAGTCTAAGCTGTTGACAAGAAGGATGCAATAAGTGATGTCTAGTTGTGGCAAAATTCATGTGGAACACTTTCAAATTCTTGAGATTGTTTTTATAATACTGCATTTGAACAATATTAATGTTCTGCAGAGCTAAAATTTAATATGGGCCAGAAAGAGAAGAATAAGCAGCCAGCACCTGCTACTTACTATAGGCCTTAGTCTCATTGATGATGTGGGAAGAATTCTGTTGTGGAATTCCACCTTTCTTGGACTTGAAGTTTCTTCTTATGCATGCCTAGAGAAAGTGCATTCATTGGTCATCAGCAGAGAAGAGCACTTTCAATTGAGACTTGTTTGAACACTGAGCTTTTTATGCCCTGAGTCTTCAAAGCTTGAAGGATGTATGGAATGGTGTCATTGAAAATTGGTAACTTCTTAGATAATAAGGAGACTGAACTTCTGCCGGGGCTGTGGACATTTCTGAACATTTAACCAAGATTTCTCATTATAAACTGCCTCTTAAAACTTTTGTTGCTTATGCGTCATGCTTATTTTTTAGCTGTTGTGACACATGCAACATTATTATAAACAAAAAAACCACCAATGCACTATTCTCTATTCTGTGAGAGGAAGCTCACTGAACTAGAATAGTACAGTGCACCTAAAATAGTCAGTTCTCCTGCCAGCAATGTGGATGCCAAGGTGAATAGGCTTGTGGGTTGCCTGTTTGGTGACAGCCAGTCAATTTGCATGCTGCCTGTTGGTAATGAAGCTGTTGAGTGTTGAGCAGGTAATGATTCATCTCTGATATGCAGTACCTGTCAAGAGATCCAGCTTAGTTCACATGTGTAGTGTAATGGACCTGAACTGCGTGAGTCTGTTTGGAAGAAGCTTCTGTTCTTAACATTTAGTGAGATCTTGACTCAATGAGGAGTTCTGATGATGGACCTGATGAAAAGTTGTGAGATGTCTCCTTAAGTAAAAGAATCATTATAGGAGCTACTAGATGTGTGTAATGGATGAGCACTTGACCAGTTAAACTTATTGGATGAATTTCAGAACAAATACTGTTACTCAGGAAGAACTTATTTAGCAAACTTCTGCTGAAAATATGCTCTCTCTCAGAAGCTGCTGAGCCTGTATGAAGTTTAGCACACTGCTAGCCCGTGGGCATTGCTGTGACTTTACTGTGGGTTTAAAATATTGTGGTTCTATCTTGCAGAGATACTATGGATAGTGTGAAGCAGAGTGCTGCCTTATGCCTGCTGCGTTTGTATAGAACTTCCCCTGACCTTGTCCCCATGGGAGACTGGACGTCCAGAGTGGTACATCTCCTCAATGACCAGCACTTGGTAAATCAGCTCAGTTATTCTTCTTTGGTCTACTCTGTGTATGAATTTATTTCTCTAGAGTTTTTCCACCAGGTGGGTTGCTGTTTTAAGACAAGGGTAAAGAGACGGAAGAAGTTCTTTCACAAATTGCTGTATATTTTAATTTTTATTCAAACTGTGCTCGCCTTAAATATTGTTGGCGCGTAAAAGGAATGGTATGCATAAGTTCTTTGTTTGCTCTGACTGTAAATTGTGAGCCTTGTGATCCTGAGTCTGATGTGTAGATGTAATGCTGATTTTCTTAGGACTAAACACTAAAAATGCGAGGCCTGATGTAGCAGTGCCTGGACTTCACTGTCCTGTGCAATCCATGTTGTCATTCTTATCCTGCTGGTTCAAAAGGAAAAACCTGTTATTTTAGAGAACAGACTATTCTTTTGTCTGATTACTTTAGGAAGAAAGTCAATTTAGACCTTTGTTTTGATTGTAATGGGAACACTTTTGTCTTCAGCAATATAAAATGTTTGTATTATAAAAGGCGATTCTTCACATTCAGTTGCCAGAATGCTTTTCTGGATCATCTGTTGCATCCTGGTTTTTTTTCACTCATGCTGCTCTTGTTTAAGAAGATAGTTTGCATCCAGGCTTTATTTTAGTGCAGCTCTCTGAATGTGTTTTATATGTACTATCCAAATGTGAGGCAAAGCTCATACAAAAACAACAAGAAATGCTCTGCAGGCATGATAGTATCACATTGAAAGTCCTACTCAGTTTTAAAGGCGTGCAATTTGTCTGCATGATTGTAAAATAAATGGCTCTTTAATATGAGTCTTTGTCGTGGGGATTAACTCAGTTTTCTTTTATATTAGAAATTACTGCCAGTGAAAGGTGGTGTTAACAAGCAGCATCCTAAATTGTTATTAAGGTGAATATGCGGTTTTGTTTTTCTTTCTAGGGTGTGGTTACTGCAGCTACAAGTCTGATCACAACTTTGGCACAGAAGAACCCAGAAGAGTTCAAAACTTCAGTCTCTTTGGCAGTGTCGAGATTAAGCAGAGTGAGTCCAATGATAACTCTGATAATGATTGACGGTAGCCTAATTCATTCTGCTTTCTAGGTCAGATTATCTTAATGTTGCTTATTGATTCATCTTTCTAGGTCAGATTTATGTAGTATACCATTAAAACCGAGGATAATTCAATTCTGGTTTGTACAGGTAGTTCACACAACGTTTTAACATTTCTTGCTTAGCTGGACAGAAAGCTTTACTTCCCAAACTTTTTTTTTTGTATAATCCTTGCTATACTGCAGATGTATGTAGCAAAACATTCTCTCTCAGCTGCGTGTATTCTCAGGGATCCCCAGGATGTAGCTGAGGTTTTTTAAATCATCTTTTTATGTTGCTGCAGCACCAGGGAGTACTTGAAGAAAAGATTCTACAAATTTCTGCACAGAACTCTCAAAAATTATAGCCTATGCTTCTAACTACATTTAAGCTTCTTACAGGATGGGTTGTCTTTCTTTTCCTGCTTTTGTGCTGCCACTAGGCTAATATTCATCAGTACTAGATATTCTGTAAATGGGATGTAGGGGATTAAGCAGGGGCAAGGGGAAGAAGGGGCAAGGGGCAAGGAGAGGAGCAGAGACATTTCTGTATGGATGCAAAGTTTCCAGGTTAGCATCTTCATGCTGGAAACTATATGTTACTGTTTTGTTTTGCTGCAGTCTCTTTGGAAGCTTGCAAGGCACGTGACAATATTACTTTACAGCTATGCGTTGAGCTTCAATTTGTGTGTGGTCTTAGATGCAAAATAAATTACTTGCTGTTCAGAGAGACTTAATTTCTGTTCAATTCTGAAGAATCTGTCTAATATTTAAAAGCAAAGGAAGTGCATAGCTGTTCTGTAATGGAGCAGCAAGAGTTAGAATTTCCTCGTACAAGGCTAATGCGAGACTTTTGTTAACCCTAGAATCAAAGGGGAAAAAGAAATCCACAAAGAAAGGTACTCCCTCTGAAATCTAATCTAATTCTTGTCACACTCTCTATCCATAAAAATCCTTTCAGTGAAAGCCATCCGTTCTTTGCTGTGCAGTATGAATAGCAATGAAGGTAATAGTTCAGTTTGCAGTACCATCTTCTATTTGATTTCTGAGTTCACCTACCAGTGATCAGTCAATTACAGCACTGGAATCAGCCAATAGGAAGCCTAAATATATGAAATGCTGACCCAAGGGAAGTCAGGCTTCTAGCTAAACATCTTGGCCCTATGAGATGATCATCTTCATTCTTAAGACAAGCAAGCATGATTTCAGGAAGGAACTCAATGGAATACTTTATTAGCAAAGCTGAATTTCTTGTATTAGAAATCCTAATGTTGTACTCGGTAGTATGACAGTTTGCACAGAGTTAAGCTACTTAATTAATCATTTTTGGTGACATAATTCTGTAGGCTTCTGTCAAAAGTGACCTATGGTGTTCTTTAGCTGCTTATCACGATTGCAAATCACTTAACGTAAGTAGCTGAAGTGATGTCTGCTTATTTTACAGATTGTAACTTCCGCATCAACAGATCTTCAGGACTATACGTACTATTTTGTCCCTGCTCCTTGGTTATCTGTGAAACTTCTGAGGCTCTTACAGTGCTACCCACCTCCAGGTAATGCACAAATCGCAACGGTGGTCATAGCTGATGCTGTTTGCTACATTCAAAGAGCTACTGCTCTGTACTGCACCCATTAAGTTGGAGTGCAAGCACTGTGCCCTAAGACAAGGCTGCTGAAGCCTATACTTCTGAGTTTATCAGATTGCTCTAAGCTACGTGTTCTGTTGAACTATGTTTAGTTGTGAAGTGTCAGATGTGAGACCAGTATGCAGCACACAACAGCCATTTTAAACATACTTTAATGCTATCAAGGATATTAATGCCTTGAAATATATGACAGTGCCAATGATGTTTGGTTTTTACTCTTGCTCAATAGATATTTCTTGGAATTTTTGATGTCTGTACACTGAGGTTGAAGAGGGAATGGATGAACTGTTTAGTAAACTGAATACTTCAGTTTAATCCGTGTATTTAGCAAGGTGGAAGGCCTTAGGTAGAGGTTAGGGTGTTGAGCAAAATGAAGTTGTCCAACGGCTTGTTCTTCTCTAGAAGACCCTGCGGTACGTGGTCGTCTCACAGAATGCCTAGAAACTATTCTTAACAAAGCACAGGAGCCACCAAAGTCAAAGAAAGTACAACACTCAAATGCGAAGAATGCTGTGCTATTTGAGGCGATCAGTTTAATTATACATCACGACAGGTGAGCTGTGAAAACAGTTTTGTTGCAGTATGACTTTTCTAAAAGAAAAATCATGGCTTTTGAACAGTGAGCAAATTTTTACCAGATGGGGAAAAGCAGAATAAGAAGCTGCTTGCTAGGTTGGAGCGCAAGCACTGCGATTGGTTTGGAAGTTAATGCACGGTGTCACTGGCAGAACAGTTTATTGTGACTTTTCTTGCTTTTTTAGGGGCGAGTGTTTTGTGTTGAGATCACTGCTTTAATCCATTAGATATGATTTGTTCTCAGTGTCTGCATTTTCATTTCACCAGCAGGACATTCTAGCAGACACCTGAGGCACTTAAAGAAATTTGCACTGCAGAAATAGTATTCTGTATTTGATGTTCTCGAATCTGTTGCTTTTAACCCTTTCACTTTCTCTCCTGTTCTGTGCAGTGAGCCAAATCTACTAGTCCGTGCCTGTAACCAGCTAGGTCAGTTCTTGCAGCACCGAGAAACTAATTTGCGTTACCTAGCACTGGAAAGCATGTGCACGCTTGCCAGCTCTGAATTCTCACATGAGGCTGTGAAAACACACATAGAAACTGTTATCAATGCACTAAAGGTAAATATTAAGTGTACGGTCGGTTTTCAGTCTCTTCTCCCACCCCTTGTGTCCCCTTCTTCACTGCTTTTTCCCCCTCTCATCCCCAGAGCCCCTTCCTTATCCCTGGTTAGGCTAGTAATACTTGGGAATGAAAAGAGTTATTTTCCTTCATCATGCTGTGCTGGCAATAACAGAGGTCAGCTTTAGCTTATTTCTTCAGCTTACTAGTGAATCTGATACTTGTAGCTGTGGCCCCTGTAACAGTATCCTGCTCAATCTGTAGAGTGAAGCTGAAACTTGAAATTCGAAATTGAGAATGCTGAGGAAGACTTTGTCCTGTTACTGTCTTGCTTGTACCACATACTTTACGTTCACTGTAGCAGCTGATGGAGAGCAATGAAGTAGATTGGTTTCCAGTGGAGCATGGGCCGTTTTTTTCCAAAGGTCAAGAAACCAGAAAGATGAATTTTCAGGTCATGTTTCTGTGAGAAAGCAGATGTGAAGAGGAAGCCTAATTTGCATATACCTTTACGTTCACAGTTCAGTGTTTACATGTAATGTTTTCTTCCAAGCTCATGCTGTAGCATATTCATACATCTGTCTAACCTTAAAGTACAGGTCTGTTTTAGCTGAGCTTCTGTTGATTTGAGGGAGGCTTGACATTAAAACTGCAAGACATAACTGCCCATTGGCCTGGTGACAATTTGACAATTTCAGCCAGTTATTAGCTCATCTGTGGCCATTGGTACTAATTATTTAGTGCAGAAAAGACTGCAAACTCATTCACAGAAGAAGTCTAATGTGCATATGGAAAACTTTGGAAATTTGACCATGAGTTATAATGTCTTATCTCTTCATTAAGTTGCATCTTTTCCCAACAAAGGTGAAATTATTTTGACCTTTTGCTGTGTGTCCTTTTGCAGACTGAAAGAGATGTGAGCGTACGGCAAAGAGCTGTGGATCTCCTGTATGCAATGTGTGACCGAAGCAACGCCCAGCAGATTGTGGCTGAAATGCTGAATTACTTGGAGACTGCTGACTATTCCATTAGAGAAGAAATTGTGAGATATTTTTAGTTCCTCAGTTTTTCATGTCTGCCTTTGGTATCGTTTATTGATTGGGATGCTATTTGTGATAGAAATTCTTTGACTGTGGTTTTAGAAACCAACTGGAGGGCTGTTAGTCTAATAGCAAAGAATGTTCTTCATTTCTTAGTTAAACTAATGGAGGAGGGGAGAGAAAAGCACTTGAAAATAAGGAATTTTAAAACGTAATCTTGGTTTCAGGGCATTGCGTGTAGAAGGTGAAGTGCTGATGTTTGAGCAGATACAGTCCCTAGATATGAGAGTTATGTCCTTCTCAAGTCAACTGATGAGTAGCTAAAAAAACTACTGTGATGTCTGCTTACTTGTGGGTAGAACTTCATACTGTGTTTGCTGTAAGGAGACTGTTTCAGTCTACAGATTCCCCAAAACGATGGCTTGTGATCAACTAAAAGGTGGTGCGATGTCTATTTCCTTCCTCCTGGTGGGGCAAAAATTGCAAGAAGTGTTATAACCAGTTTATGAAATGTTTATCATTTATGATATATGAACCAGTTTATCATTTGTGAAATGATAGCCAAAATCTATGCTTGTGGTAATTACTTTGTAATTACTTTGTTGTTGATAGGCACTAAATTTTCTTGAAATGATCCTTTTTTTAACATTTTTTCAATAACTTTTGAGGTTTTCATCAGTGCTGTCTCTATGATGGCTTAATTGGTGATTTTATAGCAAAGTATTCAAAACATACAGCCACAGGTGCAACACATTCAAATGCATTGCCAGGAAAGTACCTGGCAGCCACGTGTTCTAGCACAAAATCTGTGTTCATCTTTTGCCTTTGACATGGGAGCATGTGGGCTGAAACTGAGGCTTCTGTGCTACTGTGTGATATCACTGCAAGTATATAAAGTAAATCCTGGTATAGAGGTTATAGCAGAAGCTGGTCAACCTTCTTGATTGTTTTGTGTGTTCAGGTTCTGAAAGTTGCAATTCTAGCAGAGAAGTACGCAGTGGATTACACCTGGTATGTGGACACAATCTTGAATCTGATTCGTATTGCCGGTGACTACGTCAGTGAAGAAGTGTGGTACCGAGTCATTCAGATCGTTATCAACAGGGATGATGTACAAGGGTATGCAGCAAAGACTGTTTTTGAGGTGAGAATAATTGGATGGATTAATAAGGAAATTATTAATTTTCTGGACGTTTTCTGAAATGTAGTAAAAATAGAAGCCTTTTACACTGTTTTTTTTCGCCCTGAGTTTTCTGGATGCTGGAATCCAGAGTAGTAGTAACTTGGTGATCCTTGTAGAAGTATGCAACCATTACCTGCTAATATACAGAAGTAGTCTAGGAAACTAAACAAGGGAAAGACAGGGAAAAAATGGAAAAAAAATGGGAAAAGGGAAAAAAATTATGTATTTTTAATACAGTACAGATTGGTGACTAATACTGTGTTCCTACAGGCCCTTCAAGCTCCAGCGTGCCATGAGAATCTTGTTAAAGTAGGTGGCTACATCTTGGGAGAGTTTGGTAATCTGATAGCAGGTGATCCAAGATCAAGGTAAAACACCTTTTAAGTTCATTGAAGTACTTAAAAAAAATAAAATCATCTATTTAATATTCCTAAAAGTCAGTTAACAAATGATTCAGCTTCTGATAGCAATGCCATTGTGGTTATCACGTCAACAGAATCTGAACTAATTATTTTTCTTCCCCTCTTTCAAGTCCCCTCATCCAGTTCAACTTGCTGCATTCCAAGTTTCATCTGTGTAGTGTTCCTACCCGAGCTCTGCTGCTGTCCACCTACATCAAGTTTGTGAACCTGTTTCCAGAAATCAAAACTACTATTCAAGATGTATTGCGCAGTGACAGTCAGCTAAAGAATGCTGATGTTGAGCTGCAGCAGAGAGCTGTTGAGTATTTGAGGCTCAGTACTATTGCCAGTACCGATATATTGGTAGGTACAGAACCCTTTTTATTATGCAGAACTCTTAACCATTTCTTCTCCCAATAAGTACACTTGACTAAACCTTAGCTGATTGCTCAGAAATCTTAATGTGGAATTACAGATCTGTAAAATGGATGCTGGTTCTTAGTGTACATAATTCAGCTGCGGCCTTCTTTAAAACTAATATCAAAGGTGTTACTTCTTTGGGAAGGAAAATGACTGCTTGTATCTTAATGAAAATATTCTAGGTTTTCAGAGGTTTGATAAGCAGTTCAAAGATATATTTATTGGATCGAGGCCTCAAACTCTCAAACGGATTTCTTCCACTTCCATTCCTCCACACAACGATCTGGTTGTCTTCATGTCCTTTAGCTTTGCAATTATTGAGAAATTAATGTCATCTCTGAGTGTGAGTGAAGGAAAGCAGCATATCTTAAAGAACACTTGACGAAGGCAATGCATAAATTGAAACCAAATAGAAAAGGAGGTCCTCACTTAATCCTTACAGATTTTTTTGATGCTGGTGTTAAACAGTTTCAGACTACTTGAGAAGATCTGTGAAATCTACTTGTTTGCTGGTGGGCACAAAACTTTTGTCTCTAGAAATTCCAGGTAACCTAATGCACTCAGGCCAGAGCATGGTGCTCTCAGCCTGGACAGCTAATAGGCATCTCGGTCTAACTAAATCCTTAGGTAATCTGTGGGTTCAGATCTTGGTGTAGGTCTGCTGTAGTCTTCTCCCTCCCTCTTCATTTATTTATTTTAAAATGCACTTTATCAAACAGGTAATACACTCCTTTTCTTCTATGCAACAGCTTTAGGAGGAATTTCAAATAATTTTTTTTTTAAAGGAAGTCTTATCTACCACTGTATACCAGCCTTTCATACATAGTCATTTTCTGTGTAGGCCTGAATGTCTCTTCAAAGACTGGGAAGTTGATTTGACTTATTCTGTAAATATAATTAGTATACTTTTTCTTTTCTTTTTTTTTTTTTTTCCCCTGTGATAAGGCTACAGTGCTAGAGGAAATGCCTCCCTTTCCAGAGAGGGAATCTTCTATTTTGGCTAAACTCAAGAAGAAGAAAGGTCCAGGCACAGTTACTGATCTGGAAGAGATCAAAAAGGAGAGGAGCTCTGATATGAATGGAAGTGCTGAACCTGCGTCTGTCAATGCCAGTGCTGTTGTGAGTTTAAAATCTGTTCTTACTTCACTAACTCAGAGGGTGTGCAGGTGAGGAAAGGCTGGTTTCCTTGGCTTTTTAGGGGCTTAAAGCTTCTTGTCTCAAATTTCAGGCTATGAATGTTTGCTATACACTTATCCCTCCTTTGTTGGTATTTTGGTAAATACTGCTGTAGTCTTAGAAATAAAGATTTCCTTGGTGATGAAGCTGACGAAGGTGATGAAGGTGTTTGAAATTGAACTTACTCCTTTTGAAATGTCAGCTGTTCTTCTACGTTATCTAACATGCCTACTTCTGCATCTTGCTTTGGGTTACTGTTGTTTTTACTAGTAGTGGACCATACTTGCCTGGGATGTCCTTAAATCAGTAATTGCTGTTTATTTGATGGTGCTGTTTCTGTTCGGTTGCTGTACATGAGTCTCCTTTTTTTTTTTTCTGTGTTGAACCACCTCATTGTAATGTCATTTAAGGTTGGTCAAATGAATGATTCCCATGACATAATGCTTGTTGCTGTTCTAGTTTACAGGTTATGCTTGTAAATACAGTGAAATGCAGTAGCATTTTAGCATGCTCCCTGCCTTACAACTTACTCCTTTAACTCTTATACGTTCCAGATGAGTTATGTTTCAATGAACAGATACATTTTTCAGGCAGAAGAGATGCCAAACATTCTTTATCTGCCAGATTGGCTGATGTATCTGGTATTTAAAATTGTGTTCTGCCTTATGAGCTTCACTTTGAATTGCAGCAGTGTAAGAAATTCTGCTAAGTTACCTTCATCACTAGTTTGGATGTCAACTTGGCTTGGATGCCTGAAGATGAACTTGGGGTTCATCTCATTGTTTTGAGTAGATATTACTGATTGATTTCTGAAAAAATTTAGTCAGGTATTTTTCTTTCATCCTCCATCAAAGTCAGTCTTTGGAATATATGAAAATTTTGAGTTGGCTTGCATTTGAATTAGGTCTGTAGTTTTGTTTTCTTATGACTTGCATTCTCAGCTTATCTGGCATAATGTAGGGTGCTAATGTCTAATGCATGAACACTTTATTTAACAATCAGTCTCTGCTTTGCTCTTGCACATTATTTGTGCACGTATGAAGCCTTTATTTTATTAACGGTGCATGATTCTGTTTCCTGGTCACTGGATTTGATCTATTTGAGCAAATTTGTGTATTTTAAGATCTGATCTCTACGTATCTTGTCTTCCCTAGTCTACTCCTTCTCCATCTGCGGATCTGCTGGGTCTGGGTGCAGCCCCTCTCACCAATTCAGCTCCCCCACCTTCCTCTAGTGGTAGCCTGCTGGTGGATGTATTTTCAGATTCAGCTTCTGCTGTTGCACCTCTTGCTCCTGGTTCAGATGACAACTTTGCAAGGTAATTAAGTCATCCTCTAAGGCATCTGGTAAAGCATTTGTCTACTAAAGCAGGATTAGACAAAAGAATACAAACGATAAATAACTTCTGGTTTTGTTCCAGTTTATTGGATGCATTCCTGGTAGTAGTTGTGCATCAAGAGAGGTATTCTTGAACTTTGTGCTGGATATGCTATCTTTATCGAATACCTCTGCTCATGGGAAACTGAGTCTGTAGCAATCAACCTGAGAACGTTAGCCACACAGTCTTGTGTTTAGCTTTCATGCTGATTTTGCTTCTTTGTTAAACTAAGCTTCCTGTGTACCTTAATGATATATCTTGAATTTGGGCGATATCTGGCCTGATGTGTATCAGTTTAGGATTGCCATGTTTCCATAAAGTATCCTTGCATCTACATACTTATGGCAAACTGATACTGAAACCATGAGTTGGTTTGTATCTGGAGATACCGGTTCTCAGAATTTCAAGATATACTTAAATTCTTGTGCCACTGTCTGACAAAGAGGTGTAAAAAAAGAAAAACAAGCTCTTGTTTGTTGAGGAGATTTGATACAAGTGTCTTCTTAACTACACTGCCAACTGTAGTTGTAGTCTGTGTCAGGCAGAATGTATTATTAAGTCCTTTAGTATTAGTAGGCACTGTGCCTATGCTCAGATGTTATTTGGCTAAAGCACTGGAAGTAAATAATGTGAGATCACCGTGTACCTTAAAAATTATCGTTCTGTGCCCAGAGAACAGGTTACTATTTTGAACAACAGGACCAAATTTTGAACAACATTATGCAAATTTGCAATGTATCTTAATATGAAATCTATAATTATTGAAACTAATCTGCCTGGAGCATTGAGAATTTCATCAGAATTTTATACTAGACAATATACTGTTGCAGGTTTTCAGTGAATAAGACTTGATCCTGTATTTCCCTTGGAAGGCAATAAGCGATGTTTAGTAATGCTACACAGTATCTGAAGAAGCAACACAAGCTTGTTAGAGCTTTTTCTAAAATGTTGTTTTGGGTTTTTTTTACATGAGTAGTAGCTTCATAAACAGAAATTTCCTGAAAAGTTTTATTTTTCCGCTGAAGAAAGCATAGCATTGCCCAGCCCCTTGATCTGTCTGTCTGTAGGTGATGAAACACTTCTCTTGTGCTATTGAGAAGTTGCCTTTTGTAGTTTCTTGCCACTTTTTAATGCTGTTGTCACTTCTGCTTCTAATCTGTTACTTGAATAAGCCATTCTCTGTGTGCCCATATATTCTTGCCTACATTTTAAATACTTGTGAGCATTGTAACTGATGTAATTGATGATGCAGCTGTAGTTAGATATACCACTAATGTTGATGAAGTCTCTGCTTCAAAGCACACACTCACAGTAGCCAATATGCATCTACATTTGCAGTTTTGAACTAAATCTTTTTTGCAGCCACAATTAACCACATATAAGGATTTTGTTAAGAGGTGTAAACTTGAGCTCCTGAGCACCTTCAGCCATCTCCTGTCTTCAGGAGGAATTGCTGGTTCCTACCAGTCAGGGAGGGGTGGGCTGGGGGAGAGAAGAGGGAGGGGGGAATCATTTAATGCCTAAAACCTTTCTAGGTGTAATGAGCTAGGGCAGCTAATTAATTTTTCATGCATTAAACTCAGCAGTGCCATTTTTGAGGAAGGAGGTAAAAGAAGTAACTAAGCACTAAGCTGTCTTTACTAACTCCTGCTGTCTCTGTCGCTACCACCTTTCTTCCTTTGTGCTGCCTGAACTAGCCCTGACCTGGCTTCATCTGAGGTAGTTTCTGAGGAACCAGCTGATACTGTGCATGATGCTGATGAGCTTTTTCACAAGTAAGCAATACTAAAACCTTGCAAGGCTGGGCAACTTCAAGAATATAGTTACAAAGCAGAACTATAGTGTACATTGAGTTAATACCAGCAAAAGTAGACGAGCATACTGTCAAAGATGTGACTAGAAAACATCTGTAGATGCTGTGTATATTACAACGTGCTTGTGAGTAAATATACAGCTTAGAGCTGGCTTTTATGAGTCAGTACTATCACCTGCTGCTCTAAAATAAGGCAATGCCAGTTGTGTATTGAGCTTTGCAACTATTCACAAAGAAAAAAAGGAAAAAAAGGGTAAACTGCTAAAAATACTCATATTTGGAAGTATGTTTTAAGTGCCTTGTATGACAAAGGCTAATGTTTGCTGACCACCTCTTCTACTTTAAGTGAAGGGTGACAGACAGAAGGACTGAAAACACTACAGAATGTGCTTCTCTGAAAATGACTGAAAAAAAAAAATGAATACAACTCCCAAGTCGACATATACATGATACAGAACTGATAAAAACAAGGAAACTCTTTTTTTCTTTCAGGTTGAAACAGTCAAAGCTACCAACTTTTGAATTCTGCACCAGCCTAATGAATTTCAGAAGTTGTCAAGAATATGAATAAGAAAAATCCTAGCCTGTTGCCTGGTCCTTTAGTGTGTGTGTGTGTGTGTGTGTGTGTGTGTGTGTGTGTGTGTGTGT